>NC_090935.1:1424364879-1424684671 GCF_040938575.1 Ambystoma mexicanum
ATGTCTACTGGCTCTTCGCCGACGAGGGACGCGATGTGGGATTCGGACAGGGAGGTGGAACAGTCTCGTAGTCCAGCGCAACCATCCCCTCCCAATGTTGGGATGTTCCATGCCATGATGGCTAAGGCGTGCGTGGAATTTGGTTTGACTCTTGAGCGTAAGGAGTGCTTCCTGTTCGACCACATGGTCAAGCGTAAGGAGTGCTTCCTGTTCGACTACATGGGCAAGAGACAGAACGCGGTATTCTTCGTGCCTATCATGGACCACGTGTGGCAGTAGGGCCTGCGCACGATGCAACATCCCTTCTTGGAACTGGTTGTCAAAGGGAGGCTGGAGAAGTTTAAGTCCCCAACTACTCCGAAGTGCTTAGTGTTGCAGCCCACGCCTGAGTCTGTGGTATCAGCGGCGGCCAGTCGTAAAGCCCAGAGTCAGCACAAATGTTACCCCTCTGGGCAGTGATGACAGGATGCCTTCGGGAAGGTTTTGACGGGGGGGGGGGGGGCTGGGGGAGACGACGTTGAAAGCATCCAATTCCCTGGCGATCATGGCGCGCTATGATCATGATGTGGCATGGGCTGGCACCTATTCTGGAACATCTGCTGGAGGAGCACCGCAAGTCCGCCATGCTTTTGGTGCGTGAGGGGGAAGGAAGCTTCCAATCACAGTATTAATATTGCCGTGGACCTAGCAGTCTGGCTTTAAGCAGATTAACAACGGCCTTGTGCTGCGTCGCCAAGCTTGGCTTAAGTGCACAGACTTTCGCCCTGAGGTGCATTGTAAGGTTCTGGACATGCCTTGTGAAGGGGAGCAGTTGTTTGGAGAGAATTGATGAGGCCCTCAAAGGTATGAAAGAAGACATGGACTGCTAAGTCGTTGGGAGCTTTGCAGAGTGGGTGCTCATTTAGTTTTTTTTCCTCCATTCCGAGGGGCGTCGGGAAATGCCCGATTTACTTCCACCAGGGACCGAGGGTATGGTTGATCTGTGTATTCCTCCCAGGGGTACACTAGGTCGGCGCAGAAGAGTCGTGACTTTAATGCCTCGAGGAAAAGAGGTGCACAGTCCTCTAAACGGAGACAGGCTAAGCCACAACAATGACTGTCTTCAGGGAAACCTGCTGGGGGGCAGGGTGGCACTGCACTTGGACGAGTGGTGCAAGATTACGTTGGACTGTTGGGTGTTGGATACGGTGCGTCTGGGCCACTACCTGGAGTTCAAGTGTTCCCTGGTTTCCATTCCTCCAGTGTATGCCGTGCAACCTCATCTTCACGTCCTACGGCAGGAGGTTGTACTTATGCTGCAGAAAGGGGCTATAGAATAGTTTCCGGTGGTCGAGAAAGGTCAATTTATTCCTGCTATTTTATTGTGAAGAAACCCAATGGCAAGTGGCGGCCCGTTCTGGATCTTCGGGCGTTGAGCAAGACTCGAACGCCTGAAGTTCAAGATGCTCACTCTTCACGAAGTTATTCGATCAGTACAGCTGGATGAATTTCTGGCGTCATTGGACTTGCAGGACACATACTTCCACATTCCCATGCGTCGCCTACACCGCAAGTTTCTGCGCTGTCGTAGAAGATAATTACGTGGCCTGTGATCTCTGGTGGATTCTCGTTTCCACATAAATGTGCTCGAGTTGAGAGCAGTACATTGGGCCCTGAAATCGTTTCTGCCGCGCATGTGCGGCTCGGTGGTGCGGGTGTTGACAGACAATACCACCACAATATTTTTATCTCAGGAAGCAGTGGGGCACGCATTCCAGGGTGCTGTCGAAAGAAGCACAGGATCTTTGGCATTGGGCTCTGTCGCACGAAATTGGCATTGTGGCAGTTTCATCTGTCGCGAGTGAATGTGCAGGCAGGGATGTCGGCCAGCTACACAAATGGCAGCTGAAGGAGCAACAGGTCTCTAGGATCTTCCAGAAATGGGGCCATCCTCTGTTGGATCTCTTTGCAACGAGGGAGAACAAACAGTGCAGGGAGTTCGCCAGAAGGTGGGCTCACCCCGAGTCTCTAGGGGATGCGTTCTCGTTCCTGTGGACAGGCCGGTTCGCTTATGCATTCCCTCCGTGTCCGCTCATTCGACGGACTCTTCAGTGGATTTGGAGATACCCATGCCGTGTGATTCTCGTGGCTCTGTTCTGGGCCAGGTAGCTGTGGTTCTTGGATCTTCATCTGTCAGTAGTGGAGCCGATTCGGTTGGAAGCGACGCCGGACCTTCTGTCTCAGGACAAGGGCGCTGTGTGGCACCACAATCCGGGATCTTGCGGCTTGACGGCTGGCTCCTGACTTCTGAGTTTGGCCTGCTAAGGCTTTCCAGTGACTGACGGTGAATTTAGGATGCAGCAAGAGCTCCGTCCGCAAATGTCACCTATGTATGTAAATGGAAAAAGTTTGTGGTGTAAGGGCGAGCCGGGGGTGGACCATTTGAACATTTCACCTGAGCAAGTTCTTCCCTACCTGTTGCTGTTGGCGAAAAGGGGCCTGGCGCGCTATCATCCATAAAGGTTCACTTGAGAGATTTTGAGATTTACTCAGAGGCGCCATGCGGCTCCTGTTTAGTGGTCGTCTAATCAATTTCTTGAAGGGGTTGTTCCGTACTTTTCCTCCAGTCAAGTTTCCTCTGGTGTGGAGCCTTAATGTGGTTCTGTCTGGTCTGATGAGACCACCGTTTGAACCAATGTTGACGACTCCTTTGCAGTTTTTGTCCTGGAAGGTGGCTTTTCTGGTGGCCATTACTTCGCCAGAAGGATGTCTGCGTTGCAGGCGTTGGTTGTGGACCCTCCATACTTCCGGTTCTTGAAGGACAAGGTGGTGTTGGCTACTAATCAGCACTTTATACCAAAAGTGCTGACAGCTTTCCACAAACTCTTCTATTGCCCTCGTTTTTTGCTTCAGCTTCTACGCCTGCAGAACAGACTTTGCATTTGCTGGATGTGAGGGCGTTGAAGTTTAGGTTTATCGGCTGTCTGTCAAAGGACGGGTAAGCTCCAAACAAGGACTTTCTCGTTGGATGTCCTCTATTTCGTTCTCCCACACTAAAGCTGGAAAGCCTTTGGGAAAGACTCCGAGGGCACACTCAACGAGGTCTACGGCTTTGTCGGAGGCATTATGGTCGCGGATTCTGCTGGTGGACATTTGCCTGGTGGCCTTTTGGGTGGTGCCGCATACCTTTACCCGGCATTACTGTCTGGAGCAGCAGCATGGCACGGATGTTCAGGTGGGATGGGCGGTCCTGCAACGCCTGTTTCAATAAGGTAAGCCCAGCAGCTTTGGGGTATTTGTTTGAACTTGATCACTGAATGGGTTTCTTTGTATCATGTATGTGTTTCTGTATTGGTTTGCCTTTACACTCCGCCCTGCATGATTGCTACTGCTATGTAATCTATTCACAGCATTTGAATCCATGAAAGATCAATGCTAGAGAAAGGGAGTAGTTTCTTACCTGTAACTCCATTTCTCCAGCGTTGGTATCTTTCATGGATTCACATGTGCCCGCCGGTCGCCCCTGCAGGCAAACCTGATTTGGCTTTCCTCTACTTTGAGGTTAAAATCTGAAGGGAAGCTGTGGGGCGGGTTTATTTATACCCTACATCCTGTTGGTGGGGTCTAAAGCACCCAACAAGGATGTTGATCGGACACTGAAGTGTCCAAGTTTTCCATAGGAAAACGCGAAGTTAAAAAAGATCGAGGTTCCCAGCCTCATGACTGGGAATATTCACATGTGAATCCATGAAAGATACCAACCCTGGAGAAATGGAGTTACAGGTAAGAAACTACTCCCTTACAGGTAAGTAACTTGTTACTTTTTCGCTTGCCTGATGAGTGAAAGGTGGACTCTTCAACGAAGAGTTGATAGAAAAGATAAGAGATGGCATCAAGGGATGAAGTATCAAGTGGGCAAAGTACAGACCCTACCATAAATCGGCAGGTAAGGCTGTTCAGGACACCTGAAAGGGTCTTAAGTAAATAAAGTAAGTTATCGGGCAAACCGAGTGAGGGCCTTTTCTTTGCAGAGGAAAGAGAATGTCAGAATGGTTGACTGTAACGAAGGCAGCAGAGGTTGAGGAATAAGAATGGTTTGTGTGACAACTGGAAGACCAAGTTGCTAGCATTGATTAGAGCTGTCTCTAGAATGCAGAGGTCGGAAGCCAGATTGAAGAGTGTCCCTGAGGTTGACACTATCGAACACGAGTGAGTCAATTGAATACTACATGGTGTGGTAGACTAGACTGGGCAGAGGTTATCAAAAGTTGGGATCTAGACCAGGTTTGAGCATGACCATAGCCATCTTGGAGGATGAGGGACATTTGCCATGGTCCATAGTAGTTGAGGGATGCAATATGTATATATCTCTGGGATCTATGTGCTTCACAATGTGTGGTGAGGGAGAAAAGGTTTTTTTTGAACTAGTGCAATAATTTTGGTTAGTGGTAAAGTGAGCAGGAATGGATGGAAGGAAAGTAGCAAGGGTATTGTGAATGGTAGACATTTTAGAATCAAAGTAAATTGCAAGATCATTTGCCTGAATGGTAGAGGTGTTTTAGGAGGTGAGTTTTGGAGGCACCTAGGTTGGAAGGATTGAGATGAAATGAGATGGAAGTCACGTTAAGTCCAGAGTGGGGGGGTGGGGGGGGGGTTTGAATATCAGTGAGTTTATCAGCGAGTTGGAGATTTGAGAAGTCTTTTTGCCAAGTGCAAAGCTTTTTCCACTTGATTTAAGGGATGAGGGGTGTAATACAGGACTGTGCAGGATTAGGGAGGGTAGTAAAAGGTGCATAAAGGGCAGGTTAGTGAAGGCTTCTCCAGTGGATAGAATGGAGAGTTCATTGTAGGAGTGGTGCTAAGAGGGAAATGTGCACTTGTAGAGTATGGGTAGGAGTGGAGGCAAAGACTGCAGTGATGATGAGATGTCAAGAGTTAATTTGAATGGATGGTCAGAAGAGTGATTAAGTAGTCCGTGGATCGAGCAGCAGAGTGGAGGTTCAAGTCACCAATGACAATGTTATCAAATGGCGAGTCGATTAATTGGGTGATATGGTTAACAAATTGACCAGGTGGCCGAGATACTATGCCCCAGTGCTCCAGATAACATTTTGAGGTAGGAGTATTTTACTCCCTGTTTTTAAACTTTGAGAGTAAATGTGATTTTAAAGGCATGGCCTAGTAAAAAATGTTATTTAAAAAATAGATGGGCAACATTAAAAAATACTAGCATTCTCTTTTTTAAAACTTCCTATGTAAAATTTTGAGCTATTCAAGCTCGAAATTCGCAAAAGCAAGCACATGGGCGCATCCATTTTGTGAAATGGATGCCATCCTGTGCTGGTTTTTGCGGCACTAATGAAGGAAAAGCCAGCCAGCTGTAGTAAACAAAAGCTACCGCTGGGTGGCTTTCCCTTCATTAGTGCCGGGACTCGCAGGACGCGGCCAGAGCAGGAAAGCTGCAGCTGAATCTCGTTAAGTGCTATTTATTTTTTTTTAAAAAGAAAGCACTAGCTGCAGTTTTTTTTCTACGTTTTCCGGGCTGGAGGAGCCCGGAAAACTTAGAAATAAAACCGCAGCTTTAAAAACGTTGTATTTATGTTTGCGGTCACAAACATAAATACGTTATTGTGCTGGAAAACGCTGCGGTTTTTCTTTCCAAGTTTCTCAGGCTCCTCCGGCTCGGAGGAGCCTGAGAAACTCGGAAAGAAAAACTGCAGCGTTTTCCAACACAACCGTGTTGTTTCTGCCTGAATCTGCTTTCCCATTTGGGGCTCTCGGGCTCCCAGCGGGGAGCCCAAGAGCCCCAAATGGGAAAGCAGATTCAGGCAGAAACAACGCGGCATTGCGGAAAACAACCGCGTTGTTTCTGCCTGAATCTGCTTTCCCATTTGGGGCTCTCGGGCTCCCCACGGGGGAGCCCGAGAGCCCCAAATGGGAAAGCAGATTTAGGCAGACACAACGCAGCATTTAGCATTTCCCATTTGGGGCTCTTGGGCTCCCCACGGGGAGCCCGAGAGCCCCAAATGGGAAATCGGCTCTAGGCAGAAATACTACGCGGCATGTAAACATAACCGTGTTGTTTCTGCCTGCCTTGGCTTTCACTTTGGGTCTCCGGTGCTCCCCTGGGAGCACCGGAGATCCAAAGTGATAGCCACAGCAGGCAGAGAAACAACGCGGTTGTGTTGGAAAAGGCTGCGGTTTTTCTTTCCGAGTTTCTCAGGCTCCTCCGAGCCGGAGCAGCCTGAGAAACTTGGAAAGAAAAACCGCAGCGTTTTCCAACACTAACGTATTTGTTTGCGGTCGCTTCAAAAGCGACCGCAAATATAAATACGTTTTTAAAGCTGCGGTTTTATTTTTAAGTTTTCCGGGCTACTCCAGCCCGGAAAACTTAGGAAAAAACCGCAGCTAGTGCTTATTTTTTTTTTTTTAAATAAATAGCACTTACCGAGATTCAGCTGCAGCTTTCCTGCTCTGGTCTCCGGTCCGTGTCCTCCGAGTCCCGGCACTAATGAAGGGAAAGCCACCCAGCGGTAGCTTTTGTTTACTACAGCTGGCTGGCTTTTCCTTCATTAGTGCCGCAAAAGCCAGCACAGGAGGGCATCCATTTCACAAAATGGATGCGCCCATGTGCTTGCTTTTGCGAATTTTGAGCTTGAATAGCTCAAAATTTTACATAGGAAGTTTTAAAAAAAGAGAATGCTAGTATTTTTGTTTTGTTGCCTATCTATTTTTTAAATAAAATATTTTACTAGACCATGCCTTTAAGAGTAAAAATGACTTTTCTTCTTTGCAAGAGTAAAATATGACATCCAGCCGACGCATGCACAAACTGTATGGAAATCATTACCGTACAGTAGCTTTCTGCATTGTGATAGAATACACATTTCATTATTTCTCTGTCTGCCTATTTGATCTCTCGTGTATATATTTAAATGTTTAAATCACAAAAACCTAGCCAATTACATAGTAAGGCAAACATGAATTGTATTGTGTGTTTCGAAGTTCGATAGCAGACTTGTCATTTGTTTAATGAATCCTCATTTTCTGGAGCTATTACTACCCAATGATATGCCAATGTTAGTGCAGAGAAGCAATGATTCCATGCTAAATTCTACATCTAATCTAATGGTCAAATGGTGATTTATACAGCGCTTTTGGCCAAGGTTTTGCTGATTTTCGATTTTAATTACAAATGTTACTTTCATTTGTTTCTTTTTGAAAAGCGCTTGAACTTCCTGGACTGTCAGATTTTGGATATTTTAATTTTAGTCTTGAAGATTTGAGGCTAGAAAACCTGTGATTGGTGTAATGACAATCGGTCACCCTTGAGCAGACTCTGCTGCCACTGACCATTTATAGTAATGCACCCCATTGACTGCAAGGTTGAATGGATGTAATCTAGACTGTGCAAAGTCCTCATTTTATACCCTTAAAATTAGAATGTAAATTAAATGATCAGTGTAAAAATGATCTGCCTCCACATGATTATGCACACAGTACCAGAGCATAATTTGTTACAAAATATTAATTCTCAATTGCTACTTAGTTTTCCATCTTATTAATTATACAATCCTAAAATTCTAGGAAATTATGCAAAGCTGAATGGAAAGAACTTTTATCAGTGTGCAGTTTCTTTTTTTTTAAAGGCTTTAGAGAAATACATTCTGTTTCCGAGGTGGCTTGCAATTACATCCATGTAGATAAAAATCAAAAGAAGCCTCCTAGTTTCTATCAAGTAATTTATATTACAAAATTCCAGCAGCCATATAATAGTATCCAAATTATACAACTTGATGCAACAACGCTATAATGGAACCAGAAATACACACTGCCTGGTAGTATGATCTGGGCTACGAGGTGACTGATTGTTGGAGAGGATATTGTGGTTAACGAAGGAAGTCTAGCAAAGACCTACATTACACACCGGCCAGAATGGCACAAATATTCTGAGTGGGGAATGGCCCAAATGTCATGGCAAGCTAGCTGACGTTATACCCAAGTTTGAAATGATTGCACGTTTAAATCGTGGAGAATTTAACTGATTGCTTAATCGCACATCTATTTTTTTTTTTTTTAATGGGGCTAGGAGAGACCCCTACCCTAACACACCACATTTTTTTGTAATTGCCAAAAACTGCTGTGGTAAACAGCTGTGATTAAAACACGGGGACTGCTTTTGAACATAATACCCCCCCGGGCTCCCAGTGCACCCCTTTTGGTCAGATAGTGTTGCACTAACAGCAATCACTGATCTACTGTTAACCTTAGACAAATCTTGTATGGGGACATTGGCAAGGCATCTAACACTTAGGCTTACTGAAATACTGAAAATACAGCAAATGACCTGTGATTGAGTGTCCTTGCTTTTACCAATGACCGAGAAGCACTTATTGTCCTTACACTCAATACCGTAAGGACCTATGGGAAGTGTTTCATATTTATGTGCAATGTTAATGATGCCTCATGCGCAACAGCCTCCATTCTTTGTATGTAACTTGATATTCCATCAATCTGTTATTGGAAGTCTGGGCTGGGTCATGATAGGCAGCAGTGGTGGCAGTCAGAGGGGAGATCCAAATCTCATTACGAGTAATGAGGTTAAGAGAAAAATTATAAGGGAAGTTCAAGGTAAAGAGGTTTTATTGCAGGCCATGCTTTCTGAAAAGCAATAGAAACGGGGATGTTGAGTCTGAGAAATTGAGGCATTGGCAGTTGATGTGATAAGTATGGAAGTTAGTGTGGGAGTATGTTTTGTTAAGAGTAGTGGAGATGGGTGGTGTCAAAGATTATTGGGATGGGAAGAGTGTAGATGGTTCTGAGTGGAGGAGATTGAAGAGTGACAGAGAAGTGAAGGGAAGATGACGAGGTGCATAGTGAGGGTGAAGCAAAGAAGCAATAGGTACTTGCAGGCACGCAGCATGACAAAGCAAAGGCTCACCGGGAAAAGGGTTGGTCAACTGCTTGTTTTCAGTGTTCTGCACTGCAACTAACTGTGGACGCCTCTTTGGAAGTCACATTCTCATCACCTAGACATCAATGGTTGGTGTCTGATTGTGTCCTTGGTGTTCATTTCCTCCTGATGGGTGTTACCAGAGGAGTCTCTTGTGGCCTTTGGCTGGAGATTGGGCATTTGAAGAGGTGGGGAGAAAAGGGTTGCCTAGTTTTGGAATCCCCAAATTTCTGCAATGAATGAGCATTTGTATTCCATGACTTCCAACAGTTCGAACCACAGAATAAGCCTAGATCTCACTCTAGAACGCAGGAGTGTTTTAACAATGCTTTAATGGCTAACTACTAAGACTAGAAGAGTACTGGACGTGGAATGGGTGGAAAAATGACATTGACTAACTTTGCTCCAAATACATTTTTATAGACCAGAGTACAATGATTAGCACCAAAGACTGGATTTTTAACTGATGTTTTATTTTAAACTCCAGAGGTATCCAATACAGTCGGATGAAAATACCATTACTTACTAGGGTTTTAAGGTCTAAACTTGCCCCGTAGGATAAAATGGGGCAGTCCATAGACAGGCTCTGGTTATGCCAAGAGATGCACATACCAGTTCTACTGCACAGGTGCAGGGAAGAAAGAAAAACCTCCACACCAGAGGGGTAAGGTTTGAGGCCCCAGCCATGGGAGTATGAAGTAAGAGCAGATGCTCTTCTGTCCCCTACCCCCATCCTTGTTGTGTCCCTGGGGGTGGTACCAGAACCTTGAGTGGAAAAAGTGAGCGTCTCCTTTAAATTTAGTATAGGTCGTGGCCTGCCCACTAGCCTTGCCCTTCTGCACCTCACCACCTTTTGCCACACAACCGGCAGCTTATGCAGGCATTCTTTCTTGGTGCTCTCCCCCTTTTTTTCCTCTGCAATGTAATTCACCACTCTTCGGTGCCATGCCTTCCTGTCGTATGTCGCTGGCAGGTGGCTTCACCAGGTTCACATTGCAACTGTTCTTTCCTGGCATCAGACCACCATGCACTCTTGTCTAGAGTGTCTGGGCCCAATCACTGTTGGGATGTGTGCGCAGCATGCGGCTCCCATGCGCCACAGTTGTTAAATACCGTTGCTGGAGGATGTTCTTCAATAATTCACCTCCAAATCATATCAAGGACTTTGTCAAGGTCACCACGACATTAAGTGTTTTCCAAGGCACCCCAGCATAGAGACTCCTTCCTGCAGTTGCTGGCTGGCAGGGGCCACCCAGGCCCTGTTACCAGTGGTAGGCCCTAAGCTGTTTAGGTTGCTAGGCCCAGGGGCTCTCCTGGGCCTACCTCAAAGGGGCTTACTAGCTCTGTTACTGCACTGGGGTGCGAGGGCCCTTCGGGCTCTCATTCCAGGCGCAAGCCTGCACTTTGACTACCACCCACTGCCTCTCCCACCAAGGGTCCCGGTCTCAGCTGCTTGCAGTGTGCCTCTGCTTCCTCCTCCGCCACCCTCCTCCATTGCTGGCTCAGCCCTCTCAGGGCATGGACCATGAGGGCAGGGGGTGTAAATGCAGTTGCACTCCCACAGGCTCTGGACATCCTTCCTATGCAGGATGAAGGGGCAAAGATGTAGAGGACGATTAGGTGTCTGCCTTGGCCAAGGCCTTCCACGACCATCTGAAGGGCTTGGCTCAAGTCTTGGGGGTTCTGCAGCCAGACCAGGCTCAGCAAGAACTGTGGTCTTGTAGCAGAGGACTAGGCTCTTCGAGCAACCAGGTTGTCTGGCATTCCTTTGCAGAAGGACGTCCTTGCTCTTGAAAGGAGGGTCTGGGACAAACCGAAGGCCAATGCTCAGATGAACAAAAGACTTTATAGTGGTCTTCAACAACTAGATAGTGCACCAGTGCTGCTGGCAGCTCACCCTCACTCCTGTGGTGGCAGCAGTATCCATGTACTCTGCTGCGGGTCCACATCCAGCTACTTGTTCAATTGGGACAAAGTTCTCAAGTCCTTCGGGAAGCGGACCTACCTCAATGTGGTTCTACACCTCTGGCAGTCTAATGCGTCAAGTTGTGCAGGCAAATGGAGTTCCTCCCCAGCTTGCTGCTAGATAGCCAGGTTGCCTTGTAATCAATTTTTGCAGTGCCCAAGAACCTGGCGGACTGGAGTGTAGTTCTGGATCTTTCCCCCATCACTCCCTCAAAGGCTTCAACACCGGCTTTCATAGCATAGTCTGTGCGCAGGAGACTGTTCCTTAGACCTAAAATGCATATCTGCATCTTCTAACCACACCGGACGTTTCTGCTATTCACTATTTTGTCATACCATTTCCAATACAAGGTGCTCCCGTTTGGCCTCCATGCGGCACCTGGTGTGTTCACCACCTATACTAATATGTGGACGATTGGCTGGTAAGAACCTGCTCTCCCAAAGGAGCATGTTCTTCACCAAATATTTTCCCTCAACCACAAGAAGTCACAGCTACACCCATCATAGGACTTCATTTTTTTTCCCCTAGGGTCAGGTGGGGCACGCTGGCTCGGAGGGTCTTCCCCACAGCCAAAGAATGAAGTTTCTCCACAAGGCTTTGACATTTCTTGTCCAGCGCTAGGATCTCAGCTTGGTGGTTTTAGCACCTGTTGGGGCTCATGGCCTCGTGTGTCCTGACCATACAGCACGCCGACTCAAAATGACTCATTCCACTTCATTTACCTTCCTACTGTGACCAGAAAATGGGGTTTGCAGCGGGCTGCTCATCCCGCCTTCTCTTCACCTGGACCTGCACTGGTGGCTCCTCGACTGCAATGTGTCAGCAAAGCCAGAGCCCACTCTGGTCCCGTTAAGTTTGCTGTTGCAACCCTGAACGGCTACTACATTGATGGCTGATGGTCCAGGGAGGAGACCTTGGCTACCACATCTCCTGGAGCGCAGGGCCCTCGGTTTAGCACGTCAAGCATTTCTGCCGTTGTTCGGGACCAACAATTCAACCACGATGTTCTACTTTAACAAACATGGCGGAAAAATGCCGCCATCGCTCTGCATGGCGACTGTTTCAATCTGGGAATGGGCCATGTTGCAAGGGATATGGATCAGACCAGTTAATCTCCCAGGGCACAGCAACACAGAGTTGGGCAGTTTGGGCTACAACACATACTAGTGGGAATTGCACATCAGCTTCTTTTCAAGAGGTGGGGCCTCCTGGATCTTGACTTGTTTGCATCATGCGTGAAGCAGGGCATGGTTAAGGCTCTTTGTGGATGTGTTCCAGCTGTGTTGGAACAGCTGCAATGCTTTCCCCTCCCCTGTTCCAGATGACCCTTTAAGAGTTTCAGAACTTGTTGGGCTGCAGACTAATTTTGATAGCCCCTCACTGGCCGTCAAGGCTGTTTGTCAGAACTCCTGTAGCTCAAGTCGCAAGGCCTGGTCCATCTTCCAGTCCTCAGCAGGGGCTTCCTTGCGCAGCAGCACAGGGCAGTGTAACACCCAGTCCCAGGCAAGCTGGCACTCTCAGCCTGGCTCCTGATCAGTTACGGCTTAGTCAGTGCAATTCTCAGCAATTTGGCCATTATCCAGGCCTCGTTCCCAATTCAAAAGTGGCCTAGATTCTGTCATTTGGCTCAGGAGCAGCCCGTGGGCCCCCTCGCCTACCGCCTTGACTATGTTCTCTCCACATCTGGCTTGTCCGGAGTCCAAATGGATACTTGCTGCACATATCTGGCCGCCATCGAGGCCTACAAAAATGAGGATGAGGCTTGCCAGCTAACCCACCAATGGCTTAACAAAAATGTTTCTGCCTGTGCACAAGCCCCATTTGGGACCTGAATGTGGTGTTGGTGGCCTTGCAGCACAGGCTTTTTGAGCCAATTGCTTCAGCTGACATTGTGGATGACGTTCAAGTCGATTCTGCTTGTGGCGTGTATGATTAGTGAGCTGCAGGTGCTGTCGTGTGAGCCGTTCCTGGTTTTTCGCACGATAAAATGATTCTGCACACTCCTGAAATTCCTACCAAATGTGGTCTCCCCCTTTCATCTAAATGGTATGATATAGGTTATTTATAACGCGCTTAATACCCAGAGGTTTCTAAGCGTGGACCCGGGATGGAAGCTGTGGTGCTCTGTCTTGCTTCCAAGGCGAGCATGTTGCCCCAGAGCTATCCTCCCGAGACAACTTACACTCCCCAAAGATCAGGAGATCTGTCTGCTGGTAATCTTTCCTAATCAGCAGTCAACATGGAAAGAGCGCTCCATTCCTTGGATCTGTGGAGGGTGCGAATGTTTTACTTCTCCTGGACGAAGCCATTCCAGAGGTCAGAGGCGTGATGTTGGTCACGTTTGGCTTCTCCGGCCATGGTACTGAGGCATCTAAGGCTTCCATCGCCCGTTGGATGGTCCTAGCTATTTCAGAGACGTACAAGGCTACTGTCAAAAAAGTGCCTACAGGTATCCATGCGCGAACGGCAAATGTGACTGCAGTAGCTTTTCAAATGTATGCCTCCTGGGAGATAATCCGCTTGGGCCACACTGTCTGCGTTCTGCAAACACTTTTTGGACAGGTAGTTCAAGGGAACCTCTTTGCATCTAGCCAAATTGTCAGCTCCACCCAGTTCTTGTTTTGGTTGAATCGCCCACAAGGGTGGAGGAAAGGGGACGTGAGTAATAAATTACTCCCCGTAGTGACTTGAGCACTCATAGTCCTAAGTCCCCTTTCCTCCATATGTACGACACCACCAGCCTTCCCCCGCTAGAATGCCAGGAGCGAAAATAACAGCATAGCCAGGTTTCCCAGAATCCGACGTGTCAAAAGGGGACCGAGGTGAGGTGCCGGAGGGCAGGGCTAGTGGGTGTTCTGACACCCAGGGGTGTGTGCTATTCTAAATGTAAAGGGAAAGCCCCCTTTTTTGCTGCCAATGGTTCTGGCACTGTCCCCATGAAGATTGAGGAAAGGGTACTTGGTACTGAGTATTCTACTTTCTACGGTGAGTAACTTATATTTCAACCAATGCAACTGCATGCACAAGAGGGGTGGGTGCTACTAACCACTACTTCTGAAACCAGGTGGCCCTCGAAGGAATATCGCAGGACCTGGGAGACAAGTTTTGAATCATTTGTGATGTTTTTGCCCAGGAATGCTAAAGTACAGGGGTTGCTTTAAAGGTCTGAAGGTGGTCTGGCCCCTTTTCCACTCAGCCAAAACCATCATTTATGTCTACTTAAATGGTACCGTCTTGGTCCAGGGCCCTCGGCCAATCTCCTTTTTGATTGACGCTTCCTGTGGCTCATCAACTTCCTTCTCCTGCTATTCCACCTACCCCTCTTGCTCTTCTGAAACCTCCTTCCTCTGCCACTTCTGGCACCCCCGGCTGTTTCTCCGGCTGCAGTGCCTCACCTCTCTGGCACACTCTTCCTCTCGGACTACCCTGCCATCTTCTCCTTCCTCAGCACCCCTAACACTTCCGCATGGCATCTCATGCCTGTACCCCTCCACAGAAGTCGTGCAAAGGTGGCAATCTGCTCCACATCTCTACTCTTGCTCCGTTGTCAAACATTCCTCTGACATCTGCAGACTCCTCATAGCTTGATTTGGATGTACTCTGTACTCTCACCGAGACATGGTTCACAGCCAGCTCTGTCACTAGTGAGACTCTCCTTCCTGATGGGGCTACAAGATCCTCTACGAACCCAGAACCAACTGTTCCGGAGGGGTAGTAGCCCTGATCTTCCTAGAGTGGATCCCTGCTGATGTCATTCCTGTGCAGGCCTACTCCTCCTTTGAATGCTGCTATGCAGGCTCAATCTCTTCTGGCCTCTCTCAATGTGGCCACCATCTACAGGTCGCCCTCTTCCTCTCCGAGTGTGCTGACCTCTCCTCCTCCCTCCTTGCCTCTAGCTCTTAACATCTCTTCCTTGGAGACCTTAACATCCACTTGTAGGCTGTCTCCATCCATCCCTCCTCTTGGACTGACCACTTTCTTCTCTCCTCTCACCTGTTGCTCTCTGCCCCTCAGGTTAAGCCGACCCCAGCACTACCACCCACCGTCTGCCATCCAGCCCATGAAGCGTGTCAGTGGAGGCTTTCGCCATTATTTTCTCTCCTCCTACACCTTTGGCTGACTCACTCTACAGCCCTTTCCAACCAACACTCTTGATGTTCTTGCTCCTGTCGTGAGGATCCAATTGAAGCCTGCATCCAAGTGCAACTCTTTGTAAGATTCCGACCTTGCCACCCTTTAGCGCAAGTGTAGGGTGGCTGAGAGGAAGTGAAGGGCATCAAGCGCATCCTCTGACAAACTGGCCTGCTGCCTTCTCCAAAGCTAATACAGATGCCATATTCTCTTTAAGAAGAGTCTACATCCAAGCCCTCATGTCAGCAGCCTCTAACAACTCTGCTGAACTGGCCAATCCTGTTGCAGTCTCTACCTCTCCTGTTCCCTCTCAGGCCCTTTGCACGAATTTGGCATTTCAATTCACCACTAAAACACAGGACATCCTGTGTCCTTTCTCTACCATTCCAGGCCCCTCACTGACTGTTTCTCTTCCTTTCTCCTTCCCCCTGTTCACTCTCGACAATGTTTATAGACAAGTCTGATCTGTGAAAGTGTTGTCCAAGTAGGTGCTCCCCTGCTTCTCCAGAACCATTAAGGACCACATCGCCACCCTTGCTCCTGCCTTCGCTGATTTCGGCAATCACTTTTACCACTGGAACTTTCCGTCCCCGCTTAAGCCCCCCCTTGTGCACACCCTTCTTAAGAAGACCCCTCTTCCTCTGGCAAATTATCACCTGATCTCCATCATTCCTTTCCTGGCCAAACTCCTGGAAAAGCTGCCCATCTCTCCCAGCTTAATCTACACACTGAATCTCCATGACCACCAGTCTGGCTTCAGAGCAGCCACAAGCACGGAAACTGCTCTCCTAGACACCCGTGAAGACTTGCTTTCCAATCCTGACTCTAACCTTCCTTCTGTCCTTGTTCTCCTTGACCTATCCTCTGCTTTCGACAGACAACCACGTCACCCTGCTCAATAGTCTGTGACAACCTGGGTATCTCTGGTCAAGGCCCTAGCCTGATTGACTTGCTTTCTCACTGATCGACCCTCCCAGGTCCAACTTGGATCTTTCATCTACATCTCTCTACTGGTGGTGTTCCACAGGGGTCTAACCTCTCTCCCTGGCTCTTTAACCACTACCTGGCACCTCTGGCCCACTGCATCTCTACCTTTTGCTCTAACTTTCAGTGTTGTGGATTAACACCCAGCTCTCCTTCAGGCTACCCTTGGCCTATTCTGCTCCTTCTCTCATACCTGACTGCCTGCAATTTAGGAGTGGTGTGCCACCAGCGATTTTTGCCTTAATGCCAGTAAGACCAATCCTACTCATTGCGACACCTGATCCTGCCTTGCCCTCACTCTGGTCGCACACCCTGGGCCTTCTACCTGCACCATCCTGTGAGGCTAAGAACCTTGGTGTCATCTTTGACTCCACCCTCTTCTATCCTCACATGTGACGTCTCTAAGAAGTCGCACTACCAGCTGCACCTCCTCAGAGGCATTCTTCCCTTTCTCACTTCCCCCAGAAGCTCACTGTCTCCAGTGCCCTGGTCCTCTCTCGGCTGGACTACTGCAAAAGCCTCTTTCTAAATCTGCCTGCCTCACCTCTTCACCCTTTACAACTAATCCAGAACAGGACTGCAAGACTGGTCCTTGGCCTCAAGCCCATGGATTCATATGTCTCCAGCCCTGAAGTCTCTCCACTGGCTTCCTGTGGCTGCAAGGATCAACTTTAAGACCCTCTGCATAGTCCACAAGGCTTTCTCTGGCTGGGGACCACACTACATCCAACTTTCTCTTCCTAAGCATCTCCCTTTTCAAGCCCTCTACTCATCCACCTCAAACTCTGAGGGTCAGATGCTATTCCAGAGTGTGGGGGTAGATCTGTCCTCCGCTTGGGCCTCCCTCTGGAACAGCCTCCCTGCCCCTCTCAAACTTGAGCAGGACCACCTAAGGTTTCAGAAGCAACTAAAGACCTTCCATTTTGCTTCCGCTGTCTCTCCCTTGCTGATCTCCCTGTCTGCTGCACATACTGGTTACCTGGCCACCCACTGAACTTACAGGACCAGGTTCCTGCACAACCAGTTGCCCTTGCAGTGCCTCCGGGCCTACCAACCATTTCAGAATCTGCAAACCTACAGTCCCCTAACTCTGCACTTAGAAGTGCTGCCGAGAGGTGAGTTACTTTGCACGCTCCTCTCCCCCTCGCCACTTCTCCCCCTCCTTCCAACCCGCACTTGCGCAATCTGACAGAAGGCCTAGTAAGATTGTTTTGGCCTACTTTACTTGTCTTGTTGCGCCTAGAAACACTTGTGTGCAGGCGTGTTATACATGACTTATATATATCTGTACCAAGGGACTCCACACTTGAAAGGGACTGCTGAAAGTGGAAATAACCCAGGTACCCATGGTGACAGGCCACCAGAAAGTGGCAGTGATTGGACACCAGGAGACTGGAGGAGGCATTATTGCAAGATGGAACAGCGAGTAAGGACTTAGTGGGGTGCAGGAATTTCCAGCAGAATTACGTGAAATCTGGAATCTGGACAAGGAGCCAGATCTAGATAGTTTGGCCAAATTGGCTGTCAGGCTTTGCCCCTGGAAGCTGTGGCAAAGCTGGAAATTCTAGCAATTGCATTCTGCCTTTACTAGACTGTCTAGTCCTCACCCAACATGGCCGCCTTCTGTTTATCAACGCACCAATCCCTAGGAATGGTGCGTTGTATTGGTCACTTCCTTTGGTTCATCCCTGCTGTGTCTTTACACAGTTCCCTCTGCAGTGTTATCTGAGAATACTTTGGTCGTACTTGGAATCATCCTAACTTTCGTATTATCTCCTGTATTTCTCTCCTGTATTCCTCTATTCTCGCTCTCTTTTGAGCAACTCTCACTTCTGTTTCCGTGTTTAACAAGTATTTTGTGCTACCAATGTTTGCGCTGCTTTCTTGCTCTTTCCTTTATACCTGCTTTATCTATCCCTTTGTTTTGGTTCCGCGGGATCCTTTGGGTCACAGCGTTCGTGCTGCTTTCTTTGGTCTCTCACCTTAATTCCTGTTTACATATATCTTGGTTTCGGTTCCCGCGTTACGTGGGTTCCTCTGAGTACAGCGTTCGCATTGATTTCTGTACTTTCATTCCAATTTACCTATCCATTCTTGGATCTTTCTCAACATCCTTTCATTCCGCTTTCCTCGCGATCCTTCAGCCTAGGTTTTACCATTCTGTCCTTGTACTCTGGCCGTTATTGGAATCTTTCTCTCTGGCCAGCCCACATTTCTGTTTAGTATTCCTTCTTATTCCTGCATTTCCTCTGACTTTGTTGCTGATTAAGTACTCTAGCCTATTACCCTGTGGTTATTGGGTTACTCATTAGGTGGATAATCTGTTCTGAATTGCTTACTTCACTGTACGCACATCATTTGACAAAGAACCTTCAAGGAGCAATCTACATCCCACAAAGTCAATCCTTTCCTGGAACCGCAGGAGCGGCTTCTGAAGATTCCTACGAATTTACCTCCCAGGACTGTTTCTTTTCTTGCCATCATTTTGGAAGTTATTCTGCAAACACCTACCAGGGTTTTTCTGGTGCCCATTGGCTTTTTCTATGGAATTTAGGGCTTGCTCCTCAGGGTTCCCCGTGACTTGGTGCTCATACCTGTCAAGGTGACCTCTGAGGGAGCTCGATCCGACTTACACGATAAGAAGCCCAAGGAAAGGAAGACCCCAGAATCCAGACTAATCCGAAAGAAGAAACAGACCAGAGACCGTTCTTCAGAAGAACAAGGTAAAGAGGTTGTTCGGAAGGGTACCCCACTGCATGACAGTCTCCAACTCTTCAATATTCCTCCAGCAATCCAGGTAAGTGTTTGAGTTTTACCCTGGTATCTTCCACTGATAAAGTAACGGGGCTTATCGCATCTTGGGGCAGCATGTTTGCTTAGGGCAGGAAAGTACATTTTTAAATGGAGGGATTATGACTTGGCTCAGTCCAAATCAAAACATCCTAGTTAGGCTTCTTTCTTGTACATACATTGCCCAAAACAAATACCGGTTGACAGGGTTCACATGTTAGTGGCTACTTTATTGGACTAGTATTGTGATATGAATTGGTCCATAACACAACCATATGGGCTAGTGGGGCAGCTAATCCTGAAATGGGCAATACAACGGGGGCTTCTACTGAACTTGTTCTGGCCATAAAGGTGAAAAAACTAAGGAAGCAAGCTAAAGATGGAGGCACCGGAGGCCATGAAGTGGTTGTAGAGAATCCGACTTGTACCCTAAATCCAATATGTCCATGTACTACAAAATATCACAGCAGACTGAGTGTGTTAATGAGTAATTCCTTGTGAGGTGACTTTACCATAATAGGGGCTGATGGGGCTAAACACTCTGCCCACCATCTGGTGGTGTATGTGTCAAACAGGATCTTTGAAGTTGACATTTTGAAAGTGCTAAAGCAAGTGTCTTGTCAGGCAATTTCTAAGTGGGAACACATTCCTTATGACTCATAGGTGTGGGTGGTTGCAGAGTACTTGGTGAGTCATGCTAGTCCCTGGCAGTTTCCACCAAAGTCCTAGACATTGCAACCATATGCAATTCAAGTAGGCAAAACATTTTCTGTCTTTCATATGGCAAGTTATTTTGCAGACATTGATATTGCATCTCTTTAGAGATGGAAAGGAAATACATCTATGCCAATTGTGTGTGAGCCAAAGAATACTGTGCATAAAATATAAACCTACAATAATACAAATACTTTCTACACCGAATTGAGAAATATATGTCGGATAGCACAGAGAGGACCCAACCATTTATCCAAATAAAACAAACTGTATGAATGGATCAATTGCTGCTGACTAATCATATAATTCAATGAGTGAAAAGGGCCATATTGACCTAATCATGGGCTAAGGGGTCAGGAATTTTCCATTTAGAAATGATTTCCTGACTGGACACTTTTTTGGTATAGGATTATTCATCCCTAGTTCGGATCAGAATAGTGGATTGCCCTTGAGTTTATTACTTTTGAAAGTGAACAAGAAGTTTTGAATGTGACTAAATCACGCTAAAATCAGTCATATTGCACAATGATACTTAAGTCTTCAAATTACTTGTTTTGGTGTGAAAATATCCAATTGGAGGTTAATTTATGCTGATTGTGTTTAAGGTGTTGAGTTTTGTGGGAAGCTACAGTTTTAATTTTTGTTGTGAAAAGTTGCTTCATTGGAGACCACCAGGGGCGCAGGCAAAATGGCAGCCCGAGCGCCAAGCTCCGTCCCCTGCCCTGGAGTTTTAGTGGAGTTTGACGGCACCAAGTACCCAAGACCCCTATAGGATGGGTCCCCGAGCTGCTGAGAACGCCCTGCCATATCGGGGAGACGATAGAGGGACGAAAACCCTGCAAACAATGACGAGGAGCATTAGCTGGTTGACACCCCGCATGGTAAATGAGGAGACCGGCTGGGTGAGAGAAGGCCCGGGCCGTTGCACTGGAGTCGCGAGTCCCTGAGCAGGTGGTAGTCGAGGTTGTGACAGCAGTGTAGGGTGCCCTCCCACTCCGGGGGATGCATGGCTGGGGTTGGAAGAGGTGACAAGTACCTGGATTCTATGACAAGACAGGAGGCTCATATTATGCATAGCAATCTTTACTCTGAAACCACAGCAGCAAAGAAAAAAACTTTTACAAACAAAAAGTTGTAAAGAACAGAACTAAATAGTTCATTGTCAATGTAAGGGAGCTCCCCAATCCATCATGTAGGACAGGTCATGCCCTGCAGGAGACCAATGAGCAGGGACCCTTCCTTATATAAATCCATTACTACAAACCCAACTCCTCTTTCTTTGCTGCTGACACCACAGCTAAGTTCAATCCTTTCAGTTTGTGTCATGCATGTTGTCATTAGAAATAAACCTTAATTGGTTACATTATGGGAGGATAATTGTGTACTTGTATTATTTCTTGGTATACATTTAATATATATTAGTCCTAAGCGTGTACTGTTTTCTTTTATCCCAATGCCGCTGGTCTGAATGGAAGCTTTGCTTCAGACCCGGCGCACACGGCTCTCTTTTATATATAATTTATGTCTGACAAAAGCTGCTAATGCTTTGTGCCGACGTGTGCGAGCATTCTTCTTCTTGGTGGTCTAATTTCTGTTTATTTTAGGTTTTACGGCTCGCAAGTCTGAATGAAGCTGATAAGCTTCAAGGCCAGCGCACGCAAGCCTCTCTTTTGTTTGTTTAGCCTCTGTATTTGTTGCAATAGCTTATTCGGGGCCTGCAGTGCTGGCGACCCGAATACAAAGCCCTTTTGTGGGCTGCAGTGTTCTTTTGGAAAGCACAACCTCCAGTGGCTCAATGGCTAAGTGCTTGGTGTTCTAATGCTGGGGTCCTGTGTTCTAATACAATATCCGGAACATCGTGGGTATTTGGAAAATAAAAATGTATATTGGTTAAATTTACGTCTCTTTTTTCCTTTAACTTGCACCTGGGACTTGCAGGTGCTGCGGGCGCGCTCGGTCTGCTATGTTTCCTATGTTTCTTTTCTTTTGAAGCCAGTCTCTGTAGCAGTCAGTAGGGGTTGTCACTGGTACCTGCAAGGTTCGAGGTTCGAACCAATCCTCCAACTTAAAAATTCTGAACGGGTTGGGGAACAATAATTACAATTTTAATTACCATACCGTCCAACCATGCAAAACCCGGATGGGGTTTTTAAAATGAAAACCGGGTCGTCGGTCACCTTAGTTATGCGAGACAACTTGAGACAGCCCAGTCCGCATTTTTCACTTTAACAAGATTATATATAATTTTATTACATTTGAAATAAGAATATTTTGTAATATATATGTTTGGAACCCTCCCGCTCCAGTGCCTGACGCGCTGCTAGTCTGCAGCCTATGGCATAAAGGATTACCTTCACTGTGAGTGTGCCGTAGACCTGCTTGGTGCAGGCTTTGCCTGTGTTGTTCTGTGAGGTAAACCCCTCGTGTACTGCTGGTTCCACACCCTGCTCGAGTGAGCATTTTGAGGTGCACTTGCTCAGTGTATTCCTCCCTTACGGTCGGCAGCTTTGTTTAGGTGCTGCATATGGCATTGGTGATTCTTTCACTTATGTGCGCCATAACCTGCTCGGGGACAGATTTTGCCTGTGTTCTTCTGCGAGGTAAACCCCTTGTGTACTGCTGGTTCCACACCCTGCTCAGGTGAGCAGTTTGAGGTGCTCTTGCTCAGTGTATTCCTCCCTTAAAGTCGGTAGCTTTTTTTTTGTTTAGGGCTGCTTGTGGCAGGTGGTATTATCTTCCGTGTAGGTGTGCTGTCGCCTGCTCGGTGGCAGGCTTTGTCTGTGTTCTTCTGCAAGGTGAACCCTTCGTATACTGCAGAATTTTCTCTCAACATGAGGAAGAAAAAATGATGCGTTATGCCCCTATTAAGGTCTGCAGGGCTTGATGCTCTCTTTAGTGGTGGCGTGTTTCCCTTACTATTTGTCCCATTATGACATTCATTATACTATTTAGACTATTGGTGGAGACAAGGTCAGCTCAGGGGTATCGGTCCAGTTTTGTTGCACGGCAAGTTGGGCAACCATGTTCTAATTGGATGTAGTGTTTGGAAACACTTGTTGGTATCGGAGGGACGAGTTGCCAAATAACTTTCTGGCGCCTGCCCCATTGTTTCCCTCCCAAGGCTTGGCCCGTTTTCAGCTATCCGTCTAGCAGTGTGTTACAATTTCTCCTCTGCTCGAGGAGTACAAGCAGACTTCTGTACCCTCAAGAGAGTTGCTTAGCCTCTTTCTTTATATGTGTATATATATATATATTTCTACAGTGCAGCGAATAGAGTGCTGGCTTTCAGATCTGTGCTGAGCCTACTGATGCAGGTTCCTAATTTGGGAGGGTCTAAATCAGTCTTTCATCCTGCTGAGATCGAAAAGTGAACTCCTCACACCACACACGGTTGGTAGTAGTGATGAGCAACACTCGGATACCTGAGGGTTCGTAGCACTATAGAAGTGCTATTTTGCTATGGGTAACGTGCTTAATTATTTCCTTCCCTTGATCCCCATAGTGGCCAGTCAGCCTCACATGCATACAGAGACTCAGCCCTCAGTGTTTTGAGGGGACTGTGGTCCCAGTATTCTTTCACCTTTCATTTACGGGACATGATAATTATCCCAAAGTCTTCCCCCTCCCCCCCTCATTCCTCTTCCCGCCATCCTTGAGGGAGATTGCATCATAATATTACACCTCTTGGAGTAACACCTGATGCTTCCGTTCTTCCTTTTACAGGAGTTCTGGCTCATGACCAGTGCAGACTCGCACTGAGCATTTCCCTCCCATCAGTTTACTTTCCTTTGTGCTACTTCCTGGTATTTCACGAAGTTAAGCGGATCCCCCTTCCACTGTCAGGGGGTTGGTTAGTAGTGTAAGTGTGTATTTGTTTTAAGGGTGTAAAGCGGGGCTTTAGTGTGGTCCCAAGGGTAGCCGTCTTCTGGGTTGCAAGGTTTTTCCTCAGATATGTGGGGGAGGTTTTCTCCTTTGGGAAGGCACAATATCCTTTGGTGGGATAGAGGGGTCTGGGAGTGCTACTCTTCTTCCATCCAATTTATTACGGCCCTCTATCACAAGGTGTTCCAACGTCTCTACGTTATCTATCTCAGAAGGTCTGTCAGGGCGATCTCCAGAGGGCTGGGATATATATTTAGTTATTGACTTGTTTCTCCTAGTTACCTGCATGGCAGGTAGACCTTTTGGGTTTTCACAGGAGATTGCTTTTGCAATAAGGTGCCAGCACAGGGTGCTGGGGGCTTCAAGGTTCTTCAGATTGGCTAAGGTAGAGGTTGGCTGTCTTCTGGTGAGCAACTTCATTTTAACTGTTTAGTGATCAGTTCTTTGCAGTTTAGAGTCTTTGCTAACACTATGGAATTTAGTGGTCCTCCTTTGGTTAGTTTATGCTCCTCTAGGGGATTTATCAACCATGTAGGAGGGAACAAGGTCCAAGCACCTGGCACATCTACAATGGGGTTCAGATATCACTATAATGGTAGTGATTGGATGTAAGATACATTTTTTCTCCCTGCCAAGTTCGTTCTCTTAAGGGTCAGGTTTTGGTAAATATCTTCCTTTTGTCATGGTAGCAGTCCTTTTTCAAGAGCTCGGGATGTCTGAAGGTCTCCGTCTTGGCGGTTTGGCAGGTTTCACTTTACAGGTGGGGCCCCTCTCTTCCATTCTGCTACCTTTCTTAGTATACACATATGTCTGGGGTCAATTGTGTTTTAAGTCTATTGCTTTTCAGCTCCGGTCAGGATAGGTCATCCTGTTACAGATTAATAAAATGACCTTTTACTCCCATTTTACCTTTTATGAAGATTTGTCTTTTCCACTTGGTTCCCCAGTATAGTTATGTGACATGTCCTGTTTCTAATACGATATCTTCCTTTAACGCATGGGATGGAACCTACAAAGCTTTCACCACTAGGGGGTATTTTTCTTTATCTCCAGGAGAGCGAAGTGTTTATCGTCTTTTGTTTGCTATCTAGGTTCACAAAGATGGTATGAATTTAAGTGTTTTAAATGTTTGATTTGACAACAGAGGAGTTTATTACTCCGATGGGTTTTTTCCTAACCTATTAGTATAGGAAAACTTTGTTCAGTGTCCCCCCCCCCCCTTTTTTAACCAGTTGGTTTTGGTGGCCTGTAAGGAACGCTAAAATTGGCACATCTTCCAGTTGTTTTTCTTGCAGTGGATTTGGCTATGCCTTATAATAGTTATTCGGGCAGCCTAGCCTTGGGCAATACTCTTGCGTTCAGCTGATTGATCAAATGAAAACCTTTTAAACAATTTCTTCTATTATTTTTATTATATTGTCACTATTGTATTGATCATGTTGTACTAATGGAATGCAAGGGCTTCAAACCTACATAATATGAGCCTTCTGTCTTGTCATAGAATGGCTAAACCCCCACACTAACGTGAGATGGGGGTTTAGATTCTATTAAAGACAAGGAGGTGAGTATTATCCCACCCACCCTTGATATATGGCAGTTATGACACGCATATACACAGGTGTTTCAAGAGAACATTTTTTGGTTCTTCCCATCCACCCACCCTTCTTGCTTGTTCTTACAGCTATGAGTTGAGGTTCTGATCAGGAGTGTGGCTCACAGTTACAAGATGTGGAGTGCGTGGTACGAGAGCTTCGCTGGATTTGTCTTTGTTTGTCATCTGATCTGTGCAGTGGACGTCTGGTTCAAGACAGCTACGGAAAGAGGAGTTGGGTTTGGAGTAATGGACTTATATAAGGAGGGGACCCTGCTCTTTGGTCTACTGCAGGGCATGACCTGTCCTCCATGATGGATTGGGGAGCTCCCTTACATTGACATTGAACTCTATTTAGTTTTGTTCTTTACAACTTTTTGTTTGTAAAAGTTTTTTTCTTTGCTGCTGTGGTTTCAGAGTAAAAAATGTTATGCATAATACTCGCCTCCTTGTCTTTAATAGAATCTAGACCCCCATCTCACGTTAGTGTGGGGGATTAGCCATTAGAGCCCGCCAGGACCCACAGCGAATTCGAGCTGCGGGGGGAGGAGGCAGCAGGTAGCAGGTGATTGCAGTGTCGGCAGTGCCCCAAGACATCCTCTGGGTCTTACAGGCGTGCAGAGCGAGATTGCCAATGCAAGATGTGGCGGCTCTTGCAGGACACCAGCGCAGTAGGTATCTGACTGGTGCACACAGAGGTGCTGGGGGACACAGCCACAAGCAAGCAAGCAAGCCACGCCGCAGAAGGTACCAGTTGTACCCCGAGCATCGGCTTAGTTATTAATGGACTCGGGGACCTGGCAAGAGACGCAACTGAAGGACAAACCCTTGCTGTAACAACGCGAATAAAGGGGTGACTGGAGGTGGACCCGGTCCACCTGCCTGTCTGCTTGAGACGAGTGGAATGGTGCAACAAAAATGAGCAGCACTGCGGAGAGTGACCCGCCCCACCCATGCGACCGTGGTGGACATAAAGGCCCAAGGCACTGTGGGACTGGTACAATTGAGGTGAAGCCCCAGTGGGGGGCTCAGGGCCAGCAGGCACACAGGAGCCTGCCCAAGGCAAGGCGTGACACGGCCCACAGACTGGCGAGTGCACCAGGCGGAAGCCATTGATGTACAGCTCATTGGAATAAGGTTGGCTGAATAGCCTGGGCCCAGAAGCGGGGGCGGAGCTGACTCAAAGGAAAGTGGAGGCAACCCCCTCGGGTGGCGGCATCCCGTGGGGTGAAGAGCAGAGGTGAGGGTGTGGAGTACACCGGGACTGAGTGATAGAAGAACTGCAGAGGTGCTCTCAAGTGCAGGGCCCCACGGATGCCAGAGCACCGAATACAGGGGAGGGGGGGAAGAGTCTCGGGGAGGAGGGACATGGAAAAGCGGTAGCAGATTGGCTGGAGACTTGAGGAGACAGCCACAAAGGGGGATTCCAGAGAATAAAGCCAGCGGTGGAGGGCAGCACAGCAGAGCCAGTGCCATGATCCCTTGCAGAGCACAGTCATGTGGGCAGGGCATGGACACTGAGGGTTGCTGGATGGTGAGGACAGCACTTTGCTCAAAAACTGGCTACAGCCTCCACCAAGATGGCCCCTGGAGCATGATGCCACACAGAAAGCAAGATGGCCCCTGGCAGTCCATGCATTAAGGTTCCTTGGTGGTCTGGTGATGCTGATGTAGCCCAGGGCTATATAAACCCAGCCCTGGGCCACACCCGGTGCTTAATGTTTTCTCTGGCTGAGTATGCAAGCAGCATAACGCTCGTCATCCTGTTTGTAATACATGTGCTACTGCTTCGATCCATCAGGCGCTAAGCTTACCTGGTTTGGCTCCTGCAGTCCTACGACACTGAATACTTGCTGCATCTGGACTTTCCTAGGCTCTCCGCTTCACTGCAGCATTCTGCAGCTCCGGGGCTCTCAATGAAGCAGCGATCAGGGCGCACTACACTGCAGAACCTGAAAAGAAAGACCCGAGTTTAAACGCACTTACAAAGGACTCTTAACAGCGTGCTTTTGCAGACTAGAAAGAGACAATTGTTTGAGAGGACATAAACTGTGCAGAAGAGCACAAAGCAACGACACCTACAGGCATCACGTGCGCCGCAGCTGGTCTGGGCCACAAAACCCCAGTGAAGAAACTGAAGACAGAGCCTGCCTTATGTCCTGGACACAGATTTGGTACCAAGGTGAGCAGGATTCTTGCACTGCCTGTCAGCACACACTGGGGGAAGTGAGGGAGGTGGGGGAGAGTAGAAGCACGGTTGTTTACCTTCCCTTATTATCCATCCATAGGTTCACCCAGCGGGTCATCCAGAGGGTCCAGCATCAACCTCACCTTCCCAAGAATCCTACCAAATCACCCTCAATCGTACTGTACTTTCAGCCCAACAGTGGGAAGAGTGATTTGGGCCAAGCACCACACAGCCAAGAACCACACGTCTTGCGATCCGGACCAGGCACTCCTGCAGAGCACCATAGATAAGTGTTACAGCCAGGTGGTGCTACCCGAGCAGGTGTGGGCATGTTTGACTGGGGTAAGGTGATCAGAGGTTACCCAACACTGCACACCCCACCCTGATGAGTTGGAAAAGAGTACTGCAGCAATACAGGTTCCCAGAGACAGTGGAGATGGTGGCAGGGAAGGGTGATGGCGGGTCACATCTATGTGCGGCCGAAATTTGCACCCTCAAAAACGACATTCAAGCGATCCTCCAGGAGATACGGGTTATGAGGACCAATATTGGTGCGAAAGTGGCAGACCTCTCAGTGAGGGTCACTACCCTGGAGGACAAGGTGGAAGGCTTGGAGACAGACCAAACATCTGAAGGCGAGCGTCCCCCTGATAGCACGATCCTCCCCACAATGAGAGACAATAATGGACTCTCCCAGGATGGGAATAAAGCCAGGACAAAGTGCGGGTGAGCTTAAATGGGAGTTTATCAATCAGAATAGGGCATGCAAAGAACTCTGCAAACTCCGAGAGCGCTCTGTCTGACAATAGCAAAGACAAGCGTATATATTTACAAAAAGCGTCATAAAAACCTACATGCTATGGGGGGCACAAGTTCGTGGGGATTGGGTGGCGACGACTAACTATAGGTGCTGCTGCGATGTGGTTTGCCGTGGCTGGAGGACGTCACTGGTTACCCTCGTGGGTTGGGCTGGGCCTGGCACGTCAGCTGGGCTCATCCGGATGGTGGTGTTGTGCCAACCATGACCAGTGTCAGAGATTAATGTCTTTCCTGACTTTCTGCCCTAGGGCCACGCACACCGCAGTCATTCAACATTGCAATATTATCTTCCCTGGTAAATCTTCCAATAGGTTATTCTACAGGTTAATGCAACACAGGAGGAATGCACCTAGAGTGGGGTCCTTTGGCAATACATCAATACATGGTTACCATTGTCCTGTTGACCGGGTATCATAGGTCACAGGGTTGGGTCTCAGGGCATGGGACAGGCGGTCTGCATTATCATGTCTCGTTAGAAGTCATTATGGATGTGTTTCTGCAGTGTTGCTATAATATTGAGTGTCCTAATTTTATAGGGGCCATTAACCTAAGGTGAGCCGGTGGGTCGTGGAGCCTAAGAAATGGTGCTTTTGGATCTGTGTTTTTAGGCCGGGGTTTACTGCTGGGTTGTAAATAATTCAGGTGGCAGGCCGTGGCCTTGGGTGCTGCGGGGGAATGTGAATGTTTGAAGCGGCTCCAGCCGAATTGGGGGAGGTGGAGCAGAGCAGCACAGGCTTCTGCTTTTTCGTCTGACAGGCTTCACTGGGGCAAGGGGGAATGGCCTTGCATGTGCTCTCAAAGGTATTTTCCTCGTGTGTTGCAGATTTAGGAGGAAGAGACATAAACATTTACATAATATGCAATACTCATTGAGTCTTTTCAAAGCTCACGTTTTTGACATTGCTAGTGCCATCCATATGGCCAATTCGAACATATTACTTATACGCTAAGTTTTTAACAACTACAACATTTTGTTACATGTCTATACATGTGCGGTAAGTGAGGTAGTAGTAAGGTTGGTGGAGCACGCAGGAACAACCCGCCAATGAGACTGACGGCAGTGGCACATGGTGAGCTTGGTCATACATATGGTGCATTTTCATGCACCCCTTACGTGAGCTCTCAATATGGTTGCATTTGTCTTCCTTTGCACTCTAGCAGCATTGGTTCATTTATGGCGCGGGACCGTGGGGTGCAGTCTTCTTGATGAAACACAACACGAAAAACCCCCGGGACACTTTTACTATTTGCGCATAGCTACAGGGATGTGGGTGCTTCATCCCTAATGTCATATAAGCACACATTCTGCCATTTTTATGGAGTTTACAGGTTTTAAGTCAGAGGGGTCGTGGAGAGAAAGGTTTCACCACAGGTGGTTTGCTCATTAGTATTTGGGGACTCTGCTTTTGCCAGGGGACCGTTTTACAGTTCTTTTCCACCCAGGCCCTGCTGGCCGGTCATGCTGGAAACAGCGATACACTGCGGAAGGTGAAATGTTAGTGTTGGTATCTAACACTAGCTCATGTCCGTCTGTTCGTGGGAACGGGCTCTCAGCGGATCTGCCAGAGAGCTGCGGCCACAGGGATAATTGAAACTCTCCAAGGGTGGGGGCCGCGCTGCAGTGCACAGGGCTCAAACCATCTTTATTTCACAAAATGGTTTCCAGGGCCTAGCTAAATTCAGCAGGTTTGGTCAATGTCTTCAGCCAGTGGCCCACCCACCACCTGGGCCCTGGTGGCAGGGGGGACCCCTGACGAGCCATGGACTTCACCAGGGGAGAGGATGCAGGGGAGGGGGGTCTCTTGGACCAATCCTCCCATACACATCCTATGTGGTCCTAGAGACTCTGGTGGGGGCATGCCTTCAAGAAATGTAGAGGCAGGAGGAGGAACTGTGGCTAAAGGTAGAGGACAGGGAAAGGCGCAACCTCTGCTTCTTCGGCCTACGGGAAAAGGAGGGCGAATCCCCAGCTGGGCTTGAATGAAAGATATAGGAAACTATAGGGATGGTCCTGGGCTCCAAGGAAGAAGACACTGTGCCCCTGGACAGAATGCATTGGGCCGCTGGTGGAGGTCGAGGGCCCCACTCAGTCCTGCCAAGCTACATCACTATAGAGACAAGGTGGATGTTCTGGAGAAGGCTAGACTCATGGGGGACATTGAATATGAAGGCTCCCAGTGGCCATTTTCCAAGATCTCATAGCCCAAACAATCCTCAGGCGAAAGAAGTGCGGCCCTCTGACCAGATGGCTCAGAGAGAAGGGGGTAAGATACAGATGGGGGTACCCTTTTGTGCTTATCTTTGAGTGGGAAGGCGAGAGGCACCAGGTGATCACAGGGTTACCGGTGCCTGTTGTGCTTCCTCCTCAAATTAATCTACAGTACTCTACCCATCATCTCCCGGATCACTTCCTTAAACTTTTCTCGGACCTTGCACTTCTGTAGCCTGTGCTGTGTTCTTGTTTGTCCTTTCTTCTCTATATGCACATTCTTTATTGCTGTACTGTCCAATCTGAACAAAATGTCTCCACTCGTCTAGTCCACTCCCCTTTGCCTCGCTCTGTGCTGTTCGCAGTCGTGCTAGTTCTGCTCATGCAGATTCTAGTGCCCCTTCTAATTCCCTCTGCCCTGAGCACTCCTGAGGTGGAGCGGTTTCTGTAGTGGGTATATATGGGGGTGGAGGGGCCATGGCCGGGGTGGACACATAGGTTGAGTTAGTGTACTGTAGGGGAGGCATGGTATCACAAGTATGACACACACAATGGGTACAATTTGTAGAACCTTTATTGAAGTTTCTAGGGTTGGAAAAACTCCTACCTTCCCCTATAACTAAGATGGGAGTAGTCTCAAAAATGAAATGATAAAACAGTCCTAGTGTAGTCCGTCAAATCAAAATGGCCTATGCTAACAACACCTAATGCCCACCCTTTCTCTTGTACAAAAAGTGTATAAAGGAGAAATGTATGTAAAGGAATCAGTGTTCAAAAAAATAAATGTAGCTGAATCAACTCTCCTCCCCACGTTAGACCATACAGAGTAAGGCGGTCCCTGTAGGCAGGAGACACACTCTGGCTCGGGGTTTCAACACAATAAACTGTTACAAAACGTGGCCCGCCTTGCCTGCCACTTTAGTCTCTTTCCAGACATCCAAATAATGTTTCAGCAAAAAGTTAATGTAGGCCCCCCTCTGTCGGGCTCAGACCTCTTCAAAACACAGTTCATGTGGGTCTCCCTCTGTCGGGCTGAGACCTCTCACAACAAAGTTCATGTAGGTCCCCCTTGGTCAGGCTCAGACCTCTTCAGAACAAAGTTCAACAAAACTTGCAAGGGGGCTCCCTTCCCCAAGCTTATTACACTTGGGGTCTCCCTCAGTCGGTCTCAGACAGATATTCGGATGCCGAAGACTTTCGAATGTGTGTGGTTTTCTTTACAGACCTCCACAGGAACACTTTGACTCAAGGTTCAACTTTCACTTTCCCATTCTCTGAGTTAATTTTGCTTAGGTCTCTTATGCAGTTCATTCGCTTTATCATTACAAAAAATGCACCTTTCACTGAGACTTTGGAGTGGGCTACTTCCTTTCGCCGGACCACTCCATTACTCAGTGTCGCTGAATTCACAGCTGTCCTTCAAAGTTCATTCACAGGTCTGCCTTTCTTTGCATCTCATTCACATGCGTGCAGCCATCACTTGCGATATAATGTTACTGAAAGATGGCCGCCGCCATCTCCACCATCTGATTCATCTCGGCAGCAGAGGGCTCAAGCCCGCCTCTTCCACCTATTGGCTGCCTGCACTCCCTTAGCCTATCGGCGTGCACCGACAGGCAAAGCCGGCTCGACGAAGGCAGCAGACCAAGGCTGCTAGCTGACTGAGCTGACCGAGCTGGTCCGTGCTAGCGTGCCACAGCCCTCTTAACAGTTCTGTTCACACGAGCTGCCCGCGCGTCACCTGATGAACACATCGAGTGTGCCGGAACCTTGACTCCTACAGCAGTCCTGGGCACGACTCAGCCGATCACTCATTCTAAGGTACTTTGCACACTATTGCAACCCCGCCACAAGTGCAACGCTGCCCGCCACCATCCACGTGAAATTGAAATACTCAAGTAACTGCATGACATGTTGCACTTTACGTCGCTGCCTTAACTGCAATTGTGTATCCCACCATACCTTAGCCATTTGGCAGATGGTAAATGCCACCTTGCGCACCTCCTATTGACTTGCTCCCTCCCATCACTTGTACAACTTCACCACGCTAAGACCGCACTGTTATTGTGAAACTGCACATGTTTATCTTCTACTGTTTACCTCCTTGTTGCCTACCCAAATCTAATCCCGAAATCTCATCGCATTTTTAGTCTCATTGCCAGATCTCGATTCTAGGTGACACTCAATGCTCTAGCCACCTTCTCCTAGGTGCTACTAAACGCACACTAGCCAAACCACCTCATCTCGCATCTAGCTGGCACTCTATGTACTGCAGCCATCCTGCCCTACCTCAAACCTAGATACTACATACTGCCCATTCAACCACCTACCTCAAACTTAACTGCATAGCTGCAACCCAATTCTTAGCCAATGCACTCTAGCCTAACTACTATACATGAATCTAGCCACTGCTAAATGTACCTTAGCCACTTTGCCCTTTGTACCTAGATGTATAGGCATAATCTGGTTGCTAATCAATGCATTCTTGCCTAAATTGCTATACGTGAATCTAGATGCTGCCATATGTACGTTAGCCACTTTGCACACTTGTATTTAGATGCTCAGATATAATCTGGTCGCTATTCAATGCATTTTTGCCTAAATTGCTATACTTGAATCTATATGCTGCCATATGTACTTTAGCCACTTTACACACCTGTATTTAGATGCATAGGTATAATCTGGTCGCCACTCATTGTATCTTAGCCTAACTGCTATACATGAATCAAGCCACTGCTAAATGTACCTTAGCCACTTTGCCCCTTCTACTTAGATGTATAGGTATAACCTACTTAATATGTGCCCAATCACCACCAACCTGCTTGCATGTTTCCTGATCCTCTTAAACACTACAACACAGCTTAAGATGGCTCCATACCTACCCAACACGCCATCCCTAACTGGATTCAACATCCTTGAACCAAACTTAGATCCAAACATCCTTCAACCACAGTCACCTATTAGGCTTCCTCGAGTCACTATAGATCGGAACCTAGGGCTCCTAGCTAGACTAGCCAAAATCTATGAGCCCCTTGCCTGCTCACTGCCCAATGCACAGAACCCCAGAGCGCCGCCGCCTAGACCTAATCCCTCTACAAAAACCTCCCATTTATCCCAAAACCGCAACTCCACACCATCTCACAACTCCTACATCCACGGCACTCCGGAACCAACACAGGACAAGCGCCATACCACTACTCCCAAAAACACAGATAGCCCTAAAATCAAGGGAGCCTTGATTAACGCTAGATCGCTAGTAGCCCATGCTACTGAAATAGCAGACCTAATCCTCATAGAAGACCTTGACTTCCTCGCTATTAGTGAGACCTGGCTCCACCCAGCAGCAGGTCCCATGCTCATGCTGGCAGTCCCAGATAACTACTCTATCTTGAGACAAGATCGCCCCAACTCCAGAGGAGGGGGTGTCGCCATTATCCATAAGTGCAGCATTACCATGAGACTAGAAACTCCTTCCAATATCCTCTCATGCGAAACACTATCAATTAAAGTTCCACTTACCAATACCCAAACTCCCAATATGTCATGATGCCTACCCCCAGGCATCCGGACCAAGTCCAGCAATCCCTGGAGCAGGCATCTAGACATTTAGTAAAACCTCAGCAGCCCCGGCTAGGGGCTATCTGTTTCAGTCCTGGCGCCTTAGGCGCCAGGCTCATAGTAGGAATCAGTCCTGGCGCCTAAGGCGCCAGGCTCATAGTCATTACTTATCTCAGGCAGACCATGCTGCAAATGACTCCAATCCAACATGAAGCCTGAAAGGGACTATTTTTCTACAGGGACTTTTTTTTACTCAGGTGTGGTTCTAGGGACTTCTTACCTGGGACTACTTTTGAGGCTATTTAAACCACACCCGACCAGCAACACACGCTTCGCGTTATTCTGCATCCAGCAGCGTAACACTAACCGTGCCTGCAGCCTGCATCCAGTCTTCTGCCACGCCCGCCTCGAATCCGGAGCTCCTAAAACAAAGAGGAAAGAAAGGGACAAGGTTAGAAAACAAACTTATTTCTATTCCACACCTGATTCTGGATCCATCTTGTCTCCGGACCTGAAAAGAACATCATTTCTGCATGCGCCGCACCTCCAGCTGCAGCGCCGCGCCATACTCGCCAGTCTTCACAGCATCCTTCGGGTCGGCGCTGCCTCCATCATTTCTTTGCCGAACTTCGGCACCTAGGAGACAAAAGAAAACCACAAGGTGAGCCGAGGGAACCAACAAATATAATTCTTACCACCATAGAGTTACCTGATTTACCACCGGAGGCATCCTTTTGTGACTCTCCATATTTACACGTGCCGCATCTGTAAAGAGAGACAAAACAAAACGTTTTCCTCGTGCAACATTTACCGGACAGCGCCGGGTAATACAGACTCTTACCTGAGCGCCACCAGCTGCCACAAGAGCATCTTTTCAAGAGCCAGCTGCAAGACAAGAAAGGAAGGGGGGAACAAGAGTGAACATCGGACATATTGAACTCTATGAACTTGATTGGTCCTCACCAGGAACCTCAGAGTCAATACTCTCCGGAACTCTCCCGAACCTTCAAACCGGTGAAGTAACTGGAATCGACGCGCCCCTGCAAATCCATGCCCACGCAGGATGGAGAGCTCATCTTTCAAGAATATAAAGTGAGATTGCTGTGAGGGCATTTCGGAGGTGATTAGTTGGGGAGGACTGTGGGGGTGCCATCACTTGAATCCACAAGTGGCTAAATCCATCCCTCCACTTGCAGGAGAATATTTCTACGGGTTAAGCAGACAAGATTGGGAGGGCCGATCCAGTCAGGTCATCGCTGCACTACGCATCACGTGGGTAGAGACCGCAGCTGTCCGGGTCCGACCGACGCCCCTGTGGGAGCCAGGTGAGCGTAACACAATATCTACTTGATCTACCGCCCGCCAGGCCCCCATCGGCACCTTTGATGAAGACCTTAACTCTATTCTATCCAGCAATCTTAAAAGCTCCACTCAATTTCTCACCCTGGGAGACTTCAATTTAGGCTATAATGACCCGGAAGACCACATCGCCCGAACTAGGTTTCACGCAAAGATGCACAGCACCCACTCACTCAAAAGGCAGAACACTCGACTGGGTAGCTGGTTATAACTGCCAAGCGAAAATCACGAATATCTCACCGCTAGCCTGGACCGACCACCACCTAATCTCGTTCATGCTCTCTACTGACAGACCTCCTCCTCCGCCCACCATTAGGGCCCCACCAGCTCTCACTAGAAACAAGAAGAATGACAGTAGAAAGAATCATCCCGACCCTACTTCCCACACTCAATACACTCTGACAACCTCGACCCTGACACCTTGGTCGAAGAATACAACAAGACTATGGCCGCCTCACTGGACATCATCGCCCCCCTCAAACACAGACCAAGCAAACCAAAAACACACCTCAACAAACCGTACACACCATTCCTCAAAAATCTTAGACAGCAGAAAAGAAACTGCGAGGCCACTTGGAAAAAATCCTCGTCAGTCGCAAACAAACTCAAACTTTCCAAACTGGCCGCACTCTACAAAAAAGAAATCTACTTGGCTAAACAAACCTCTTTTGACTCGCATATCTCAAGCGCAATCCAACATAAAAGAACTCTTCTCTATCCTTAAAGAAATAGAAACGCCCATAGTACCGCCTGACACTTGCACCAAAGACAAAAACTGGTGCTCAGAAATTCAAAGTGCCCTAGCGAATAAGATCGCGAACCTACAAAGCAAAATCTCTAGCAAAAAAGCCTCCCTCAATGTCACTCTCCCTCCAAAAATCTTGGACAAACTTACGTCCACAGGTATTACCCGCTTCAATTTCTCCAAAGTCAATACACTTTAAGTTGAAAAAATCATCCTATCCTTGAAACCATCCAATTGCCAAGGAGATCTGTGCCCAGCACAGCTCATCAGAGATGCTGCCCGCAAACTCTCCCCTTTCATTACGAAACTGATTAACGCCTCCTTCGCCACCGGCTCTATTCCCACCAACCTAAAACAATCTTGGGTACGACCACTACTAAAAAAACCTACACTTGACCCAGCCACACCCACTAACTACCGACCCATAACAACCGTCCCTTTCCTACTGAAAATTCTGGACAAGGTCGCCATGTACAAATACAGAAGCACCTGGAAGATCACCACCTATTAGGATCCAGACAATCAGGGTTCCGCCCCCATCATGGGACTGAAACCGCACTCATTGACTTAAAAGCTCAGATCGACACACTCTGAGACAATGGACAAGCTGCCCTACTCCTACTCCTCGACTTATCTGCAGCTTTCGATCAGGTTGATCATTCTGTCCTATGCTCACACCTCCACTCATCAGCACACTTCTCTACTGAGGCTATCACCTGGATCACATCATTCCTAAACGGCAGAACCATGAGGGTCTTCTCTCCCACTGCTGCAGCAGACCCCATACTCATCACTTGTGGAGTACCACAGGGCTCCTGTGTCTCCCCTACTCTATAATATATTTACCAAGCCCCTTTTCGATGATCTGGATCATCTCGGTATCACCTACACTAACTATTCAGATGATACCCAGATCCCCCTTCCGCTTTCTGGAGATTATGAAAAGGATTTGGCCTTGCTAAATAGGGTATACATCATCATCCAGGCACGGATGGACACTCATGGACTATGCCTGAATGATGATAAAACAGAGCTCATTTTCCTAGGCACCACCTCCAGCCTAAAGAAACTGGGCCTGGCATACAACTCCTTCATGATTGATGGGAATAAAATCACAGTCGGACAGGAGGTCAAAACACTGGGATTCTACTTGGATTCTAATTTCTCCTTTAAAAGACAAGTGAGCTCCTTAGCATCTTCCACGGCATACACATGCAAATTAATCCGCACAGCCAAACCATTCCTTTCAGACAATAGCTGCCTTACACTTGCCTGAGCCCTCATATTGTCCCGCCTTGACTACTGCAACGCCCTCTACTCGGGATCAGCCAAGGCCACTACCAGTAAGTTACAAATTCTCCAAAACAACGCTCTTAGAGAAGCTCTGGGCATCTCTAGAAGAGAACACATAACAGGATTCAGCCAACAAAACAAATGGCTCTCCACTAATGACATCCTCTTAAAAACGGCATCACTCACCCACAAAGCGCTCAACAATGCTGCTCCAACCTACCTGGTCAATAGATTTCACAGACAATCTTCCTTAAAACCCGTAAGAGCGGCATATAAAGACTGCCTATCCGTTCCCACCTACAAACGTGCCACCATAGGGGGAAACAGCTTCCCGGTAAAGGCTGCCAAGTTGTGGAACTCCTTGCCTGCAAACATCAGAATGGACCTGCCTTACCAAAACATCCGCTCCAAGGTAGTTTCATGGATGCAAACAGAGGCCCACTAGAACAAAAAAAATGCTGCAACACCTGCACACATTTTAACCATGTGTGCTTACCTGTCTACTTGTATATAATGCCTGTCTGTCTACCTCACTGCTGCTTTGTGTATAACTTTGGTTTACCTTATTGTACTACGTATATGTATATCTTATGATGACTGCAACTAAGCCTCGAAAATTCTTGTAAATGCTGCGCCCTGATACCTCCGGGTACCCTCGCGCATTATAAATAATAAAAACAAACAAACAATGTTGCCGCTTCAAACTTTCTTTAACACACATCGGTCTCTCAGGTCGCTTGCCAAGTCACTGCCTGTATGCGTTTCTTTCTTGGTTTCACAAGTCAGGGTTTTTACCAACGGATTGGCCTCGCCTCCCCAACTCTGCCTTTCACCTGGGAGGGTTGCTGGCGTCCTTAAACACAATCCAGCCTTCTGATGTGGAATCTGTCCTTCTCCACGTGTCTCTTGAGGCAACGACCTCCAGTAGGGAACGCTTGTTTTCTTTTTTGACCCACTGCTCTCATCCCTTGGTCCGTCGCTGTGCTCCAGTAGGTTTGCCTTCGCCCCGGAAGTGCTGCTCATACTCGTGTTCTGCCTTGCTCAGTGTGTCTCTCTAGGTTCTGCCTTTTATTTGTTTGAGGAGAGCTAATTGGTATCGAGTGTATGCACTTAAAGTCAAGTGCCTGACTTTGCCTGAACCGATTAATGGGACATGTCCAGTACGATGTATGAAAGTTAGTCTTGTTACTCTGTCACCCTCTTCCTTGGCCCAGTGTATGTGTAAAAAGGGGGGCAGGGGTAGTTGGGACCTTGGAGAATCCTAAAAAATAGGATGGATTAGATGAACAAACAAGGGCAAAATACTGCGTCTCACCATGGGCTGCCACACCCCCACTCCCTGAAGACCCATCACCATGGTGATCCTCCCACGCACTGGTCCACCCCAGGGTTTGGATCCAAAGGCAATGGCCATGCCCTGGCCACCTGAGAGAGAGATCCTGTGGGACTAGCGGGTGAGACCCTCTGGTTTCTCACAGTACCCCATTGCTGGGGAAACTGCCAATGGAAAAATATCCCCTTGTATTCTGTTTGTGTCCCACCCGCTTCTGCTGGTTTTTCCCTTTCATGGGTGTTCCGTGCGCCTCCCACATTGTAGTCTTCCACGTCCTCAATCATCTTCCATAAGTATAAAATGTCCTTTCTGTCCTATAACTGTTTACCCTTGTACTTGCTGCTAGAAATGTAGTCATATCTCCAGAATTCCCTTATTATGGGTGCCCTGCTCTGGCCATGAGCGTGGCATCCCCTCTCGTATTTTGTTATCCACTGCTTATGGTATTTCTCAATTTTCTCCCGGTACAAGGACAAGGCCTTATACATGTACTCTAAAGGGGCAGTGATGTATGCGCTCTAAAGCATCCCTACGATTCTACTTGCACGCTGCAAAATTCCACAACCCAAAAGAAATTTGCTGTTCCCCCCTCCCTGTCAGCCCATGTTGCTTTCCTTCCCCTCCCCGTCACACGCACCCACTCTCACACTCCACACGCTCATGACAAACCATTATTCTACCAATGCCCCTCTTCATGCCTTCACCTTACACAGAAAAGCCACAAAACACTAAAACAATAACAATAAGCTAAAATAACACACTACTATGTCCGAACCCACTAAATATGCAGGGATCCTATTTATTTCCTTTTCCTCTGTTAAACAATATAAGTGGTACCACCTTCTCCCCTCACTCTGGGAGGTTCCCTACACTCCGGTTTTCCGTTCTGTAATGTCCTCCTTAAAAAAACCATTAACAAAAGCAAAAAATCACACCCACATCATACAAACAACCTCGTCCTCCACTCATTCACAAACCACACTCTCCCCCATATACCATTCCCCTACTTGTTATCACTTGCAAGGGTTATACTCACATATGCATGTTTACCCAAACTCCTCCATCACAGGGTTCCAAGAATGGCCTGCACTCTCCCTGGAGCTGTGCCCTGCTTCAAAGAGCAGATGGGAATTCTGTACAAACAGATCCTGCACACTTCTGGGAATTACGTGTCTGGGGCTGGTCGCTGCAGGTGGGTGCTGCCCCTTCCGAGAGGCGACCTGCAAGAGTACCCATCGGCGTGGGGGTTGCTGGGATCGGAACGGGGTCACCAAATGAAGGCACGCCCCTCACACCAGAAAAAATACAGACCTCTAGGGAAAAAGGCCCAAGACACACTTGCAAGGATAACAAGTATTTATTTCTACAAAATAGCAGTGCATCAGCAAAGAACTCTGCTGCTGTCAAACTTTCTGAGCTCCGTAGGCATGTGCGACACATTATAAGCATAAACGATATCACTGATAATGTAATTGCATATAGAACAATTGTACAATATGGATTGGAGGAGCCCTATACATGTAGGGCCTGCTCCATATGGGATGCTAGGCCATTGGTCAGTGTTCATCTGTACATCTCCGTCCCCAGGGGCACTGCTGGGCTCGTCATGCACAGTGAAGCTGGCCTACCAATTGATTAGCTACTTTGCATTAATAATGTTATTTTATCGTTGCAACAATGTATCTGGCAGATATAGGGATGAGCCTGGGGGAAGAGCCGATGTCACACTAACTCACATGCTTCACTCGCTCCCAGACAGATCAGCAACTCCCAAGGTCCTCCACCTTAGTTTTAGGCTATAATTTGATGCCACCCTGCACGTCGCTGCACAAATCATGACCCATTTCTGAAGGCGCGATAGCCTCGCCTTCTGATCTATCGAGGGGTGTAAAAGTTTTGTGGTCTGGGTTTGGATGGAACTGTGACATGCGAGGGTCATAGGAGAGCCTTGCTATCTGTTCTGTGGGATGGCTCTGCTCCCTTCTCATGACCTTGCAAGGTGCATTCTTCCCAGGCCGCGAGGGCCTGTTACTTCTTGGACAATGGAGCGTTTTATGAATCTCTGAAACCTGGCCAGAGTGGGGGTGGTGTTCGCACTCATACAAAGGATCTAATAGTAACACACATAATGCTGTTTGCCGCGATTGGGCCTCAATTCTAAGATTGCTGCAGTTCGCCAAGATGGCGTTCACACGCACATCTACCATATAGCTTGTAATGCATGCACTAAGGTGATCGTGCACCCTCCTCTATGTGCACCCCCCTCCCTCTGCTCCCTGGATGTTCTCCCTTAGCGTTTATTCCTCATTCGGTATCGGCTAGGGGGTGGGAACACCCCCCCCCTTTTGTTAATCCCATATTAACAAACTTCCTTGCAGTGTCATTGGCAGCTAAGTTCCAAAATATATATTCTGCACCCTCTCTAACCTTTCAGCTTCCAAGTATGGCAGCGACCCGTCCTTTGAGACCCAGGCTCTGCAAACATATTGCAAACTTGCTCCAGACTAGGCATATTCCTCTGGGGTACATGTCATGTAAATAACACCCCCACCCCCAGCTAAATCAACCCAGTGCTGTGTGTAATTCTCAGGGTCAGGTGGTGGTGTGGTGATTGTGCCACAGTGGTGTAAGGGATGATAAATCATGCAGGTTTTTTTTGGGTCATCTAAAATATATGCAAAAGATTACCAGTATGAGGACGATGACGGGCACCAGCAGTTTCACAATTGCTCCCAGACAGGATGGAGCCCAAGAGAAGGTGAAATCAAACCAGTCTTCACTCTGTATTCCAGCTTCCTTCTTCATGCGCACTCCCAAGTTGTGTACAACTTCTATTATGTGTGAGAGAGAGCCGTTCTCAGCATTTTTGGGAAGTCTGAATGTGCAACATGAATCCCTGATCATTTCCACTCGCCTCCTTTCAACGCAGTGAGCATATCTAGGATGTAGCGATTCTGCATTGTCATCAGCTTCAAGGCACGGAGTTCCACTTTTATGATGTTGAACCCTTGTTCTGTGTCGTTGGTCGGTTGTTTCAATTCCCAGTGGACAATCTGCAGCCAAATTCTCGCTGGCTATAGCTTGCACGCCAGGCAGTTAAAAGGAGGCAAAGAAAGTCTCTGCTTTGCTGTAGAGCCTTATTGCGTGTGCACACGTTGGAGGATGGGGCAGGCAGTCTAAATTTGAATGCTAGTAGTTAAAAGGAAATTAGGTAGATGGACACTACCCGTCTTTTAAAGTGCTGGGACATCATGTCCGAAACGGCCTTCCGAATGTCGGATAGGTGAATCCAATAGCAAAGCTCCTTCACTTTAACCGCGATAGGAGTAGAAAATACTATTTCTAACAGTCCGTTGAACAAGGGGCTATTCCACTTGCGGTCAAAGGACCGCTTGTAGAGGAGCTCTCCTGGCAGCAGCGGTTGAGTGGGTGGGGAATCAGTCGTGGAGACCGTTGTGGCGATTGGCACATCATCTGATCGGGGTGGTGCAATCTGTTGGGAAATACAGTTGAGTGCTTGTGTTAGGGCTGTCAAATAGTCTTTGAATTCGTCACCTAAAACAGATGCTGCCCTATGTTCGTCTGATGCCTTCCTAATTGGAGAATTCAATGTGTGTATCCTGTGACCAGTTACCACCTTATGGGGTGATAAATGGTGGTCCTTTCTGGGCTGTGTGCGCAAACTAAACAAGGGTAAGCAATGCACCAAGTTTTTCTTCCACGTGGTTCAAAGCGTAGACAGCTTACTTTTGAGGAGTCCGTTGATCCTCTCCACAACTCTGTGGGCCTGGGGGTGGTAAATCATACACATACTGTGTTTAATGCCAAGTAGTGTAGTAATCTCCTTAAACAGTTCATTTGAAAAGTGTGTGCCATTATCTGACCTTAATAAGTCACACACGCCCCACTAGGGGAACACTTCGACCAGAAATTTTGCAGTGCATTTGGCATCCGGATGTGCTCAAGTACCTGCCTCCACCCATCGTGAGGGGCAGATGACAACGATCAAATACTGGGACCCGTTGCATCTCTCACCCACGTCTGCGTGGTCAATATGCAACTCACGGAACGGCCCAGTGGGGTGGGGGCCGAGTGCCTCTCTGTGTTCTAATGACATGCCTGTGCTGAAACCTTGACATGTGGTGCATCTAATAACCATACTTGTCAAGTGTTCCTGGATGTTTAGAATAACGCAGTCCTCTTGTATATCAGCAGTAATGTGGTGGTTGGAGCTGTGGGAGGGGTAATGGAGCTGGTCAAATGCTATTACCGACAGTTCGTGTGGCATCAATGCTTTTGGTGTACCTTCCTGTCTCCACAATAAATCACTAGGGGACTGTTTGCACCCTCTTTTTAACCACAACAGTTTTTCTTCTTCTAGGGCCCTCCCTTGTAATTCAGTTATTTGCGCTATGGGTAGGGCATTGCATGTGAGAGGTTGCTGATCTGTGGCAGGTGTTGTGACAACATATCCAGCTGCAGTTGGTACTGGGCGATATGCTGCTATTTTGGCTGAGGAGTCTGCGGGCGTTTCCGAGTGACACTTTGTCAGTGTTAGTGTGGGCGGCGCATTTAACAACCGCCACTACAGAAGGCTGTGAGAGTGCGAAAATTAGCTTGTCTAATAATGCGGCATGCTGTCCTGGGGACCCATCCGCCCTCCTAAAGCTGCTCCTTTTTACATTGCGAAAGACCGGCATGCACTGTTGTAGTGACGTATGCCGAATCAGAATAAATGGTCACATCATCACATCCTTGTGATGATTGCAGCACTTCAATGAGTTCCACTGCCAGTGCTGAATATTGTACCCATACGCCTGAGGCCCATGTCCTGGTCAATTGTCGCTGGCCCATCAATGAAGAAGACCTCCCCCCTTGAATGGGCTGTCCTTTGCCATGGGGATGTCATCCTTCACCCCCCCTTGTACGTCAAACAGTTGTGTTGGGCCAAGTCCTCATCACTGCACATTTCTGTTATGAACATTGCGGGATTAAGCCTCTTACAACGCACAATATGGATATTATCTCATATGCAGATGCTCTTTGGGTAGTCAAGAGTAGATTTCGATCTTCCTAAAATGGCTAAAACGGCATGTTCCATGTGGTGTGACGAAGCAACCCATCACAATGGTGGAACCTTTCTCAATTGCAAATGCTGCTGCCACAAGGGTCTGTTCGCAACTGCCCTTGCATCACTGAGTGTAGCGTGCCACTGTAATAGGCCAATGGCTTGTGGCCCATTGTGCTTTTTTGTGTCATGAGCTGAAATTAGGTGTGAGAATAGGTAGAATACCTGTGTATGATCAGGGATTGGTAACACAGAGGCTGTTGAAATCACTTTTTTGAGTTCATTGAAATTATGTAACATTTCTTCAGTCCATACTACTTTGTCAATCATTTGTGCCTCTTTAAGGCCCTGTAAAAGCAGCCTAGTGTATGCTGCATAGTAGAGGATCCATACCCTACAATAATTTCACAACCCTAGGAACATTTGCATTTCTTTTATTGTTGTGGGCTGCGGGGTGGCGCACATAGAGGCAGCACTGTCTGGTATTATTCTTTTGCCATTTGCTGAAATGAACTGTCCTAGATATAAAATCTCTTATAGACAGTACTTTAGTTTTGCCTTGTCAACCTTGTACCCCTTGCACGCTAGGAGCTGTAAAAGGGTAAGCAAGTCTTGTCTGCAATGTTGTTCAGTGTCGCTGCACACCAGCATGTCATCGACATACTGGATGATCATGCTGGACACTTGGATGTTGCCCAAATCTGTGTGGAGTAATCTGTTGAAAATGCTGGGGCTCTCACAGTACTGTTGAGGTCATCTTGTGTGTTCAAACCTCTCCCCCATGTGTAAAAGCGGTGAGGAACTGTGAGTCGGGGTGCAGTGGTATGGAGAAAAATGCATTTTTGTGGTCGACCACTGCGAAATGGTTCGTCTCTTTGGGGATACTACAGAAGAACGTAGCAGGGTTAGGCACCACAGGAAACTCTTGCTTCACCACATCAATTATGGGGCCCAAATCCTGGATACTTCTCCAATTGCCCCCGTTGCCTTTTTTTTACAGGGTATATAGCCGTGTTGCATGTGGAGGTAGATGGTACATTTATCCCTTGGTTGAGTATGGCACTGATGGTATCCTTGATCCCCTCCTCTGCCTCCCTGGAGAGTGAATATTGTTTCACCCAGGATAGTACTGCTGCTGGTTTCAGTGTTGTGTACTGGGGTCACTCCCTGTAGGAACCCTATGTCATGGGGGTTAGTTGTCCACAGTGTCTCGGACACCTGCTCTAAATCTGCCTCAACAAACTGGGGGGGTCTCAAGGGCCATCAGGGGATACAGGACCCTCAGGCACTGCACCATTATTTCACAGGAGATACAGATTGATACCACTATTTCTCCATCATCTGGCTTGTCCTCAAACAATTTTGCATCAGTCACCTCCTTCAGAGGTACCGTGGGGTCTTTGCAAAGTACTGTACGTCACAACAATCCTTTTCGCAGAAATCACCAGCCCTTGCAAATCTAGAGACAATATAATGCCTGCTGCCAACTTTTTACAGACATTACAGAGTGAAAAATGAAATCTGTGGGCACTTGCCAAGACCCTTTGCCAATCTGTGCCACTGCCTCCACAAGCAGTTATTCCATACACGAACATGTCCGGGTCTATGGGAATCCCATGAACCATCACTTCTCCCATTGTATGATTTATCAGCATTGCCTCATGGCGCACATCCCTGGTGTGGCGCAAACTATGCAACTCTCTGTAAATGAGATTGTCATATTGAGCTTGCTAAGCAGATCCCTGCCCAACAAGTTCACTGGGGAACTTTCAGAATATAGTAGGGGGCCCGCACCACCTTCCCCCTATTTTGATGTCAACTCTTCAGTGTATGGAACCATGGAGACAGCCCCAGATAAGCCCTGCATGTCAGAAGTTTGGCCCAATAGTGGGAAATCTTCCTCACTGATGCATGATTTCGTGGCACCCGTGTCGACCATAAAAATGAAGTATTTGTTTACTATCTCTGTGCCCACCAAAGGTTCCTTATCAGGGCAGATGGTCAAAGATGGAACTGGGCACGCAAGCCCTTTCTGTGGGCTGTCCTAATCTGGGAATATGTTTGTTCCGAGGAACGTGAAAGGGTTTTTTCCCATCATGCTCACCCCCTTGGTAGGGCACTACGATGCCATCGGCACTTTTGTTTGGGTGTGTGCATGTTACCATTTCCGTGCTGGGGCATAGTTTATTGTGGGTGCTGCTGTTGTTGTACTTGTGCCCCCGGGAGCCGGGGTGGGAGCTGTGTGTATGCTTGGTGTATTTCATAGGGAATGGTGGTCATTCTTGGTGTTGGCGTTTGTTGTGTATTCTGGGTGATCATTTTTGTATGCGTTTTATCCGAGGCCTGGCCTGCTTCTATACTCTCTCAAAAATGTCCCCACTGTCATGACTATTGAGCCTAAGGCTCGCTCCTTGGCTCCTGTTGCCTCTCTGAGGACTCCTGGCATGTATAAAACCCATAAACTCCCCCACCCAAGGGAAAACTGGACTGCCCATATGCATTCCTGGCACGCTCACCATCCACCTACATGGAACTAGTGGCCCTTCCAATATTGTCACACTGCACGCAGTGGCTCAGCTCCAAGATGGCCACTGGGTGTCCCCACAATTAGGTCCTGTGCAATGTGCTCTAGTGGCTGGAAGGCTACAAAAGCCACACCCAGGGCCCTTGCTTCATGTTGTTTCTGCTTTTAAGCAACTGACGCTTACCGTACTTTGTGTTCCTGCTTCCAGCCCAGTTTTCACTGCCACCACGACCCACACCTGTAAAGGGAAGAGAAAGGATCACAGAACACTCATACTTACCGCCACCTGCAACCTTGTTGGTCCCGCCTGTAATTCCAGTGGTTTGCCGCAATCACTCATTCCAGCTGATCCCTGCAAGAAAAGGAAAGGTATTATTTAGGACAAGGCAACATAATGAACTACACACTACTGCTTGCGCTCACATCAAGGGAAGGACTTGAGTATCGCCAAGCGCGCTAGGGACTACTAACCCCACCACCTGTGGGAAACGCTCAGTACTGACAAAGCACAGATAGAGAATAGAAAAACGAACTGAAGGAATAACAAAGAGGAACATAACATAGGTGCAGAGACACCAGGACAATCTTCATATCCGCACCTTTACTTCCGCACCGTAGCAGCCACAGCAGGTCTGGGTGTGCAATAACCAGTGACGTAACTGGCAACTGGTGCAAGCAGTGAATACCAGAAAATATAACAAGTGATGAGTATGCCTGCTCTAGGGGAGCATAAGGGGACTAGAGGCTAGCTGCTAGAGTTATTGAGTTATTTTGTAAAAAAATCTGTTTTATTGTTTTTAAAAAAACACACAAACGATAACACTCGTTAACCATATGACATATCAATTAATCACATCTCTGTAATATGTCATAACCCCTACCCGCTCCCCCCCCCCCCCACAGTTCCTCCCATCCTCTGGTTTGCCTGCATTCCATTCATACAACTCCTTTTTGGATTTCGACTGGTGACCACCACACACGCTCTCACTCGGGTCCATTCGATCCAACCTCTTCAGTGGGCATCTTGGCAAACAAAGTACATAATAGGCCTTCCCATTCTCTAATTCCCCTGGGAACATCTTCATAGTCTTGCTGCCCCGCGGCTTTCCATGCCACGGTCTCTGCACTTCCCCACTCATGCAGGTCCTTCCACTTCTCTATGACGGGGCCTTTGGCCGATTTCCATACTGAGCATGCCCAAAACATGTGTAACATTCCGGCTTCCATCGCATTACACCTCAGGCATCTTTCTTTGGCCACCCCTGGAAATCTAGAGATTTGCTGGGGAGTCATGTACGCTCCATGTGTAACCAACAGTTGTATGAGCTGCAATCTTTCATTTCTCTACACTTTCTTGTGGTACCCCAGTACCCTCCCCCACTGCATCAACAAAGGGGACCCCCAGATCCAATTCCCATTCACTCCTTACCACCAGAGGGGAAGCCGGGCCGTTAGACAGCAGAAGATCATATATTTGCGAGATGCTATGCCCCCCCTCAGCCACATCATACAGGACGTCCACTATCAAGTGTTTCTCCATCAGTTCAATATATGCTGGCCATTGGAGCGTTATCTTCCTCTTAATGGCACCATGTATCATGTATTGTCCTGTGTTCATACCAGTCTGCCTTGCCATCTCTGAGAAGGGTACAAAAACCATGTCCTACAAGAGATCCCCTATAGTGGCCGCCACCCCCACAGGTTTCCCAATATCGCTGTATTCCCTTTCATGCCTGGGGCCTAGATGGCATCACCAAAATCAAGAGTTTGTACCAATATTGGGTCTTCAGTCCCATGGCTCTAGCCCATACGCTTACACCCAAAGATACTAACTGTGACCTGCGGGGGCCCCCTAGGTTTCTCCATCCACAATAACTCTTTTAGATAAAACCCCAACTCCATAGTTTGCAGCATCTGTGTGTCCGGGGTGGGGTCTTCAGCCAACCAATACACTACAAATTGCATTTGCCCAGCTACATAATATAATCAAAGTTCGGGACTCTAATACCTCCTTCCGCATGCAGTCTATAAAGTTATAAAGTGATGCCAGCGCTATTCTACTTCGCCCGTTCTGCCACAGGAAGCCCCTGCTAACACTCCAGCTTCCCAAAAAAGGGTCTAGGTATGAGAAATGGGACATTCACAAAAAATGCTATAGTGTAGGCAATACCACCATCTTCAACGTGGCCGCTCTCCCTGTCATTAACAGTGGCAATTTAGACCAAAACCTAATGAAGTTCTTGATGCTCTGCGGTGCCTGTAGTATATTCTGTGTATGCTCCTCAGCCGGATCATGATACACATTCACCCCCAAGTACTTAAACGTTTGCTCATTCCACTGCAGGGCCAATACTGGCAGCGCCGCTCGCCTTGGCTTGCACAATCATGGTAACGGAAATAATGCTGATTTGTCCATATTATAGTGATCCCTGACAGTTTCTCAAAAAGGGCTATAGCCTCAAGCAACAGTTCCAAATTGTCCTCCGGGTTCTGAATATACAATAAAGTATCATCTGCGTACATGGATATCAGGTGTCTAGCCCCATCTATTTCAATGTCTGCGTCCCTGTATTCTGTTCTGTGGTACTGAGGAATCGGCTCCATTGCAAGGACATACATCAGTGGTGATAGGGGGCAGCCCAGCCTTGTGCCCTTCCTAAGCTCCCACGCCCCTGAAATACTCCCCTCGTTTTAACCCTGGCCATCGGTTTAGGGTACACCTAAACCTAGGGACCCACTTGAGGTATGCCGGCCCGAATCCCAGCCTACGCAAAACTACATAAAGCCACTCCCAGTTCACTGAATCAACTGCTTTTACTGCGTCCAACGTGGCTATGGCACACAGGGTGTCCCAGGACGCTGTCCTGTGTAATACGTGGTTCAATCTCCTCCGGTCCAAATTCATGTTTCGGCCAGGGACATAGCCCGTCTGATCCGGCTGCACTAGTTTATATATCACTCTTCATCCTAGATGCCAGTATGGATGCCAATATTTTTTTATCTTGATTTAACATTGAGAGCGGTCTATAAGAGCCACAATCTGTCAGGTTTTTACGGGGTTTCAGTAGAGGTATTATAATAGATTCCCTTTGACTCAGTGGGAGCAGGCCGGCCTCGTAAGAATCGTTGAATGTATTAAGTAGATGCGGGACCAATTCTTGTACTTATTCTTTATAGAATTCTCTGGGTAGCCCATCTGACCCTGGGGTCTTACCTGTCGGCAAACCCCTAATCGTGCATTCACTATCCTCTGTAGTAATGGGCTCTTCCAGGTAATCTGTCTTCTCGAGTCAATCCGGGGAGCTCAATCTCGTCCAACACTTCTATTAAGTGGGTGCCTGGGACCAAGGTCCCCTGGCCAAATCACCTCTTTTCTCCAGCATGGGGTCTGGCATGGATTCACTGTCATGATGCCTACCCCTGGAGCATCAGGCCAGGCCCAGCACCCCCGGGAGAAGGCATCACACCCCCGGGTAAAAGCCCAGCGGCCCTTTATAGGGGCTCTTTGGACTCTGTCCTGGCGCCGTTGGCGCCAGGCTCATGTTGGACATCAGTCCTGGCGCCATAGGCACCAGGCTCATAAAGGGAAGTGTTTGGTGCACTTACCTGAAGCAGACCATGCTGCACACTCACCTGATGCAGACCATGCTGCATGAAGAACCAAGCCAAATGAGGCTTAGGAGGGACTATTTTTCTGAAGGAACTATTTTGTTACTTGGGTGGGGCTGTGGAAGAATACTCACCTGGAACTTCTTCCAAGGCTATTTAAGCCACACCCGGACAGCCACACGTGCTTCGCGTTGTTCTGCATCCCAGCAGCTGAACGCTCACCGTGTCTGCTCCTGCACCTGGACTCCAGCCACGCCCGCCTCGAACCTGGAACACCTGTAAGGGAATAAGAGAAGAGAAAGGTGAAAACCAAGAACTATTTCACCCTTCTTACCTGCATCCGGAATCTTCACGCCAGCATTCCTGAAGGAAGACTTCCATTTAAAAGCACTGCGTTGCTCGCTGCAGCGCCGCGCTTCACTCACCTGTTCCCGAGACGCCGCCCGGCTCCATCGCGGCTCTCGGTGCCGGTCGCCACATCTCTGCACCGCACCTAAAGGAGAGAAGAAGAGACAAAAGGTGAGCAAGGGAACACAAGAGGAAAGCCGGATTTTCAGCCATATTACTTACCGGCTATTCTTGGTGAGCCATTCCACATCTCGGGTCGGTGCCACATCTCTGGCAGGTACTGCACCCCGGCCCTTATGGGGAAAGGACAAAAGACATTACTGGGGAATTATAAAGACATTCAGAGGGGTCGCCCTCATCACTGACTCACCTGATTTTACCCCAGCAATTTAACCCCTCAACGCATCGCCTTTGTTCTGCACCTGAAATAAAGGACAGAAAAAGACAACATAAAAGGAGGCTCATACTTGAACTTTTGCTTCTTCATACTTACGGCGTATCGCTCAGTAAAGTCAAGTGGATTTGCCAGCGCCATTCTGAAAACCAGTGAAGTAACTGGACGAACGCGCGCCCCTGCACCAGAAGCAGGATGGAGAGTTCATCCTTCCAAACCATAAGGTGAGCTTAAACCGGGGGTTTTGGAGGAAGTCGGAGGAGAACGAAGGGGGAAAGGGGGGAGCAAGCACATTATTCAGCAGACAGTTAATCCCCTTTCTCATCTGCAGAAGGATATTCTTACGAGCCAGACAAGCAAGATTTGGGGGTCCAGTTCAATCGGTGGTCCGAATTCTGCGCATCACGCTTGAAGAGGCCACAGCAACCCAGACCAGACCAGCGCCTCCGTGGGAGCCAGGTGAGCGTTACATTCACATGCTCATGAATATTCCCCGTCGTCAGGCTGGGAATCCTCGGTAAAGAAAAAATCAGTATCAGTTTGGTTTCTGATCTGTCTTTCTTAGTAGTAACCAATCACTGATCTCTGGGTCATACTGCCCCCAGCCAATGACTGCCCTCTCCCTAAGCCCCGCCTCTGGCAGCCATCCTCAGATTTTTACCGCACGCTCAAGTGTTGGGCGTCCTTGTGTTTAGCTCTCAAGTTTTTTTGCTGCGTTTTCACGCTTTTTAGGAGTTTCTCATTTTTTCTTTTTAATCGAGCCTCAAGCTCCACCGTTTCTACTTCCGACAATGGGTATCCGTTTCGGAATTCTTCTACGCCCCTCAAGGGTGAAGTTTTCGTCGAGTTTACAGTTCTTGGAGGATTCCGGAAGATCTGCGGCCTACCTCAACGGACATGGCCCAGGACAAGGGAAGCTAGACGCCCGGATCCAAGCTGTTCAGGTGCTGCCCTGGATGCGGATTGCAGAACGTTTTCAAGGAGGACGAGCACTCGCAATGTCTCTAATGCCTTCATGAGGACAAGACGCACGTGGAGAAGGACTGTGCGTTCTGCAAGAACCTTTCGGAACAGACCAAACAAGATTGTCGTTCCCGCCACCTGGCTGGAGATGGGCACAGCAGGTGAGAAGGCGAAGAAAAAGTCTGAGCGGGCTTCTAAGTCCTGTGAGGGCGCCCTGGCGATGGGGGCCCAACAGAAGGCCAAGCACCGCGAGTCTGCGGGCACCGGGAGCGCCAAAAGGTCGGGCTCTTCGGCTGCCAGGCAGGGCGCTACTTCCCCAGCATGTTCGACCACGAGCCAACACTCTGGTTCGGGGAAGAGGAAGTCCGAGAACCCGGGTAAGCCGCTGGAGCGGACCCGGTCAATCTCGAAGGGGGAGCGAGGCACTGATCCTCCCCCCCAAGGTGAAGGCCCAGGACGCACCTAAGGTGGTGAGGGCTTTGATCCTGCTGGCAAAGGCCTCTATCGAAGTGGTCGCTGCGACCCTGGCGAAGCCGGCTGAGACTACGCCAGTGGAAACGGCCTCTGGGCCCAGAGTATCCCTGCCACTGCAGAGGGAATTCTCTTTCCAGCCCATCGTTAAGACCCCCGTGAAGCCCCCGGCGGAAAAAGAGGGGGGGGGAGCCGGTGGCCATTACAGACTCGGAATCAGCCTCTGAGGAGGAGCTGGTGGAAACCCGAGAAGGGCCTCAACGAGAGGACCATAGGCCTCAACGAGAGGTTCATAGGCCTCAACGAGAGGTTCGAGAAGATTCGATCCCGGGGGGGGGTCCCCGCTGACGTGATCGAAGATAGCAACGTAGAGGGCCTAGTAGAGTGGCCATCCCGTCCGTCGCAGCCATTCCCTGAGCCCCAGGATAGCTCGGCGGCCATTTTGTTGGCAATCCAATCCTTATGTACCGAGATAAGGACGACATTACCACGGACCCCGATGGAGGATCCAGAACCAGGCCCGTCGGGAAGCCCTCCGAACAAGCGGAGGAGAGTCCACCCCGCTCCGCCCTTCGTGCCTGCGAGACCTGTGGACCCCTCATCCTCGCCAGACCCTAAAGGAGGATACGACGACAGACACAGCGACGGGGACAGACATGACGGCGGCGATGACACAGCGGACATCCCGTCATCACCCCCGGGCTTCCCCAGCCGACGAAATTGGCTCTTTCCACGCCATGATAACCAGGGCATCCGAGCTCTTCCAGCTCTGCCCTGAAGAACAAAAAAAGAAGGGTTTCTGTACCAACGACGAGAGGCCAAGAGGAAGACGGTCCTTGTGGTGCCTTTGCTCGACGACATCTGGAATGAGGGGCTTGCTGTCCTCAAGAACCCTTCCACGACACCCGCCAAGAGGGACAGGTACGAGAAGAAGTACCGAGTCCCCGTTGCCGCCCACTTGTGCCTCAGGGCCCAGCCCACGCTGGACTCTGTCGTCTCGGCAGCGGCCAAGAAGAAAGCAGCGGGTGCGGCGGCTTCGACTTCCACTTCCCCGCCGGACAGCGATGGCAAGAAGTTGGACTCCATGGGACGACGAATCATCTCGTCAGCGGCGAAGGCGATTAAGGCGGCCAATACCTTAGCGATCGTGGCCCGCTACGACAGGGAGCTCTGGTTCAAGATAGCTTCCCTGCTAGACTTACTACCTGACGACAAGAGGGCGGAGGCCCTAGAAATTCTGCAGGAAGGCGAGGTGGCGTCAGATCACGCCATAACGGTGGCAACGGACATTGCCGATAACGGATTTCGCCAACTGGGCAACGGAGTTTGCCTCCGACGACGAGGATGGCTCAAGGCGACAGACTTTCGCCAGGACGTCCAGACCAGAGACTGACTCGGAGACGGCCCGGGCCCTACGGGTGCTTCAACTGCAACGGCCCTTTCGGAGCTCTGGAGGCAGACAGGGTGCCTCCAAAGGTTCCAGCGGTGGCTCCTCCACTCACCGCCAGGCGGCCCGCTTCTCTTCCCAGGAGGCCTACAGAGGTCACGGCAAGCAAGGGGGATCCCGCCGCCGTTGTCGGCAAGGCCGCCTCCAAGCAAGACTGACCCGGCCGTGTTGTCGGGCCCCCACCGAAGCACCCCGGTGGGAGGGCCGGCTGACGAAGTTCGTCAGCGTGTGGGAGTCCATCTCCACCGACCGTTGGGTGTTGGACACCCTGGCCAACGGGCACTCGCTGGAATTCCAAAAGAAGTGCCCTCGCATTTCTCCCGTGGCCAGGAAGGAGAATCACGTCCCTCTACTGCTGTTTGAGGTAAGGGCGATGCTCAAGAAAGGTGCCATCGAGCTCGTCCCCAGAAGGCTCTGGGGCTCCCGAGTGTACTCAAGGTACTTCCTCGTCAGGAAGAAGACAGGCGGTTGGCGCCCCATCCTGGACCTGCGTCGCTTCAACAAGTACATCAAGGCGCAGAAATTCAGGATGGTCACCCTCCAGCACTTACTGGGACAGCTGGAGGAAGGAGACTTCCTATCGTCTTTGGACCTGGAGGATGCTTACTTTCACATCCCCATTCTAAAAGGCACAGGAAGTTCCTCAGGTTTGTGGTTCAGGGACGCCACTACCAATTCAGAGCCCTACCGTTCGGATTAAAGTCGGCACCCAGGGTTTTCACCAAGTGCCTGGCACCAGTGGCGGCGCGGCTGCGCCTGCAGGGGATCCACGTCTACCCCTACCTGGACGACTAGCTAATCCGGGCAAGGACAAGGGAACTCGCCGTCGAACACACGGCGAGGACCGTCCGGTTGCTCACGGAGCTGGGGTTCGCCATCAACTATCCCACCTGTTTCCTTCGCAAATATCACTGTTTCTGGGAGCGAAGCACGATACAGTGGGGCAATTGGCCTCCCCTTCAGAGGAGAGGACCAAGACCATCCTCGGCAAGGTGTGGCGCCTGCTAGCCACGGACGTGGCCAGAGTGAGGTCCATCAAGTCCCTCCTCGGGATGATGTCCTCATGCATCTATCTTGTACCCCTTTGCAGACTTCGGATGCGTCCGCTACAGGAGTTCCTCGACGCCTGCTGGCTTCAGACGACGGGCTGTTTTGAGGACAGGATCCTTCTCGACGAGGTGTTCCGTCAGGCGATCCTATGGTGGGGCATCCGTGCTCACCTCACTACATGCACGGACTTTCAAACCCCGGCGTTTCTGGAGACGGTGACGACGGACGCCTCTCTGGAGGGTTGGGGGGGGGGGCCCACACCGGAGATCTCCACGCAAGAGGCCTTTGGCTCCCCGAGGAGAGGTCTCTCCACATCAACATTCTGGAGCTCCGAGCAGTGTTCTGGGCTCTCAAGTCATTCCTTCCGTCCCTCAAGGACAAGGTGGTGAGGATCTTCACCGACAACACCACCACGATGTTCTACATACAGAAGCAAGGGGGCACCAGATCCCCAGCCCTATCGAAGGAGGCCCAGGATCTGTGGCACTGGGCCGTCGCCCAGGGGATGTTTCTGGTTCCATTCCACCTGGCAGGAATAAAAAACACCATCGCCGACTCACTCAGCAGGGAGCTGCGCACGTGCCACGAGTGGGAACTGTGCCAGGATCAAGTGGATCGACTTCCAACGATGGGGCAAACCCCAGTTCGACCTGTTCGCGACGGCGAGGAACTCCAAGTGCCAGAGGTTCGCCAGCAGGTTCCCACAGCCGAGGAGCATGGGCGATGCTTTCTCGTTCCCCTGGGACAGCCTGTTTCTATACGCGTTCCCTCCGTTGCTGTTGCTGCTCTGCCTCATCAACCAGCTCAAGAAGTCCAGGTGCAGGATGATCCTCGTCGCACCGGCGTGACCGAGGCAGATCTGGTTCTGGACTTGTCAACGTCCCCACCAGTCAAGCTGCCGGCGGACGCGATTCTTCTCTCTGTTGAGAAGGAGGCGCCATTCTCCATCACGACCCACAGTCGCTGAACTTGCAGGCCTGGCTCCTGCAGCACTAGAGTTTGGAGGGTACGATATACCAGCTGATTGCAGAGAGGTTCTTGCAAAGGCCAGGTCGTCCTCAACTCTCAAGTGTTACGGTCATAAATGGAAGAGGTTCTCTGTCTGGTGCCGTGCACAGAAGAACCCCCCCCTGCAGATTACGGCCCCTCAAGTACTGCCGTACCTACTGTCGCTGGCCAAAGCTGGACTGGCTCACGCCTCAATCAAAATACATCTGGCTGCCATCTCCCGATATACCAGGACTACGGGACGGGCGTCCTTGTGGTCTCATCGCCTGGTGAAGGAATTTATGAAGGGACTATTCCCATCATTCCCGCCGGTGAAGGCTCCTGCCCCGGCGTGGGAGCTTAATGTGGTGCTGACCAGGCTCATGGGGGCCCCATTCGAGCCTATGCATCCGGCGCCTTTGAAGTTCCTGTCATGGAAGACAGCGTTCCTTGTGGCCATCACCTCCACACGACGGGTGGGAGAGATCCAGGCCCTATCTTGCAAGCCTCCATACTTGACATTTCATGACACGAGTGTGGTGCTGAGGATGCACCCCTCCTTCATGCCCAAGGTGCCGTTGGACTTCCACCTCAACGAGCCCTTGGTGTTACCAGTTTTCTTCCTGTCGCCTTCGACGCCGGCCGAGAGGACTTTGCACTCGCTGGATGTAGCTAGAGTGCTGAAGTTCTACGTGGACCGCACGAAGAGTTTTCGGAAGACGTCACAACTGTTTGTGAACTTTGGGTCTGTGAATCAAGGGAAGGCTCTCTCGAAGACTTCAATTTCCAGATGGCTCTCCCGCTGCATCATGCACTGTCACCGGTTGGCAAACCGACCGCTGCCCGGCCATCCGAGAGCCCATTCGACCAGAGCGATCGCTGCTACCACGGCGTTCCTGTCTGGTGTGCCCCTGCTGGACATCTGCAGGGCTGCTACATGGAGGTCGACGCACACCTTCACAAGATTTTACTGTGTCGATCGGGACTCCAGGGAGGAGTCCAGGGTCGGCCAAGCAGTGCTGCGCAACCTGTTCGCCTAAGGTGAGCCTGGTGAGGAGGTAAGAATTGCTTATCTTCAGCTATCCCTCCATAAATACCTCCCCTCTCGAGCCCTTCGCTCCTCTACTTCTAACTCCCTCAGGGTTAGTCGTTTTGCAAAGAAACAAGCTGGGGGTAGATCCCTGTCTTCGGCTGGTGCCTCCCGGTCACCTTGAAACTTGAGGAAAAAGATCTTCGGTTCTGGAAACTTCTCAAGACCTTCCTCTTTGCCTCTGCCTTTTCCCCCTTTCTCCCCTGTTGCTCTGTTTCTTCTCATGGCATTGTGCACCTGTCCACCCTCTGTTCTTTCGGGCCCAGGTATCTGCTCACCCTGCCACCCTCCTGCATTGCCTCCAGGCCACCATCTGCACTAGGGGTCTGTATCTGTACCTATACAGTCCCCCTCGCACATTTCTTCTGCACTGGTCAGATATACCTTTCTGACTAATTTTCACCTGCCACTTGTGGCTGCACTACCATGGTTTAAAGCCCTTATTTATTATTTATTCTATTTAATATTTATTTGTTTTCTCTCCTCTGCTTCGCACTTTCCACTCCCCCCCCCCCCCTCCCTTCCTTGCACTTTTCCCCCATTTTCCTTTCACATGTACTTGCGCTTTCTTAAATGTCACTGGGCCTAGTAAAATGGCTGTTTTTTTTCTTCTGTTTTTTCTCTCCCTTGTTCCCCTCCCTTTTTGCCTGGTTGCATTCTGAAACACTTGTGTACGAGCGCAATATAAATAAAATATAATTTCATCATTTCATCCTCCTACGGCCTCTTAGTACTCCCTCATAAAATAATGTGCTGTTCACCTTGTTCAACATACAACAACCAGTTACCCTCCAAAACTTCCCAACAACCCCTACTGAAAACAACTGCCCAGCTTTGTTGCCCTTGCTTAGGCTTGTCCGCCTCCCGCACACCCCCAAGCTATCCAGCCCGGGGCTGTTGCACATCGGATGGCCACAAAAACAAGTGCCCCTATCAAATAAACAATTGAAGGGCGTGGCGGGCGCAGCCATGGGTATCAGCACCTCCTCGCTATTATTTGGCTTAGCTGCTATAAAGCACCCCGCCATATACAAAACCTCTGTTTCCAAGTATCTAGGGCATCTGCTTGGCGCTAAGCCCATGCCGAGAGCACTCTGCAACAGGATATCTGTCTTTCGTCAGTTCGACTAGGCTCTGCCATATACCAGTCCCATAGTCCAAAGTACCTCAATGATCTCTCGCATCCAATTGGGAAATGCTTTCTTTGTGTCTTCCTCAATCGTCTTCTCACCCTTTTTTACCCACCCCACTTTTCTCTCTGTCCATCCATGATTTGTGCATCATCTGGGAGATCAAAAACCACGTCCGGTTTTTATATATAACCTTAAGTCGTGCAGGATTCGTCAGCATGTATTTCAGCCCCACCACGCAGAGTCTTGCCTTGACTACTGTGAATTGTGCCCTGCTCTCCTGCACTTGAAACGTGTAGTCTCCTCCTTGTCTGGAGTACGCCAAGATCTTTTCCCAGTCCTTGTAATTCAGAACCTTAGCAATAATTGGTCTTGGGGGACCTCCTGAAGGGGACCGCTTAGTTAGCGCCCTATGTGCCCTCTCAATGGTGAAGCCCTGTATAACATTTCCAGGCCCAATCTCTTGAAGCAGCAAATTTCCCACGTACGCCATCGGGTCAGCGCCTTCTCCCCTTCAGGCAGGCCCACTATGCGAATGTTATAGTCCCTGGCCCGTCCCTCCGCCTCTTCCACTATGGTCTCCAGTAGTCTGACCTTTTGCTGCAGAACGTGGACCTCGGTAGTCTCCTTCACTTGTATCTACAGCGTAACGGTGCGCTCAGTTAGGTTCCGCACATCCTGGCGCAACAGGCCCACGTCCAATTGTACCGCTGCTATCTGCATTCCCAGCGCAGCTTTCAAATCCGCTATAGCCAGCATCACTTGATTATGCATGTCCTTGGGGCCCCCTTCAGTTTCCTGTGCTGATATAATTTTCTCATTTAGATCCTGCTTCTTGGATCTAGTAAAGGTATTGATGGTTGGCTGATTTGCCTTGGCCTTACTTGACTTGGGCAGCATTGGTATCGCTTCCTCTGCCGCAACTTCTATTGGTTCCTGGTGGAGTGCCTACCACATATGCGCCGCAGGCACCATACAGCAGGTCCCTCCTGGTCCTGTCACCGTCCAGTCTGGGGTGCTGTAAATCGTCTTTCCCAATAGGTCTAGTCTTGGTGCATATTCGCACCTGTGTCGTGGCCTGTGTCCCAGTCAATCGCGGGCCCTCGCTTGCAGTCCCCTCAGTGGCCCTGGTCCTACAGTGGGCCTCATTACAAGTTATCAGGAATGAAATCTTAATTTCCGGCATGCCGGTGCTACCGTGTCTGTGCGGCACAGCTCCCGGAATCAAAGTTTGATTCCGTGTCAGCGTACACGCACATTCCGTCATGTCGGAAACGAATGCACCGGCATGCCGGTAACACCAGCAAACTCCCCAAAAAACACCTGCACCCTCGCTGCCGCTGACTCCGATTCCAGCTGCGTGCTCCCAGACCGACCGGCACCGTTGTTACCGGTCCCGGTATTACCGTGACCGGAAATAACGTGATCGCTGGAACAGAAAATATACCAGCGGCTATTAACAAAACACAATCCATTGAAATCCTCAGTACAGAGGAGTCAGAGCCACATCCAAAGCACTGACAAAGTACCACAGTCATGTCCTAAAGGCTACCAGCTGCACTGGCAGACATGCTAGTTGAAAACGCAAAAGAAGTGTTCAGCAGTGATCTTCACCGGCAACCACAATCGCGGAAAAAGGCCGTCTGGCAGGAGGTGGCCCGGAAGGTCTCAGCGGTCGGGACAACCCCCAGAACAGTCAGGGACTGCTGCAAGAGGTGGGACGATCTACGTCTCAGGGTGCGGAACCTCCTTTCTGTACAGCGCATCCATGGCACGACCACAGGATGCAGACCTGCATCACCTATCCAACTTAAGCCCTGGGAAAAAACATGCAGCAGCGTCATGCACATGGAGGCCATCGAGGCAGTAGGCGGTGCAGAGGCGGGAGGTGCAACATCTGATGAGGCAGGTGAGTCCCCGTAAACTCCAATGTCAGATCACACACCTTGTACCCTGTATGCAAATTAGCATGCCAACATGTCAAGTATGTCGTACCCAACACCAGTACAGCCCTGCTGGCGGTCCAACCACCTTCAACCTGGTTGCACACATCCACATAGAACTTACCCACAACCATACACCACTCACACAGGCCCCCTATATCACCCTCACAAGATACACATGCAAGCACTCAGACACACATCCCCCTGACACTGCACAACTGCTGTTGCCACCGCTGTGCTACCACATTCCAAAAGTCACATCAGTGTCAAGCACCTCCACCACCAGCAAATGACCAGATGCACACATCAATGATACATGTGGCCCACTTGTCACATCCACCATGTCCCACCCCGCTAATTCATCACCAAGGCAGCAGCTGCCATAGGCAGCAGTCACATGTGTAACTCATGTGTCACAATAAGTCACAACACCATGTTATACAGCTTGTGTGGCACACCCATAACACCCAACCGGGAAACACCAATACGCCAAGCAACAGCCACTGCACACACCATGTCCGCACACCACACATGCACCCACACAGCATCCCTGACACATGCATGTGTGCACCAAGCCATGGCAACCACCATGTCCATGACAACGCACTTACATCGGAAAGTACTAACACTTATGTCTGTCAGATGAATCCACACCCATCTCTGATGCCCTGCCTTTTTGACCCATACGGCACATCATCTGGCAATGAGGCTGGACAGCCTACCACATACAGGAACACCAGGCCACGCCGCCGCCAGACCACCACCTCCACCTAGGACTCTAATGCATCCACCAGCATACGGGAGCGGGCCACAACTTCTGCCCCCTTTAGCCACATACAATCCAGGAGGCACCTGCCGCCCAGCCACCACCACGCCAGGTGGAACCTACACCCCTTCTGCAAGGGGGTCCACCCAACAACATAGAGGACAACGGTGGAGTTGAATGTGTATATAGCGAACAGAGCTATGCCGAGGCTGGGGGCTTCAGTCCTGTGGCCCCAATGAGCCCCCAACCCACACAACCACCACCCTTATGCAATGTTAGGGATATTGAGGGGCGCCTGGAGGCACGACTGGAATCCATGGTCACAATGGTGCAACAACACCTGCATGAGGCCCAGCTCATGCGACAGACACTTCAGGCCACCTCCAGGAGGGCTGCACGGGCGCAGGGCAGAGCCACAGGAGCAGGGTTGGATTGGCCCCTCGGTCGAAATCATCCCTGGGGAGTGGGGGCCGGTTTCTGGCCATGCCTGGGCTGGGTTGGGAAAAAAAATATCTTTTTTTTTTCCAATTTTTATTTATTTTTTCTCCAAAAAGCCTTTCATCCTTCTTAGGTCGATAAATGAGTACCAACACCCGTTGGGTGATATTGTATGCATATTCTATAAAAAAGAGCTTAAGCGTAAGTGCTATACAATAACATATCATTTGGCCTTGGACGTCTGCTTGGATTCACAGTAATTTAGTGTACTTATGAACAATGCTATTTGATGCCTCATCCTGTTTCGGCAAGGGGTGAAAGGTCGTGTTTCACTTCCCGGGGGGCCATCACTTCCAGTGATGTCATCAGAGGTCAAGGGTCATGAGGTGAGGGGTGGGCCACTTTTTTGAGGCGTGGGTGGGACACTTTTTTTTTTGGGTGACCAGGCCTATTTCTTGTCCCAGTCCGACCCTGCACAGGAGCCATTATCTGGCACAGCGTATGAGGGAGGGGAACGGGGTATTGTCATCCCTGGTTGAGTCCATATCCGTGTTGGTGCAGGCACTAGTGGACCAGCGGCACATGCCCATGCCACTGGCACTCTCCACAAGTTCGGCTACTGGAAGTTCCCTTGTAAGCAGCCCAAGGTGTAGATTGGAGCGGCTGACTCGCCCAGCAAAAGGGCGCACCCCACAGCCTAAAAGGGGACGTAAATAGGACACAGATTGGGTGTGTGTGGTGAGGGATAGTTGGGGAGGGGGCGTGGGGAGGGAAAGTTGGGTGGGATAGTAGAGGGAATTAAGGTCTTTCACAATTGTAAATATTTCGTATAACAATATATCTGGTGTTGGCAAAATAGTCATGACTGGACATTCATCTTTCAGTGTGAGTGCATGTATTCATGTACAGTGCCCAGTGTGCTCAATGTCCTGTGCTGTGTGTGTAGCAGGTGCTCAAAAGTAGTGATCAATAAGTTCCCCACGTGTGGCACGTCCATCCCTGCCATCGCGGTGCTGTGCAATAGCTTCCTCCTCCTCCTCATCAGTGTCCTCCTCAGCATCTGGTGGCAGCATGTCGGGGGTAGGGGACGTTGCGCCTGATGCACATGTTGTGCCGATCTGCTCAGGCAGTGCAGCCTGGCCTTCAACAGGCCAAACTTCTGCTCAGTTGTGCACCGAGTACGTACATGTGCACAGTTATACGCCTGCTCCCATATGTTGTGGTGTGGCCCGACTGGGCGCATTAACCATGGCATCGGGATACCCAGCTTCTCCAGCATTGGATCTTTCATGGATTCACATGCTTAGAACATTCCCCGTCGTCAGGCTGGGAATCCCCGGTACATTATATAGACCCTTTCTCGTAGGAAAACTTTTTCGACGCTTATGCGTCCTATCCACCTCGTTTTGTATCATGCGTGCCCGCACCGTCAGGACGTCATGATATAAATACAGGACCCGCCCCCGCGCTCCCTCAGATTTCAACCGTCTTTCAAAGTAGTGGGATCCTCGTGATTACTGCTAGTGGAAACTAGGTTGTTTTTTCTGTTTCGCTTCGGCGAAGTTCAAATTCTGGAGAATTATGTCTGGAAAAGCGTTATTTCGCCCTTGTGCGACATGTGGCCTCAAAAAAGTTTATGAAGGAGATGCCCACATGGATTGTATCTACTGTCTCCACCCGCACCACACGGCGGATACATGTGAGATATGCCAGGGTTTCTCCCAAAAAACCCTTAAGGACCGTAAAAGAAGGCTGGTCGACTGGCTTAATGACGGAGCGGGTGCCTACCCGGCTTCGGAAGTTGGCTCCACGGCCTCCAGGAGCAAGTCGGAACCTCCATCGAAAAAGGTACGGCCGGCGGAAAACCGCGCTGAGGACAAGCATAAGGGGAAGCATGCTGGGTCTTCCTCATCACATAAAAAGCCCTCCTCCTCCTCATCATCTAAGACGGAGAGGCAAGCGCTGTCAAAATCCTCCTCAGGGGACCGTCCTAGGTCTTCCGTGAGTCGAGACGCTTCAGCCGGGAAGTCGGCATCGAAATCGGCGACGAAGTCTAAGGGCTCGACGACGACTACTTGCTCGTCGACCTCGGTGTCATTGACGATGCCTATTACCGTTCAGGCAGCAGCGGTTGGGATTCCTTCGTCGACGGAGACTCAGTCTATGGCTTGGCTGCCAGAGGTCTATGACCCGATCCCCCCTGAAGTCTTACTGCAGCCAGACACGGCCTGCTCGGCGGAAGGAGAAGGTGGCATGGTTCTGCAGCCATCGGATTTGGGCTTACGGCCTTCCACGTCGGCGACGACGACGAGTGCGAGTGGGGGTATGGTACCTATATCATCAACGTTACTGACCCCCCAGACAGTTTTGTCTCTGGATGTGCTTAATACTCTTCAGAAGCTCCTGCAGCGGCTGGATACGCAGATCCCTCAACCTGGGACTTCATCGTCACCTTTTTCTGTACCTTCCGTCGACGAGCAAACTTGTACGGCTCGCTCGACGACTAAAAACCCATCGGCTCCCCAGGCGGTAAAAGATCGTCCTCGAGCACAGGAGGAGGGTGAGTTGTCGGAGTCCGATTCTATACTGGGTGACTCAGGGTCAGACATTTCCCTGTCACCGTCGAGGGACCTAACATGGAATTCGGATGTAGAGGTAGAGTCTACGAGGAGCCAGACACAGCCATCTCCTCCGGATGATGTGGGAACCTTCCATGCAATGATGGGAAAAGCGTGTTCCGAGTTCGGCTTGATTCCTGAGGAGCAGAAGAAAGACTGTTTCCTTTTTGACCATATGGGTCAAAGGAGGAAATCGTTATTTGCCATCCCAATTCTGGACCACGTGTGGCAAGAAGGTCTCAAGACGATGCGCCATCCGTTCTCGGAGCCGGCTATAAAGGGGCGGATTGAGAAAAAGTTGAAAGCTCCGGAGTCCACTCCAAAATGTCTAACATCACAACCTCTGTCAGACTCGGTGGTGTCGGCGGCAGTGGCTAGGAAGGCCAGGGTACAGCAAAAATGTTCAACTCCACCAGAAAGCGAGGCTAGGAGGCAAGACGCCTTTGGAAAAAAGGTGCTCTCGGTCGGCGCGACGACGGTAAGAGCAGCCAATTCCTTAGCGATCGTGTCACGATACGATAGAGAAATGTGGCACAAACTAGCCCCTATCCTAGAACATCTGCCAGACGAACACCGGAAAGCAGCCATGTTACTGGTGCGGGATGGCGAAGAGGCTTCGAACCACGCAATTAATATTGCAGTTGACCTAGCAGAGTCTGGCTTCAAACAAATCAACCATGGCGTAGTACTTCGTCGACAAGCGTGGCTCAAATGTACTACTTTCCGTCCTGAAGTCCAGTACAAAGTCCTTGACATGCCATGTGAAGGGGAACACCTGTTTGGAGAAAAGGTTGATGAAGCGTTGAAGGGGATGAAGGAAGACACGGATACTGCTAGGTCCCTCGGCGCCCTCCAAACGGGTAGAAACTTTCGCTCTTTTCGCCCCTTTAGGGGTGCTTCTGGAAACTCCCGCTTTGGAGCCTCTAGGGACCGTGGATTTAACAGGCCCTCGTACTCTTCACAAGGGTTCAGACGAGCGTCCCAGTCGGCACGTAGAAGCAGAGACTATCAAGCTTCCAGGCGGCGAGGCTCGGGTCCCTCGTCGACGAAGAACAAGCAAACCAGCAACCAATGACGGCCTTCGGAACGTCCTGGGGGGCCGAGTCTCATCACTTCGACCAATGGAAATGCATCACCACAGATCGATGGGTTCTGGACACGATTCGCATGGGTCATGCGCTACAATTCAAAGACAAGCCTCCACGTCTTCCGCCTGTATTTTCGACCCAGCCCCACCTCCGAATCCTACGACAAGAGGCGGCGCTTATGTTGCGAAAAGGAGCGGTAGAGAGAGTTCCTGTGGCACAGGAAGGACACAGAGTTTATTCCCGGTTCTTTGTTGTCAAGAAGCCAAATGGAAAATGGAGGCCCATTCTCGACCTGAGGGTACTCAACAAATGGCTAAAGAGCCTAAAATTCAAAATGCTAAAGCTCCAGGAGGTTATCAGGTCGGTGTAACCCATGGATTATCTATCGTCACTAGACCTTCAAGACGCCTATTTTCACATCCCAATACGCCCACGACACAGGAGATATTTAAGGTTCGTCGTCGGGAGAAAGCATTTTCAGTTCAAGGTCCTCCCGTTCGGGCTCAAGTCCTCCCCCAGGACGTTCACCAAGTGCTTGGCCCCTATAGCGGCCCATTTAAGGAAGGATGGTCACCATGTCTATCCATATCTAGACGACTGGCTGGTCAGAGGTTCGTCCAGGGAACAAACACGAAACAGTCTAAGGGCCACAATGTCCCTCTTACAGGAACTGGGCTTCGCAATAAACTTCAACAAGTCCTCCGTAGAGCCTTCGAGGACCTTGGTCTTTCTAGGAGCGGAGTTTCATACACACACAAGCCTGGTGAGACCATCCAGCGAAAGAATTCAGAAACTTCAAAGCAAGGCGTCGGAATGGAGATGCGGTACCAAGGTGTCGGTGCGCAAATACATGTCCCTGCTAGGGACCATGTCGTCCTGCATTCCGTTGATAAGCAACTGCCGTCTGTTTATGAGGCCTTGCCAGGAATTTCTAGCGGACCGTTGGGCGCAGAGCCAAGGTCGCTGGTCCGACAGACTGGTCGTCGACGAACAACTAGTACAAGCACTCTGCTGGTGGAGAGTGTCTACTCATCTAACGAAAGGAATGCCTCTACTGGAACCGGAGTTCCAAAAGACGGTGGTGACGGATGCATCGCTGAGCGGATGGGGAGCTCATCTGGATACGTTACAGGTACAAGGCCAGTGGTCGTTGCAGGAGTCCTCCCTGCATATCAACCTGCTAGAACTGAGAGCAGTGCGATGGGCTCTAAAATCTTTTCTTCCTCAACTGAGGGACTCGGTGGTGCGTGTCATGACGGACAACACCACTACGATGTTCTACTTGAGGAAACAAGGAGGGACATGTTCCAGGTCCCTATCGACGGACGCACAGAAAATCTGGCATTGGGCCCTGCAACACAACATGCAAATCTTGGCGTTCCACCTGCCAGGCGTGAGAAATGTGGAAGCCGATGCCCTCAGCAGAGAAATGACGAAGTTCACGAATGGGTGCTGAACGACCAACAACTACAACAAGTATTCAAGAAATAGGGACATCCTTCCATAGATTTGTTCGCGACGAAGAACAACAGAAAATGCCATCAGTACGCAAGCAGATGGCCTCAGCAGGGCTCACTGGGGGATGCGTTCTCCTTCCCATGGACGAACAAATTCCTGTACGCATTCCCTCCATTTCCCCTTGTCCGGAGGACATTGCAATGGATCCTCAGGTACCCATGTCGGGTAATTCTGGTGGCCCCGTACTGGGCCAGACAGGTGTGGTTTTCAGACCTGCTACACTTAGCGGTGGCGGAACCGATGAGATTCCAGAAGACCCCCGACCTTCTGTCTCGACAGGAGGGTGTCGTTTGGCATCACGACCCGGACAGCCTCAAGTTGACGGCCTGGCTCCTGACTTCGCCGAATTCGGTCGGCTAACGATTCCGGAGGACTGTCGGCGTATCCTGCAAGCGGCAAGAGCACCTTCCACAAACGCCTCATACGCGTACAAATGGAGAAGTTTCTGTCAGTGGTGTGAGGATCAACCAGGTTTGGCTCCGCAATCGATTAAGCCGGAACAGCTCCTTCCATACTTGCTGTTCTTAGCTCAAAAGGGCCTATCGGTATCGTCAATAAAAGTACACCTGGCCGCCATTTCCAGGTTTACTCGTCAACGGCATTCGGCACCATTGTTCAGCGACCGCCTGATTAAGCACTTCCTTAAAGGCCTCTTTCGGAGTTTCCCTCCAGAGAAGAAATTTCCGCCGGAGTGGAGCCTCAATCTGGTCTTAACGTCTCTTATGAAGCCTCCTTTTGAGCCAATGTCATCATCGTCTCTAAAGTTTTTGTCGTGGAAATTGGCCTTCCTGGTGGCCATCACTTCAGCCCGACGTATTTCAGAAGTTCAGGCTCTAATGGTAGACCCACCATACTTATGATTTTTCAAGAACAAGGTAGTCCTAGCCACTAACCCACAGTTCATACCGAAAGCTCCTTCGGTGTTCCATAAACACTCCTCTATTGTGTTGCCTACGTTTTTTCCGGAGCCATGCTCGGGAGCGGAGCGCACGTTACACACATTGGATGTAAAAAGGGCTCTCAAGTTTTATCTTCATCGTACGCAACCGTTCAGAGAAACAAGACAGCTGTTCGTGGCCTATGGTTTGGGTGCTAGAGGAAAAGCCATTTCAAAGCAAGGACTGTCAAGATGGGTGTCATCTACCATTTCGTACTGCCATTCCAGGGCAGGGAAGCCTCTTCTACGACGGCCAAGAGCTCCTTCAACTAGAGCAGCGGCATCGTCGACGGCACTGTGGGCCGGAGTCCCTCTGGGGGACATCTGCATGGCGGCTATCTGGGCGGCTACACACACCTTTACCCGCCATTACTGCCTATCGCAGCAACATGCCGAAGATACCCGGATGGGACAGGCGGTGCTTCGACACCTATTCCAATAAGGTAAGCCCCGGCTGAGGGGTTGCATCCTGTGGAATTTATGACTGTATGTGGTTCGTTTTCCTATGTTAACGATTACTGATGTATACATGATCATAGGGAACGGGCTTTGCGAAGAAAGTATATGGGTTTGCATGCACGCCTCCTCTTTGGGGGTGGTACTGCTATGTAATCTATTCTAAGCATGTGAATCCATGAAAGATCCAATGCTGGAGAAGGGAATAGTTTCTTACCTGTAACTCCATTTCTCCAGCATTGGTATCTTTCATGGATTCACATGCGCCCACCTGCCTCCCCTGAACATGCAAACCGGTTCCCCCACTACTTTGGGGGCCGAAATCTGAGGGAGCACTGGGGCGGGTCCTGTATTTATATCATGACGTCCTGACGGTGCGGGCACGCATGATACAAAACGAGGTGGATAGGACGCATAAGCGTCGAAAAAGTTTTCCTACGGGAAAGGGTCTATATAATGTACCGGGGATTCCCAGCCTGACGACGGGGAATGTTCTAAGCATGTGAATCCATGAAAGATACCAATGCTGGAGAAATGGAGTTACAGGTAAGAAACTATTCCCATCACCTGCACGGGAGCAACAGAAAGTGTACATGTCAATTTCCTGGTCATATCATGTTATCATGTTTGCACAGGCTGTATAGTGTACATTTGAGGAGAATAACATGCACAAGCGTAACTGGGTTTAGCTAGCATAATTTCATTTTCGTGTATCAGAAGGGCAATTGGTCAGTATGCATATGGGGTGCGTGTTATGCCGTTGCATTCACATGGACCATTCATACACTTCATGAGCTACATCACTTCTCGTACAACTGACACACATGAAATGGATGTATGTCAGTTGTGTCACAAATGAAAATCTAATATATGGCCATGTACCATGGTACTCTTACCATTTCCATGATGTGCAGGTGTGATTTTGTGGTACTAACGTTCTCCAGCATTGGATCTTTCATGGATTCACATGCTTAGAATATTCTCCGTCGTCAGGCTGGGAATCCTCGGTAAGTTATATAGACATTTTCCATAGGAAAAATTCCAACACTTTTGTGTCCTATCTACATCGTTTTGGGCCCCGCACGTCGGCACCACTAGGACGTAGAGGTATATATAGTCCCGCCCCTGCGGCTCCCTCAGATTTCAACCGTCGTCCAAAGTAGTGGGATTACCTCGCGTATCTGCTATTTGGTTAGGTTGTACTTTCTACTTCTGCGACTGTTTTTTCTTCTCGAAAAAATGTCTGGAAAGGCGTTGTTTCGTCCGTGTGCTACATGCGGTCTTAAGAAGGTGTACGAAGGGGATGGTCATATGGACTGCATTTACTGTCTTCATCCTCACCACACAGCAGACACATGTGAAATCTGTCAGGGCTTCTCCCAGAAGACCCTCAAAGACCGAAAAAAACGCCTTGTCGATTGGCTCAATGACGGGGCGGGTGCGTACCCGGCATCGGAGGTGGGCTCCACGGCCTTGAGAAGTAAGTCAGAACCCCCGACGAAGAAGGCGCGTTCTGCTGAAAAACACCCCTCGGAGAAGCATTCGGAGAAACATTCAAAGGCCCCCTCTTCACACAAGGTGTTGTCGTCTTCCTCCTCGTCTAAAAAGGAGAGAAAAGAACCATCTAAATCCTCCTCAGGAGACCGTCATAAGTCTACCTTGAGTCGAGAGGCCTCGGCCAGCAAGTCGGCCCCGAAAGCGGCGGGAACACCTCAAGGCCCTGCGCCACTTGCTTCGTCGACGGCCCGCTCGTCGACACCTGCGTCATCGGCGACTCCTCCCACGCTTCAGACGGCGGCTGTAGGAAACATATTGTCATCGACTGTGGTTCCGTCTATGGCATGGCAACTGGAGGTTTTCGATCCCGTCCCTCCTGAGGCCCTGCTGCAACCAGAGGCGGCTTTTTCCATCTCGTCGCCTGACGAGGAACGTGGCCCGGTCGCGCACCCAACCGACCAGGGGTTGCAACCAACCAGTGCGGTGACGCTCTTAAGTGGGGGTACCATCCCTACGACCTCGTCATTACTGAACCCCCAGGCGGTTCAGTCCTTGGAGGTTCTAAATACGCTACAGAAGCTGTTACAGCGTTTGGACACACAGATACCTCAGCCCAGTGCCCCGGCACTGCTACAGTCTACGCCATTCGTCGACGAGCTGGTCCCGGCTCCTCGCTCGACGACCAGGATTACTGCCGCTTCCCAAGCTGCGGAAGATCACCCTCGCCCACCAGGAGAACTACCAGACTCTGATTCAGATCGCGAAGGGTCAGGTTCAGACATCTGACTATCCCCCTCAAGGGACCCAACATGGGACTCTGAAGCAGAAATGGAAGCTCCGAGAAGTCCGGCGCAGCCATCACCACCTGACGACGTGGGAGCGTTCCATGCCATGATGAGTAAGGCGTGTGCTGTGTGTGGCCTAGTCCCTGAAGAGGAGAAAACGATTGTTTTCTTTTTTATCATATGGGCAAGAGAAGGAAATCCATATGCGCCATCCCTATTTTAGACCATGTCTGGCAAGAGGGCCTGAAGACCATGCGTCATCCGTTCTCGGAACCGGCAGTAAAAGGTCGTTTGGAGAAGAAATTCAAGGCTCCAGAATCGACTCCCAAGTGCTTGACGTCTCAACCTTCGCCGGAATCGGTGGTATCTGCGGCAGCGGCTAGAAAGGCCAGGTCTCAACATAAATGCACGACCCCGCCGGACAACGAAGCCAGGAGGCAAGACGCTTTTGGCAAGAAGGTGCTGTCGGTCGGCGCGACTACAGTTAAAGCAGCCAACTCCTTGGCGATTATGTCTAGGTATGACAGGGAAATGTGGCACCGGCTGGCTCCTATCTTGGAGCATTTGCCCGAAGAACATAGAAAGTCCGCCATGTTGCTAGTACGGGAAGGAGAAGAGGACTCCAACCATGCTATAAACATTGCTGTCGACCCAGCCGAGTCCGGATTTAAGCAAATCAATAATGGCGTGGTACTACGAAGACAAGCCTGGCTCAAGTGCACTACGTTCAGACCGGAGGTGCAATATAAAGTCTTGGATATGCCGTGTGAAGGGGAACAACTGTTTGGTGAAAAAGTTGATGAGGCCTTGAAGGGCATGAAAGAGGATACTGACACGGCGCGGTCACTCGGAGCCCTCCAGAGTGGTAGGAATTTTCGTTCCTTTCGTCCTTTCAGAGGGGCTTCGGGTAACTCCCTGTTTGGGTCATCTAGAGACCGAGGTTTCAGCAGACCCTCCTACTCGTCCCAAGGCTACAGACGTACGGCCCATTCTTCTCGTAGAGGCAGAGATTACCAAACCTCCAGACGACGGGGTGCCTATCCTTCGTCGACTAAAGATAAACAAGCCAAGAACCAACAATGACATGTTTCAGGACGTCCTGGGGAGCCGAGTGTCTCGTCACATCGACGAGTGGGAGCGCATAACAGATCAATGGGTTTTGGACACAATTCATCTGGGCCATTCTCTACAGTTCAAGGACAAGCCACCACACATTCCACCGGTGTTCTCGGCTCAGCCCCACCTTCAAATACTACTGCAGGAGGTGGCGCTTATGCTGCAGAAAGGGGCTATAGAACTGGTCCCGGTGGCAGAAAAAGGACAGGGAGTGTACTCCTGTTACTTTGTCGTCAGGAAACCAAATGGAAAATGGCGTCCCATCCTGGATCTACGTGCGCTCAACAAACTGCTCAAGAATTTAAAATTCAAAATGCTTATGCTCCAGGAGGTGATCCGATCGATAGAACCCGGAGATTATTTGTCGTCGCTAGACCTTCAGGACGCATACTTCCATATCCCGATGCGTCGACGACACAAAAGATTTCTGCGGTTCGTCGTCGGACGAACCCACTATCAATTCAGGGTCCTCCCGTTCGGACTAAAATCGTCCCCCAGAACTTTCACCAAATGTCTGGCTCCAATAGCAGCCTGGTTAAGAAAGGAAGGTCTCCATGCCTACCCTTATTTGGACGACTGGCTAGTGAGGGGATTGTCTCCGGAAAGGACACAAGAAAGCCTAGATGCACCATGTCCCTCCTACAACGTTTGGGCTTCGCAGTGAACTTCGACAAGTCCTCATTAAAACCGTCAAGGACCTTGGTCTTTTTGGGGGCAGAGTTCCACACACAGTCGGGGCTGGTGAAGCCATCCCTCGAAAGGATTCACAGACTGCAACAAAAGGCATAGGAATGGCAGGTCGGCACCGGAGTGTCAGTGCAAAGGTACATGTCCTTGCTGGGGACCATGTCGTCCTGCATACCCTTGATCAGCACTTGTCGCCTCTTCATGAGGCCGCTTCAGGAATTCTTGGCGGATCGCTGGGCACAGAGTCAAGGGCGCTGGTCGGACAAGTTGACCATCAACGGCCAGCTTGTGCAGGCTCTTCAATGGTGGAGAATTTCCATACATCTGACAAAGGAAATACCCCTGCTGGAACCTGCGTTCCAGAGGACAGTGGTGACGGATGCTTCTCTAACTGGGTGGGGAGCTCATCTGGAGTCCCTACAGGTTCAGGGTCGTTGGCCATCAGAGGAATCCGCCCTTCACATCAATCTGCTAGAGTTGAGGGCGGTGCGTTGGGCCCTGAAATCCTTTCTACCACAGATAAAGGGCTCAGTGGTGAGAATCATGACAGACACCACGACAACAATGTTTTATCTACGAAAGCAGGGAGGAACTCGCTCCAGGATCCTGTCGACAGAAGCCCAGGAGATCTGGCATTGGGCCCTCCAACACGACATACATTTGTTGGCGTTCCACTTACCAGGAGTAAAAAATGTGCAAGCAGACGTTCTCAGCAGGGAGATGAATCGTCTACACGAATGGGAACTGAACGACCAACAACTGCACTGTGTCTTCGCGAAATGGGGTCATCCGGCCCTCGATCTCTTTGCGACGAGAGACAACAAGAAATGCTCACTATACGCGAGCAGGTGGCCACAACAAGACTCGCTAGGGGACGCGTTCTCCTTCCCGTGGACGGGCAAGTTTCTGTATGCCTTCGCCCCCATTCCCTCTCATCCGTCGGACTCTGCAATGGATCCACAGATATCCATGTCGGGTGATCCTGGTGGCCCCGTATTGGGCCAGACAAGTGTGGTTCTCCGATCTACTTCACCTTTCAGCGGCAGAACCAATGAGGTTCCAGAAGATCCCCAACCTTCTGTCTCAGGAGAAAGGGGTCGTTTGGTATCACGACCCGGACAGCCTCAGTCTGACGGCCTGGCTCCTGATTTCTCCGAGTTTGGCGCGTTAGCGATTCCAGCGGACTGTCGTCGCATTTTGCAAGCTGCAAGGGCACCTTCCACGAACGCTTTATATTCATAAAAATGGAAAAGGTTCTGCATATGGTGCGCAGGTCAACCAGGTTTGGTCCTGCTGACGATCACACTGGAACAGCTCCTACCATACTTGTTGCTCCTGGCTAAAAACGGTTTATCTGCTTCAGCCATAAAGGTGCATCTGGCTGCCATCTCGAGATTTACTCGGAAGAGACATTCAACTCCATTGTTCAGTGACCGCCTAGTTAAACTCTTCCTTAAAGGGTTGTTTCGAACCTTTCCTCCCACGAAGAAGTTTCCTCCAATCTGGAGTCTAAACCTGGTTCTGGCAGCCATGATGAAACCCCCTTTTGAACCAATGTCGTTGACATCATTAAAATTTTTGTCTTGGAAATTGGCTTTCCTGGTGGCCATTACTTCAGCTCGACGTCTGTCAGAAATACAAGCTCTACTGATCGACCCTCCGTATTTGAGGTTTTTCAGTAATAAAGTTGTGCTGGCCACTAACCCGCATTTCATACCTAAAGTGCCTTCCATGTTCCATAAACACGCTTCTATAGTGTTGCCTACATTTTTTCCAACACCGTCTTCAGTGGCGGAGAAGACTCTCCATCTATTGGACGTGAAAAGAGCTTTAAAATGTTATCTCCATTGCACTCAAAGCTTCAGAGACACGAGACAACTCTTCGTAGCTTATGGTCCTGCGGCTAAGGCGATTTCCAAACAAGGACTATCCAGATGGGTGTCTTCGGCCATTTCTTATTGTCATTCCAAGGCCGGAAAACCGCTAGAAAAGCGTCCAAGGGCCCATTCGACGAGATCTACATCGTCGTCGACGGCGCTGTGGTCCGGAATTCCGCTAGGGGATATCTGCCAGGCGGCTTCCTGGTCGGTACCACACACGTTTACCCGGCATTACTGTCTCGCACAGCAACATGCTGAAGATACACAGATGGGGCGTGCAGACTACGTCACCTGTTCCAATAAGGTAAGCCCCAAGTGGGGGTTACACCCTTCGGCAACTATGCTTTAAAGTGTTGTGTCTTTCACTGTTAACATACTATAATTTAATGTGTTGCCATGGTAAATATGCATTGTGATTATTGTGATGTTGGTTTGCATACACACCTCCAATGTTGGGGGATACTGCTATACAATATATTCTAAGGATGTAAATCCATGAAAGATCCATTGCTGGAGAAGGGAATAGTTTCTTACCTATAACTCCATTTCTCCAGCATTGGTATCTTTTATGGATTCACATGCGCCCGCCTGCCTCCCCTGAGCATGCAAACCAGAGATCCCCCATACTACTTTGGGGGCCGAAATCTGAGGGAGCCGCGGGGGCGGGGCTATATATACCTCTACGTCCTCGTGGCGCCGACGTGCGCGGCCCAAAACGACGTAGATAGGACACAAAAGTGTCGGAATTTTTCCTATGGAAAATGTCTATATAACTTACCGAGGATTCCCAGCCTGATGATGGGGAATATTCTAAGCATGTGAATCCATGAAAGATACCAATGCTGGAGAAATGGAGTTACAGGTAAGAAACTATTCCCGTATGCAGTCTTCATGACAAAATATCTATATGGACATGCCTATATGTCGTGACTCATATGACAACACATTGATGGAGTGTGTGTGTGGTGAGGTATAGTATCTAGAAAAGTGTGGGGGAGGGTATTTAGGGGTGGGAAGCAGTGGTTGGGGGGTCACCCCTCTAAAAATCATATATTGGAGAGGATATATCTTTCAGTGATTTTACATTTAGCTAGTTTCAGTATAAATGAATTGAAAAATATCCGTAATGAAGACATGTATCCGGTACTAATAGGCAAACTGTACCTGTCACGTGTGTGCAGCAAGAAGATAATTTGGAGGTCGTAGCCTATGAATTCTGCAGCTGTGCATCATGAGTTGTGGGTTTGCACGACTGTGTTTTTGCTTCTTGTTGTCACAATGGTGTGGTGCATTCTGGTACATGTAGTTTTATGGATGTTGATGTACGGAATAGATGTAGTTATGAATGCACTGTATATTTATCATACATAGAGGGATGGCTGTCAAGGCCTTGCACTCTGGCATTGTACTACTGTGTTGCACCTTGACTTAGACCTACACACTTGCACATTTCATGCCCTCACAACCCTGAGTAGGGTCCTGTCCACTTAAATGTTTGCGGTTTACTGGTTTGACAATTGTGGGTAAGATTTTACTTTGCTATTATTTCTCATCTACTTTCGCCTTTTAACACCCTGTGCGGCCTCTGTGCACCTTCACAGAGGTTTGGTAATTGATTCAAAAGATTTCAGTAGGAGTAATGATGGATTAATGCATGCACTGTGCACATCCACTGGTCACTGGTGTCATACTGGGACATGATTCAACACTGCACAGGGCCTAGTAGTTGGACTCACCCAGCACCCAGGTGTGCCATGCTGGTTACTGCCCCCCCCAATTCAACACTGCACGGGCCTAGTAGTTGGACTCACCCAGCAGCCAGGTGTGCTATGCTGGTTACTGCCCCCCCAATTCAACACTGCACAGGCCCTAGTAGTTGGACTCAGCCAGCAGCCATGTACGCTGTCCAGAATGTTGTGCTATGTACCGAGGCATCGTGGAGTTCCGCAGCACCATGGAGTCATGTGTTGAGCCAGGAAACTTGCACAGCAATGGGTGATGAGGTGGCGGGCATCACACCCCATCTGTACGTTCAGTGAATGGAACAGCCTCCTGTTGCGGTACACTGCCTCCATGGCATGCTTGGCCACAAGCTCAACATGTGTGCAGTCCACCGCACCGATTACATTAGGCATGCCTACAAGGGCATGGAAGGCTATTTTTATCCTATTCACCTCGTCCGCAGTCTGGGGTAGGCCGATGTGGTCTCATACGTGGCTGATGAGTGCATCAAGCACCTGGAAGAGCACACGGGAGAAACAGGGTTGCGAGATACCATGCAGCTGTCCAACTGTGATGATATGTGCCTGTGGCAAGGATGTGTAGCACACACTACCTTCAGCAAGGGGGGTGTAGCTGTGCAGATGTTAATGAGGCTCACCAGGTCATCATGTACCAGGTCCACTATTGTGGTGATGGTGTCCCTGTCTAACCGGTACAGGGTGTGCATTTGAGCGGGGGTGAGGTTGAATGGTCTGGCACTTAAGCGAGGGACGGGTGGCTGCCTGCGGGCTGCAACCTGCTGGTCAATGGGGATTTGCTGGGCCATGATAGCCCTCCTTCTCCTCAACCGCCTCCGCTGTATCCTCCGCCTCACTGCCTCGTCAATAGCTCTGCAGACATGGCCTCAAGCTCCAGTACTGCTACAGCTATTGCTAGCATTGTGGTGTCGGAAGGAGTGTAGGAGTGGTCCTTTTGGGCTGTGGCACAGCCCATTGGGTCCTCCTGTGCTGATTTTCAGCACCTGTGGGATGTTTCTACACACCAGAATCCACTTTACGGCTGGTCTGCGATGCCAGGGTTTCCAGCATCGTTTTCACATTGTTAACGGCATGTACATGCCAGTGTTTGCGTTTGCGTGCACCTCGGAATGTGCACTTACTTACCCCATGCGGGTATCTCAGGCACGGCTGCTGCGGGGCTCCGCAGATACCGGCAACGGTGTTGCCGGATGCGGTGGGTCACTTGCGATGCCGGTGTTACCAGCATTGTGACTCGGAGTACGCTGGTCCGGAAAAAGGTGCCGGTACGGATATACCAGCACCGCTATTTCCGGACCGGCATACTTTTAATGAGACCCAATGTCTTTCCGGACTTCTCAGCAACTATTTGTGTAGGTGTTTATATCACCCTACTTATTAAACGGTGCCCCGTTGATCTGCGGCCGCCCAATGACATTCACCGCTTCAGCCTGGGTTCACCAAAGCCCTTCTAGAGTTAGTGCAACCTTGCTTCGGCCAGCACGGGTCAGGCATGGCGGGGTCGCATGTTCTATCGCTCCCCTCTGGCCTGGTTTCTTCCATGCCTCTTCTTGTGGCTTGTCACACCGGCCAACTCCTCTTCACTTTCACAGACGCTGCAGGCTTAGTGCTGCAGGGGGCTCTCCTTCTTGCTTACCCTGCGCAGTGCGGGTTTATGCGCTCACTTCCCTTGCCTCCTGACACCCCTTGCAGCCTATCTTCCTTCTGTTTTATCCCTGGAGGGGTCCCTCAATACAGAACTCCCTTATGGCTTCCCCTCCAGCTCAGGCTCCAGCAATCATATCGTTGCAGTGTGTCCTTCTAGGCAGCCTCTCAGCTTCGGATCCAAGGCTTCTCCAGCATTGGATCTTTCATGGATTCACATGCTTAGAATATTCCCCGTCGTCAGACTGGGACCCCTCGGTACACTTATATAGCCTTTTCCTATAGGAAAACTTCCGACACTTTTGTGTCCTATCTACGTCCTTTTAGGACCCGCCTACGCATGCTCCGCAGGCCGTCCCAGTATAAGAGGCCCGCCCCCGCGGTTCCCCTTCAGATTTCAACCGTCTCCAAAGTAGTGGGATCTCCTCGTGTTGTCTTGCTATTTTGTACTAGGTTGCCTTATTGGATTTCGAGTACGATATGTCCTCTATATCAGGAAAAGCGCTGTTCCGTCCATGCGCGACGTGCGGCTTGAAAAAGGTTTACGAGGGGGACGGACATATGGATTGTATATATTGCCTCCACCCTCACCATTCGGCGGATGCCTGCGACATATGCAAGGGGTTTTCTCAAAAAACCCTCAAAGACCGGAACCGACGCCTGGTGGCATGGCTGAATGAGGGTGCGGGGGCATACCCCCCCTCGGAGGTAGGCTCCAGACAGTCGGCGGAAACATCACGCCGCGCGGCCTCGTCGGAACCACCGGCGAAGAAATCTAGATCGTCGGAAAAAGAGTCGTCTGGAACTCACTCCACTACAGACTCCTCGTCAAAGAAATCATCCTCATCAAAAAAGCATGAGAAGGAAAGGAAATCCTCCTCTGGCGATCATCACAGATCGACCACGAGTCGAGAGTCGAGTAAAAGCGGGCACAGTGTGGAGAAGGCGGGACCGCCAAAACCACCTGCGAAGCCTGCGTCGACGGCGATCCAGTCGCCGGCCGCCTTCCCCGCCACTAGCGCAAGGGGCATCCTCCGTCCTGTCGACAATGGCGTCGACGGGGGTCCTACAGGATGCCTGGAGGCCTGAAGTCCTCGACCCTACCCCCCAGAGGCTTTGCTACAAGAGCAAGCTATGTTGCTGTCCTCGGAGGACGAGAGCGAGAGAGTGGCTGGCCCAGCAGACCTAGGGCTACGAGCGGCTGTCAAGTCGTCGACGAGGGCATCCGTTACACCGGTACCTGCCCCTCTCCTCAATCCTCAATCGGTTTTGTCGTTGGATATTCTGTCCTCGCTTCAGTCCTTGCTACGGTCGTTGGACCAGCGACTTCCCCAGGTCAGCCTGCCACAGTCACCCGTCAACCGCCGCACCCACGCACGCCAATCTCAACACTGGCGCAGGAGGAAGGTGAGCTGCCAGATTCGGAGTCGGACAGGGGAGCCATGTCAGAGGTCTCTTTATCCCCCTCCAGGGATCCTACCTGGGAGTCAGAGGCGGAGTTAGAAAACCCCAGAAGCCCAGCTCACCTGTCCCATCCGGACGACATTGCGTCATTGCATTCGATGATGGAGAAGGCATGGAAAGAATTTGGTCTGTCCCAGGAAGAACAGAAAAAGGACTGTTTTGTGTTCGACCACATGGGCAAGAGAAGGAGGTCGGTGTTCTCGATACCGATACTTGACCATGTATAGAAAGAAGGGTTGCAGACAATGAGACACCCATTCTCAGAACCAGCAGTGAAAGGACGCCTAGAAAAAAAGTTTAAGGCTCCAGAGTCTACACCCAAGTGTTTATCCTCTCAACCGACACCAGACTCGGTGGTGTCGGCAGCGAGGAAGGCAAAGGCACAGCACAAGTGCACGACTCCACCCGAGAATGAAGCGAGACGCCAAGATGCCTTTGGCAAGAAAGTGCTCTCCGTGGGAGCGACCACAGTAAAGGCCGCAAACTCTCTGGCAATTGTGGCCAGATACGATAGGGAGATGTGGCACAGGCTGGCTCCACTGCTTGATCATCTTCCAGAAGAATAGAGGAAGGCGGCGATGCTACTGGTCCGAGAGGGTGAGGAAGCCTCAAATCACGCAATAAACATCGTGGTGGATCTTGCTGAGTCTGGCTTCAAGCAAGTCCATAATGGGGTCGTATTACGTTGACAGTCATGGCTGAAGTGTACCTACTTCAGGCCAGAGGTACAATACAAGGTCTTAGATATGCCCTTTGAGGGAGACCTTCTCTTCAGTGAGAAGGTGGACGATGCCCTAAAAGGGATGAAAGAAGATTCGGACACGGCACGTTCTTTGGGTGCCCTCCAGAGTGGCAGGAGCTACAAGTCCTTTCGCCCCTTTAGAGGGGCTTCAGGAAATTCAAGATTCTCTTCTGGAGACAGATCCTTTGCCAGACCGGCTTACCCCTCCCAGGGGTACCGACGTGCCTCACAATCGGCTAACCGTCGACGAAACTTCCAGTCTTCCAGAAAACGACCATCATACCCATCGTCGGCGAGAGACAAGCAAACTAAAGATCAGCAGTGACGTTCCACAACCCGTTCTGGGGGGAAGAGTTTCAGCGTATGTCGACGAATGGGAAAGGATAACGACGGACCAATGGGTGTTAGACACTATAAGACACGGACACTCTCTTCAATTCAAACACAGCCCTCCGCAAATTCCACCTGCGTTCACCGCTCAGTCCCGTATGAAGGCACTGCAACAAGAGGTTACACTCATGTTAGCGAAGGGAGTGATAGAATTAGTTCCAACATCACAGAGAGGCCAAGGAGTCTAATCAAGATACTTCGTCGTAAAAAAGCCGAACGGCAAATGGCGTCCCATTCTAGACTTACGCGATCTCAACAAGTCCTTAAAGAGCCTGAAATTCAAGATGCTCACTCTGCAGGAAGTGATCCGCTCAGTTCAAAAGGGAGATTTCCTGGCGTCCCTGGATTTACAGGACGCGTATTTCCATATTCCAATGTGTCGGAAACACAGGAAATTCCTACGTTTTGTAATAGGGCGAACCCACTACCAATTCACGGTTCTTCCTTTCGGGCTCAAAACCTCCACCAGAACGTTCACAAAATGCCTGGCTCCAGTGGCTGCCTGGCTAAGGAAGCAAAGCCACCATGTATACCCATACCTCGACGACTGGCTGGTAAGGGGATCCTCCCCAGCGTCGACCAACACAAGTCTACAAGCCACCATGCAGCTTCTACAACGGCTAGGATTCGCCATAAACTTCGAGAAATCCTCTCTGCGGCCATCGAGAACGCTGGTATTCTTGGGGGCACAGTTCGAGACTCAGGTAGGGCTGGTGAAACCTTCTCTCGACAGGACCTCGAGACTCATTCAACAGGCGGCCCGGCTACGGCGAAACACCAGGATCTCAGTGAGAAAGTATGTTTCGGTCCTAGAGGCCATGGCATCCTGCATCCATCTGGTGAGAGACTGTCGACTTTTCATGAGGCCAGTCCAAGAATTCCTCGCAGACCGATGGACACAGGCTCAGGGATCGTGGTCGGATAGGATAACCGTCGACGACGACAAGCTACTTCGGACCCTTCAGTGGTGGCAGAGTTCCCACAATCTGAACAAAGGTGTGCCCCTACAGGAGCCGGAGTTCCAGAGCACCATAGTTACGGATGCGTCCCTAACCGGATGGGGAGCGCACATGGGTGCTCTCCAAACGCAAGGTCGCTGGTCTTCAACGGAGTCACTCCTACACATAAACGTACTGGAACTCAGAGCGGTACGATGGGCCTTGAAGGCGTTCCTACCACACATCAAGAGGTCGCGAGTGCGAATACTGACCGACAATACAACAGCCATGTTTTATCTGAGGAAACAAGGTGGGACACGATCAAGGACTCTCTCCATAGAAGCCCAGAAAACATGGCATTGGGCATCGAAGCACGAAATCTCCCTCGTGGCTCATCACCTTCCAGGAGTGAGGAACTGCCAAGCCGACTCCCTCAGCAGAAACATGGCCCAGATACACGAGTGGGAAATGGACACGGGTCACTTGAAGAAAGTGTTCGAGAAATGGGGCCACCCCCCTCTGGACGCCTTTGCGACCAAAGAAAACAAGAAATGCAAAAAATTTGCAAGCAGGTGGCCCCAAGAGGGTTCGGTGGGGGAGGCGTTCTCCTTCCCATGGACGGACATGTTCCTCTATGCTTTTCCCCCGTTTCCCCTCATACGGAAAATAATACAGTGGATACGCAGATACAATTGCCGGGTGATTCTAGTGACAGCATACTGGCCGAGGCAACCGTGGTTCTCAGACCTCCTCCATCTATCGCTGGAACATCCCATAGCGTTTCCGAAAGTCCCGTACCTTCTATCCCGGGACAGAGGCACGGTGTGGCATCACGACCCGGACAGTCTCAACCTTACGTCCTGGCTCCTGACTTCTCGGAAGGTTCCGACGGTATATCACAAACACTCATCCGTGGTTCTGCCTACTTTCTTCGCCACTCCATCGTCGGCAGCAGAAAAAACTCTTCATACCCTGGACGTTAAGAGGGCTCTGAAATTCTACCTACATCGCACACAAGACATCAGGGCTACTCGGCAACTGTTCGTCGCATATGGTCCGTCGACGAGAGGTAAAGCAATCTCGAAACAGGGATTGGCCAGATGGGTCTCGTCGACGATTGCTTTTTGTCACACTAAGGCCGGAAGGCCACTGCAAAGACATCCTAGAGCCCATTCTACAAGGTCGATGTCATCCTCAACAGCGTTATGGGCCGGAATTCCGCTGACGGACATATACCAAGCTGCGGCATGGTCAGTCCCCCACACGTTTACCCGCCACTACTGCCTTGCCAGGCAGCATGCGGATGAGGCACAGATGGGAAGAGCTGTCCTGCGCCATCTGTTTCAGTAAGGTAAGCTCCACGTTGTGGAGAGTGTGTTTTCTACCTTTGATGACAGTATACTTTCGGTGGGAAAGGTTATATGAGTAAACTTATTACTGCTGTGCATATGTGTTGAGTTGTAGGGTGAGGGTACGTTACATTGCATTCTCACCACCGTCTCAAGTGTTACTGCTATACTATCTATTCTAAGCATGTGAATCCATGAAAGATCCAATGCTGGAGAAGGGAATAGTTTCTTACCTGTAACTCCATTTCTCCAGCATTGGTATCTTTCATGGATTCACATACGCCCGCCAAGCCTCCCCGGGACTGCAATGTATGTGATGGATAAGTTTAACCCTTCCTACTTTGGAGGGGCTGAAATCTGAAGGGGAACCGCGGGGGCGGGCCTCTTATACTGGGACGGCCTGCGGAGCATGCGTAGGCGGGTCCTAAAAGGACGTAGATAGGACACAAAAGTGTCAGAAGTTTTCCTATAGGAAAAGGCTATATAAGTGTACCGAGGGGTCCCAGTCTGACGACGGGGAATATTCTAAGCATGTGAATCCATGAAAGATACCAATGCTGGAGAAATGGAGTTACAGGTAAGAAACTATTCCCTTACAGTCTGTATGCAGCAATACACAGGGCATATACTACACCCCACTCAGATCCGGTTCTCTTTGCACAGCTACATATTCATTCTCTCTGCCTCATTCACTGTGTCCTGGCTGGCGAGTCCGGGTGTTTCTTTTTTTTTTTTAACGTATTTTATTGGTTTTACAGCAAATTTAATAGCGACACCATTCACAGAGACAGCGGCAATTGAGTCAAAAACAACGTCCTTGTAACAAGTGAATACCAATCCGTTACATTTCTCATGTCTCTCCACCTAGCATTCGTCCGACAGATGTGACCAGGTTATCTCCAAATGAGTGGTGTCCAATAATAACAATAACATACACATTTCCTCCTCTGTTTCCCCCTCCCCATCCCTCCACCGATCAGAGAAATATCCAAAGCAACATTGTTCATTTGAATGACCTTTACACCTCATTAAACCTTCCTTCCCATGCATTCGAGTCACCTTTATATCCAATATTAACCTTTCGTTCTTCCATACCACCTCAGTAGGGTCACAGCTCAAGGGCATTTTGAGCTACATGAGAGCAACGGTGTGGGTCTTTTCGTTTAACTCAGTCCCTCCCCCTTTAACGCATTCCTGTATGCAGTGTAATATTCCAGAAAGGCAGTCCAAATCATATCTATATGAAAGTGTGATTCCAGCAAGGCCGCAGTAATACTTTTCATCTGATATATATTGAATGCGTTTTCATGAGCCATTCCCCTTTCATCAGCAAAGTGCTGCATTTCCATTCAACTGTTAGGCACACTCCAACGGCCAACAACACAATTCTGGGCATATTAGATAGGATTGTGCTTGTCTCTTCACGGTCTGTTTCGATTCCAAACAAGACAAGCAATGGGGACAGCCTCCTAGTGATACCATCTATCGCCTGAATCCAACCCAGGACCTCCTTCCAAAACATCTGCACCCTTGCACATCCCCACCACTGATGCCAATAATCACTTATTTTGCCGCACCCACTCCAACAGAGTAGTGCTGTCCCCGGGAACATTTTCGACAGCCGGTGCGGGGTGAAGTGCCATCTCGTTAATAGTCTTCCATTGTGCATTTTGTATTGCATGGATATAGATGTGCTCCATACCGCCTTGTATATTATGGCCCACATGTCTGGTCGATTTTGCAGCTCTAACTCCGCCTCCCATTTAATCTGAGTGCTGGGTTTTGCTAGATTGCCTCTAGTGAGCAGCACGCTATGTAATTGGGAAATCAACCCCCTTGTGCCTCATGCTGTAAGGGGTCTGCGAAGAGTCTCCCAAGCACAGATCTCGCAGTACACTCCTCAGCTGCAGGTAGAGTAGCAGTGCTATCATGGTGCCATGTTGTGCATACTCTAATTCTGCTTTTGAGATATGGGTACCCTCCTTCCACATCTGCCCTGCTCTTACCAGACCCTCCTCGTATTGGGGCTGAAAGCGATATACATTGATTAATTGGTCTCGAATAGGGGGAGCCCATATACAACTAAGGGGAGATGGCCAGGATGTTACTCCTTTCATGGTGTGAGTGGGACATTGTAGAGACCACAGTACTGCTAAGACTGCGTGTGCCCGGATTTTGCATGGCATAGTTCGATAAGGGACCCAGAACCATTTACCTAGGGTGACGGGTGTAAATAGCTCATTTTCCAAGGCTACCCATTGTTTCTCTGAGTTTTCCCATAAGTGATCTGCAAGGATGCGGAATTGAGAGGCCCTGTAGTATTAAAAAAGATCAGGGTACCCCATGCGCCCCCTGTCTTTTGGCAAAATTAAGGATGCATATGCGACCCAGGGTTTCTGGTCAGCCCATATGTATGTCAAAAGGGACCATTTGACCTCTGCATGAAATGATATGATAGGTTATTTTTTTTTTTTTTTATAACTCTGTTTATTGAGTTTAAACAACACAACTTAAAGGAACAAACATGGATGAGACATGAATCATCGGTATGCATAGGATGAAGACAGCATGGCAATAATAACAACTATCATGAGCCCCCCGGGTCATGGGCCGCGGGACGTCAATAGGTCGAGGCCGGCAAACAGTGTCAACAGTACTACCAGTGTACCCCCACCCGCTGGTCTCAGTGGAGATCTAGCCATTTTCCCCATATTTTTTCAAATTTACGGGGGCAGCCCCGTGCGTTATAAATCCGGCGCTCTGTGGCTGCGCACCTGTCCAGTTCGTTGCTCCAGCGGTTTAGACTCAGTGGGTCGGCGGATCCCCAATTGGCTGCGATAAGTCTTTTGCTTGCCCCCAACGCAATTGCCAGAAACAGTTTCTCATATTTAGATAGATCTACTTCCCCCCCAATGCCCAAGAGTATCATCTTGGGATCTCTAGGGATTGGTGTCGCCAGAGCGGCTGAGATTGTGTTAATACAGTCCACCCAGAAGACCTGTATCACCCGGCAGTCCCATATCATATGGTAGAAGGTGGCGAGTTCGTTTTTGCATCGAATGCAAGTCCCGTCTTCTATTCCACCCCATCTGGCCATTACGGCGCGTGAGTGGTATGAGCGATGGAGGATCCTCAACTGTATTAGTCTGAGCTTGGATTCTATGCCAATTTCCCTGGGGAACATTAGTGCCTCCACCCAATCCTCAGGTTCCAGGGGTCCTACGTCCCTTTCCCACTTTGCTTTGAGCTCGTCAAGCTGTGCCGCCCCGAATGAGTTAAGGGCCTGATAGAGGGTGGAGGTGACCTTAGAGGAGATGCGCTGCGGGAGAACATTGGTCTAAATGGGAGAGCAGGGGGGTATGATCGACATGTTGGGGAATTGGGCGCGGATGGCGTGGGTCAGTTGCGCATGCCGAAACCGGTCCATGGGTGCAAGGTCGAATTGCTCTCGCATAGTTTCAAATCCCAGGATGCGCCCCCCTTGTATCACATGTGCTAGTGTGTGTATTCCCTTCGCTTGCCAGTGATCAAAGGAGCCCATTTTCACTATTTCCGGGAGGAGCGCGTTGTGCCATATGGGTTGTGTCAATGTTGGCTGTCCTTTCCAGCCGATTAGCTTGTGCGCGTCCCGCCAGGCGCGCCGGATGTGGTGGGTCATTTTGGGCAGCGCTGGGAGTTGATCGTGGGTGGCATAGAGGATTTGCAGCGGTGTTAATGGGGCCATGGTCTCCAGTTCAATGCGGGTGTGCGGTAGTGTGTGGTCTGCATGCATCCAATCATTCACTACCCCTACCTGTGTGGCCAGGTAATAAGTGCGTATGCAGGGTAACCCGATGCCTCCCTCCCATACTGATCTCTGGAGCGTATCAAGGGCGATCCTGGGTTGTTTCCCACCCCATAGCAGTGTGCGCAGGTTCTTGTCAATGAGAGCGAAGGTTTCTCGAGCGATGGGGAATGGGGCATTCTGGAGGACATATAACAGTCTGGGGAGGGTCATCATTTTGAATAGTGCGGCGCGGCCCATTAGCGAGAGAGGGAGTGATTGCCAGTGGGGGGTGTCTCTATTAAACCGCTCAATTACTGGTTGAAGGTTAAGTTGGAGGTACCTTTCGAGTGTCGGATCAAGCCGTATACCGAGGTATTTAAGTTCCCCAATAGAGACGTGGTACGGACAGGTCCCCGGGATCTCTGGTTCACCACCCTGAATCGGGAAGAAGATGGTTTTGGCATCATTGACCTTTAGACCCGCAAAGCACTGATATTCTCTAAGGATGAGGGAGACAGCCGGGCATGAGATGCTCGGGTTGCTGAGGTATATGAGCAGGTCATCCGCATAGAGCGAGAGGCGATCTTCTCCCCCTCCCGGCCAAGCAAAACCGGTCCAGTTGGTGCCAGCTCTAAGTTCAATTGCTAGCGGTTCGATGGCCAGGAGGAAGAGGAGTGGAGATAGCGGGCATCCCTGTCTCGTACCCCGGCCCAAGGGGAACGATTTGGAGGATCTGCCGTTGACCCTCACCGTGGCCTCCGGGGATGCATATAGAAGTTTAACCCAAGATATAAATGTCTGCCCCAGGTTCATCCTAGCCATGATCTCCCACAGGGCATCCCATCCCACAGAGTCAAACGCTTTCTCAAAGTCCACCGCCAGGAGGGCGAGTGGGGCTGGTATTTCCTTTGCCCTGGACAGTGCCAACTGGACTCTGCGTAAGTTCATTCGGGTTGATTTATTGGGCATGAAGCCGCATTGGTCTGGGTGGACAACGGTCTCAATAACCTGCAGTAGTCTGTTAGCAAGTGTTCTGGCGAGGACTTTTGCTTCGCCGTTAATCAGGGATATTGGGCGGTAGGAGGCGCATTCGTCCGGAGGCTTCCCAGGCTTGTGTATAACTACTATGCATGCCTTCCTGAGGTCCGGGGGGAGTGCTCCTAGTTCCCTGCTGCGTAGGAACATGCGGTGCATGTGGGTTGTTAGCATGCCACCAAGGTATCTCCATGTCTCTGTCGGGAACCCATTGGGGCCCGGGGTTTTCCCGGGTTGGAGCTGCGCCAGCGCCTCTTGCACCTCGGTATCAGTGATGTCCGCGTTCAGGAGATCCGACTGGTGCTGGGGGAGCATCGGGATCTCGATTCGGTCGAGGTATCGTGAGGGTTCAATTGACGGGTTTTCGGTGGGTGGGGAATAGAGATGTTTGTAGTAGGCGGCGAATGCCTCCACTATGTCAGAGTCCTCTGTCAACAGTGTTCCATCTTGAGATCTGATGGCTCTTATGTGTCCCCTGCTTTGTTCGCGTCTCTCCAACCAGGCTAGAGTCTTGTTAGCTTTGTCGCCCCGTTCATATATTTGGCTCCGGACTAATTGGTGCGCAGTCCGTGCGTTATCTAGTGATAGATTACTGAGGGCGTCTTGTGCCGTGAGCATCACTTCCTTTGCTTCTTGGGTGCTTTGAATTAGGATTTGTCGTTCACACTCCAAGACGCGTGCTTCTGCTTTTCTGATCTCCCGGACTTGGCGTTGTTGGTAGGCGGAGACCGCTGAGATAGCCTCCCCCTGAAGGACTGTCTTGTACGCCTCCCAGATCGAGATCGGGCAGTCCACGGAGCCCTCGTTGAGTTCAAAGTATTCCACAGTCTTTTTTTCCAGCTCCTCAGCAATTTCCGGGAGACGCAGATGATATGTGTTTAGGCGCCAATTACGATCTGGGCGGCGGCAGGAGTTTTTGATGGTTAGAAGGAGCGGAGAGTGGTCTGAAATTCCCCTTGCGAGGAATTCAGCGTCGAGAAGCCTGTGGTCTATGTTGCGGGGGACGAAAGCATAATCAATCCTGGAGAACGATTTATGGACACCCGAATAGAAGGAAAATCCTGTCTCGTCTCCATGGAGTGAGCGCCATGTGTCTGTTAGTCCCATAGCCTCGGCGAATGCAGCGAGCGGTGTGGAGGTGGGGTGTGTTCCAGATCTCCTATGGGTTCTATCGGCTGTGATGTCCATAACTTCATTAAAGTCTCCTCCAATCACCCACGTATCGGCTTCTTCTGCCAGGAGCAAACACTGTAATTCGGAGAGCAGTTCTTTCGTCAGTGTGGGGGGGGCGTAAACTGCTGCCAGGCCCCATTTCTCACCCCAGATGTCCGCTAGCAACACCACATAGCGGCCCCGGGGGTCTATCCTGGCCTTCCTGACCTGGAGAGGGACACGCTTGTGGATGAGTATCATTGTGCCCCTGGCACCTTTCGTGAATCCGGCATGGTAAGTGTGCGAGTAGTTAGATCTTTTGAAGAAGTTGGTGCTTGTGCCTATCAAGTGCGTTTCGTTTAAGAGGGCAATATCCGGCGAATGTCGGTTCAGGTACTGGAGTACCAGCCTGCGCTTTATGCTGGAGCCGAGGCCGTTGACGTTCCAGGACAGTATGGTTACCTTGTTGGGGTGCATCTTATCTGCGTGAGACCTTCTGGTGGGACGTCTGGCAGGATGAGTGGCATTTGCACTTTTTTTGGGGGCGTGTGTCGGTATCTTCTTTGGGGAGGCCTCCAGGGGCCTTTCCGTACTGAAATGCCTGATGACCGGCAGACCATCGCGTCCACGGTCCCGACCAAGGAGAGTGCATGTTTACCCTGCCTACATTCGTCTGCTTCCAGCCTTTTTGTCTCGTGAATACGTTTCCTTAGGTCCCCAAAACTCCCCCCACCCTGTACTTCCCCCCCCAACTGGGAGCACCTGTCGCCCAAACATTAAACTTTAAACTTAGAACTTGGTGAACTTCAACTTCCTCGGGAAGATCCGAACTCGGGTGGTAACCACTGTAGGATCACCCGGACTGCGCTTGGGACTGCGGTGCCTAGACGGTGGCGGCCGCAATAATGTAGTTGCCGTGGTATCCCGTGGCGAGTTCAGTTCTATGGTGCCCAGGCCTCATCCGTTCCCTGTGGTATTTTTGAGGGAGCACTGTGGCGATTCGGTTTCCGAGACAGTCTGAGTGTGGGGTGGCGAGTTCTGCCCGGGTCCGGGTTTGCGGACAGGCGGTCCAGAGGGCGGGCGTCGGGCCGCAGGCCCGTTGAGGATTTGCGTTTCAAGCCAGTCCCATGCTTCTTTGGGGTTGTGAAATAGGTGGGTTGTGCCCTCATGGTGGACCTTGAGCATCGCTGGGAAGAAGAGAGCGAACTTGATTGATAAGGAGTGGAGTTTCTTCTTGACAGAATCAAACGATTGGCGGGCCTTTTGGACCTCTTTAGTATAGTCCGGGTAGAACCCCACTTTGTAGCCATTGTATGTGATCGGACCAGAGGCCCGTGCCATCTGCAGGATAGCGTCTCGGTCCCGATAGTTGAGGAGGCGTGCAATTATTGTTCTGGGCGGGGCTCCTGGGGCAGGTTGCCCGGTGGGTACCCTGTGTGCTCTTTCGATAGAGAAGAATTTCGACAGTTTCCTGGGGGCGAAGATGTGGGTCAGCCAGTCTTCGAGGAAAAGTTCGACACTAGGGCCTTCCTCTTTTTCCGGGATCCCAAGGATCCTGAGGTTATTGCGACGTGCCCTGCCCTCACTGTCTTCGGCTCGGTATTCAAGTTGGTTGACTTTTTGGGCAATTATGGCAAGTTGTTGCTCCAACTGGCGGACGTTGTCTTCTGTGTCCGACACTCTTTGTTCCGCTTCTCCGACCCTGGACGATAAGTTACGGAGATCTTGGCGTAGGAGAGATACTTCCGTGGAGACCCCGCCTATTTTGAGTTCCAGCGACCTTCTCGAGTCCCCAATTGCCTTCATTACATCATTCAGGGAGAGTTGGGGGTCCTGAGTTTCTTCCCTGTTGCCTGGTTCCACCAGGCTATGTGTCTCCTGTCGGGAGGGGGCCTCCACAGTGTAGAGGTCCATTTTACTCTGCAGGGTCTGCCGCTTGGCCTTGTCTTTACCCATGTCCAGGGCAGTAGTTTGTGTGTGAATTTAGGCCCGGGTGGATCGCGTGGGTGTCTCTCAGGGATTATCGTGGAGGCCAAGTTGGGGTGGGCTTGTCGGGCGTCTATCTATTGCCCCTCTGTCCTTGGTCCTGAGCCCTGATGATATTATGTAGGTTGCCGAGAGCCGGCCCCCTGTTCTGGCGTGCTCGATGGAGGGTCTGGAGTTTACTGGGGGGGGGGGGTTGTCTGTAGTTCACCGTGCGTGATCCCTCCAGGAGTTATTCCCCTTATGTGGGGTGTACGACCGGTGGTTTATGCCAATGGGGCGGTATGGGCCTTTGCGCCCTCCGCAGTCACGCCCCGAGGATGGTCAGTCCGCTAGGCTTTTGGGGGGTAGATGCCTATTGGGGGGGGTGCCCTCAGTCCCCGCTGCTCCTCGCTGCTGTTGTTCTGGAGTGTGCCGTCTCCCTCATGCGGGTCCCTGTCCCGCAATTCGCCGGATTCGGGGGGGGAGAGGTTGCCCGTATCCTGGTGTTGCTGCTGGGGGGGAGCGCGGCCGTGCGTTGCCTGCGCCGTCACTCCAGGTGCCTCCGCCTCGCTGATGGGGGGGGGGGGGAATTTGTGTGTCCCAGTCCAGGAAGTGTTTTTACCCCTCCGGCAACGGGGAGCGCGCTCAGCCCCCGTATGCCAGCTCCTCCGCGGGCGTGTCTGCCGCGCCGCCGGGGGACACTGGAGAGGCACGGGACACTGTCCAGTTGTGCACGGGGTTGGCGGGGGGGGGGCTGCGCGTACCTTGTGGTGTCCCCAGGCTTCACTCCTTCCCCGCTGCTTCCAGGATAGGTTATTTATAATGCGCTTAATACCCAGAGGTTTCCAAGCGTGGACACGGGATGCCTCGGGACAGCTTCCGGGAAGGATTGAAAGAGAAACAAAAATCTGTGGAGTATGTTCATCTTAATTCATGTATACCTACCAGCACAGGAGACCGCTAACTTAGACCATCTCTCAAAGTCTGCCTTAACGGCGCCCCAGAGGGATCTATAATTTGCATCAAACAAGTTGGCCAAACTTTTTGTGATCTCTACACCTAAGTATCTTATTCCTTGCATCTGCAATTGGAAGCCCCCCCCCGTTACAAGTTGAGCTGGGAGGTCCACGTTCGGCTGGAGCATTAGTGCTACCGTTTTATTCAGGTGTGCATGAAATCCTGATAGTGCACCATATTCCCTCAAGGACGTGAAAAGGGCGGGTACTGAATCCCACGACCGGGTGATGTAGGCTAGGATATCATCCGCGAATAGCGGTAACTTATATTCCCTCCCCCTCTTTCTATCCCGCAAATTTGGGTATTTATCCTAATTGCCTGCGTGAGGGGCTCCAGTACTAGGGCATACAAAAGGGGGGGACAAACGGCAGCCTTGTCGCAAGACCAGTGTCAGGCTAAAGAGCGCCAAGGCCACTCTGGTAACCATTTCATAACCGTGTGCAGAAAAGGCCATTCGACTGTCAAACGCCTTCTCTCCGTCGATGGACATTAAAATGGGTCAGTCTTCTCTATCGTCAATTGTTGCAATGAGATTGAGGGTTTTGCAAATGTTATCCGCGCCTTGTCTGCCCATAGCTGACCTGGTCGGTGTGAACTGAGGGAGGATTTGAGCCAAACGGCTGCCAAGAAGGCTAGCGTAGATCTTTGCATCCACGTTCATGAGCGATATTGGGCGGTATGATGTGCATTCTGTGGCGTCTTTACCTTCTCCAGCATTGGATCTTTCATGGATTCACATGCTTAGAATATTCCCCGTCGTCAGGCTGGGAATCCTCAGTAAATTATATAGACCTTTTCCATAGGAAAAATTTCGACACTTGTGTCCTATCTACATCATTTTGGGCAGCGTACGCCTGCGCCACTAGGACGTAGAGGTGTAAGTAGCCCCGCCCCCACGACTCCCTCAGATTTCAACCGTCTTCCAAAGTAGTGGGATTACCTCGAGTATCTACTATTTTTGCTAGGTTGTGCGTATTTCTTCTTCGACTTTCCTCGAAAATGTCTGGAAAGGCGTTGTTTCGTCCGTGTGCTACATGCGGTCTTAAGAAAGTATATGAAGGTGATGTGCATATGGACTGTATTTACTGTCTTCACCCTCATCATTCGGCTGACACGTGAGATCTGTCAAGGCTTCTCCCAGAAGACCCTGAAGGACCGAAACAGACGCCTGGCAACTTGGCTCAATGACAGGGCGGGTGCGTCCCCTGCATCGGAGGTAGGCTCTACTGCCTCGAGATCTAAATCTCTGGTGCCCCCTTGTCGCTCTCCGTCGGCAGAGCCTCCGACGAAGAAACCACATTCATCGGAAAAACGCCCCGCTGATAAACATTCTGCAAGGGACTCTTCGTCAAAGAAAATGGCATCTTCTTCCTCCTCATCAAAAAAGGAGAGAAAAGATCGATTGAAATCCTCCTCGGGAGACCGCCATGGCTCTACCTCGAGTTGAGTGTCGTCGACCCACAAGTCGAGTTCAAAACCGGCGAGTACGCCCCAAGGCTCTGCGCCAAAAATGTTGTCGACGACGGCCAGATCGTCAACGTCTTCTTTGCCATCTGCACCTGCTCTTCCTGCGATCACTTCAGCGGGTCAAACAGCGGTTATGGAGAAAATGTCGTCGTCGACAGTGGCACCTTTCGGCGGGTTGGCTACCGGAGGTTTTCGACCCGATCTTGCCTGAGGCCTTGTTGCAACCAGAAGCAGCCTTCTCCATCTCGTCGGCGGAGGATGACCGTGGTCCGATCGTACAACCAACCGATCTGGGGTTACGTGCGACCAGTTCGGTGGAGCTCCCGAGTGGCATTGCCATCCCAGCCGCCTCTTCCTTGCTGAATCCCCAGGCAGTATTGTCCCTGGAGGTGTTGAACACATTACAGAAGCTGTTGCAGCACTTGGACACGCAGTTGCCTCACACTGGTGTCCCGACGGTACTGCAGGCTACGCCGGTCGTCGCCGAACCAGGCCCGGCTCCTCGCTCGACGACCAGAATGCCTACAACGTGCCCAGTTGAGGAGGATCGTTCTCGCTCACACTCGGAGGAAGGAGAACTGCCGGAGTCGGAGTCAGAACGTGAAGGGTCTCTTTCAGACGTCTCATCAAGGGACCAGACATGGGAGTTGGATGCGGAAATGGAAACTCCAAAGAGCCCGGCACAACCATCACTGCCGGATGACATCGGGGCCTTCCATGCAATGATGGGAAAAGCGTGTGCGGAGTTTGGCCTAGCACCGGAAGAAGTAAAGAAAGATTGTTTTCTCTTCGATCATATGGGCAAGAGAAGAAAATCGATGTTTGCTATCCCCATTTTGGACCATGTCTGGCAAGAGGGGTTGAGGACCATGCGTCATCCTTTCTCAGAACCGGCGATAAAAGGACGGTTAGAAAAGAAATTCAAGGCTCCGGAGTCCACTCCCAAGTGTTTGACATCTTAACCTTCCCCGGATTCGGTGGTGTCCGCTGCTGCGGCCAGAAAAGCGAGGTTGAAACACAAATGCACGACCCCGACGGACAACGATGCCAGGAGACGAGATGCGTTTGGAAAAAAGGTATTGTCAGTCGGTGCGACTACAGTTAAAGCAGCCAACTCCCTGGCCATTATGGCGCGGTGGTGATAGAGAGATGTGGCATCGTTTGGCTCCTATCTTGGACCATCTGCCAGAGGAACACAGGAAGTCCGCTATGCTGCTAGTACGTGAAGGGGAAGAGGCTTCCAATCATTCCATAAATTTCGCTGTCGACCTAGTGGAGGCTGGTTTTAAACAAATCAATAACGGCGTAGTGTTGAGAAGGCAAGCCTGGCTTAAGTGCACAACTTTTAGACCGGAGGTGCAATACAAGGTGCTGGACATGCCGTGCGAAGGGGAACAACTGTTTGGGGAGAAAGTGGATGAGGCCTTGAAGGGCATGAAAGAAGACTGACACTGCTCGGTTACTCTGAGCCCTCCAGAGTGGCAGAAACTTTCGTTCCTTTCGCCCTTTCAGAGGAGCTTCCGGAAACTCCCGGTTTGGATCACCTAGGGACCAAGGTTTCAGTAGACCCTCCTACTCTTCCCAAGGCTACAGACGAGCAGCCCATGCTACTCGTAGAGGCAGAGATCATCAGTCCTCAAGAAGGAGAGGCTCCTACTCATCGTTGGCGATGGATCGACAGGCAAAAACCCAGCAATGACAAGTTTCAAGACATCCTGGGGGGCAGAGTGTCTCGTCGCGTCGACGAGTGGGAACGCATAACAACGGACCAATGGGTTTTGGACACGATACATCTGGGTCACTCCCTACAGTTCAAGGGCAAGCCGCCACACATTCCACCAGTGTTCTCGCCACAATCCCATCTTCAGATACTGGTGCAGGAAGTGATGCTTATGCTGCAGAAAGGGGCTATAGAACTGGTCCCTGTGGCAGAAAGAGGAAAGGGAGTGTACTTCCGTTACTTCGTGGTCAACAAACCCAATGGAAAATGGCATCCCATTCTAGATCTGCAGGCTCTCAACAAGCTGCTAAAGAACCTAAAATTCAAAATGCTTACACTGCAAGAGGTTATCCGATCGATACAACCGGGAGATCTTTTGTCGTCGCTAGACCTTCAAGATGCATACTTTCATATCCCGATGCGTCAACGACACAAAAGATTTCTGCGGTTCGTCGTCGGACGAACCCACTATCAGTTCAAGGTCCTCCCATTCGGACTAAAATCGTCTCCCAGGACGTTCACGAAATGTTTGGCTCCAGTGGCAGCTTGGTTAAGGAAGGAAGGTCATCATGTGTACCCATATCTGGACGATTGGTTAGTAAGGGGATTATCTCCGGAAAGGGCACGGGAGAGTCTGAATGCCACCATGTACCTCCTACAGCGTTTGGGCTTCGCAATAAACTTCGAAAAGTCCTCCTTAATGCCATCAAGGACCTTGGTCTTTCTGGAGACGGAGTTCCAGGCACAGTCAGGATTGGTAAAACCATCCGTCGAAAGAGTTATGAAACTACGACACAAAGCATCGGAATGGAAAGTCCACACCAGAGTGTCAGTAAGAAGGTACATGTCCCTGCTGGGGACCATGGCGTCCTGTATACCCTTAATCAACAATTGTCGTGTCTTCATGAGGCCCATTCAGGAATTCTTGACAGATCGATGGGCACAGAGTCAAGGGCTTTGGTCGGACAAATTGACCAACAGCAAACTCGTGCAGGCACTTCAGTGGTGGAGAATCTCCAAAAATCTAACAAAAGGAATGCCCTTACTGGAACCTATGTTCCAGATGACAGTGGTGACAGATGCTTCTCTGACTGGATGGGGAGCTCATCTGGATTCCCTACAAGTTCAAGGTCGGTGGTCATCGGAGGAGTCCAGTCTTCACATCAACGTGCTGGAGTTAAGGGCAGTGCGTTGGGCCCTGAAATCCTTTCTACCACGCATAAAGGGATCCGTTGTACGGATAATGACAGACAACACGACAACAATGTTTTACCTAAGAAAACAGGGAGGTACTTGCTGCAGGACTCTGTCGACCGAAGCCCAGGAGATCTGGCATTGGGCCCTCCGCCAAAGGATATATCTACTGGCGGTCCACTTACCAGGAGTCAAAAATGTGCAAGCAGACTCTCAGCAGAGAGATGAATCGACTACACGAATGGGAATTGAATGACCAACAACTACACCGTGTCTTTGAAAAGTGGGGTCGTACGGCCGTTGATCTCTTTGCGACGAGAGAGAACAGGAAATGCTCACAATACGTGAGCAGGTGGCCACAGCAAGACTCACTGGGGGAAGCGTTCTCTTTCCCGTGGACGGACAAGTTTTTGTATGCGTTCCCCCCGTTTCCACTCATACGTCGGACGCTGCAATGGATCCACAGATATCCATGTCGGGTGATCCTGGTGGCTCCGTACTGGGCGAGACAAGTGTGGTTCTCTGATCTACTCCATCTTTCAGCAGCGGAACCAATGAGGTTCCAGAGGATCCGGAACCTTCTGTCTCAGGACAAAGGGGCGGTTTGGCATCAAGACCCGGACAGCCTCAATCTGACAGCCTGGCTCCTGATTTCTCAGAGTTTGGTACATTAGCAATTCCATCGGACTGCCGTCGCATTATGCAAGCTGCAAGGGCGCCGTCCACGAACGCTTTGTATACATACAAATGGAAGAGATTCTGCATATGGTGCGAGGATCAGCCAGGTTTACATCCACTTAACATCACACCGGAGCAGCTTCTACCATACTTGCTAATCCTGGCTCAAAAAGTTTTGTCGTTTTCATCGATAAAAGTGCATCTGGCTGCCATTTCGAGATTTACTCGGAAGAGACATTCAACTCCGTTGTTTAGTGACCGGTTGATTAAACATTTCATGAAAGGATTGTTCCGAACTTTTCCTCCAAAGAAGAAGTTTCCTCCGATCTGGAGTCTTAACCTGGTTCTAGCAGCGCTAATGAAGGCTCCTTTTGAGCCGATGTCATTGTTGTCATTGAAATTCTTATCATGGAAATTGGCTTTTCTGGTGGCTATTACTTCAGCTCGACGTCTGTCAGAAATACAAGCGTTAGTGATCGATCCACCATACTTGAGGTTTTTCAAAAATAGTCATGTTGGCTACTAATCCTCATTTCATTCCAAAATTCCCTACCATGTTCCATAAGCACTCTTCTATGGTGCTACCGACGCTTTTTCCAACACCTTCGTCTGTTGCGGAGAGGACTCTCCATACATTGGACGTGAGAAGAGCGCTGAAATTTTACCTCCATCGCACTCAACATCTCAGGGACACTAGACAGCTATTTGTGGCTTATGGCCCTTCGGCTAAAGGTAAAGCAATCTCAAAACAAGGACTGTCCCGATGGGTGTCATCTACCATTTCTTTTTGCCACTCAAAAGCTGGCAAACCGCTGGAAAAACGTCCAAGAGCCCATTCGACGAGATCCACTTCGTCGTCGGCGGCATTGTGGTCCGGGATTCCGCTGGGAGATATCTGTCAGGCGGCTTCCTGGTCGGTACCACATACGTTTACCCGGCATTATTGCCTCGAACAACAACATGCTGAGGATACACAGATGGGTCGTGCAGTCCTACGGCACCTGTTTCAATAAGGTAGGCCCCAATAAAGGGGTATATCCTTTGGCTAATGTACTTTAAAGTGTTGTTTTTTAGCTGTGCATGTACTATGTTTTGAAGTTTAGCCAGAGCAAATATGCATTTATGGTTATAGTGTTATTGGTTTGCATACACACCTCCAACAATGGGGATACTGCTATACAATCTATTCTAAGCATGTGAATTCATGAAAGATCCAATGCTGGAGAAGGGAATAGTTTCTTACCTGTAACTCCATTTCTCCAGCATTGGTATCTTTCATACATTCACATGCGCCCGCCGGCCTCCCCTAGCATGCAAACCAGTTGTCCCCCCATACTACTTTGGGGGGGGTTGAAATCTGAGGGAGCCGCGGGGGATTTGCAGTTGGTTTTATAGAAGGCTGGTGTGTTCCCATCCTGACCTGGGGCTGAACCTGCTTTCATCTTGGAGATGGCTGTTTGAATTTCTTTGGACGTGCTCAATTTCAGCCTCTGGTCTCTCCCCTTCCACTGTATATAAGGAGGTGTAGAATCTCAGGAAACGTTCTGTAATTTCACGGGGATTAGATAAATCTAGTCCTAATTTTGGAAATTGCCCTATCTGCCCTTTGTTTTCACAAACGGGTAGCTAACATGGTGTGGGCTTTATCGCCTTTTTCATAAAAGTTCTGTTTTAGACAACGCAATTGCGTCAATGCTTTGTCTTGCCAAACATCCCTTAATTCCTTGCGGGGGTCCCCAATCTGTGCTGATTTCCTCCCCGTCTGCAGGCTGCGCATAGAGATCTAATTCCTTACGTGTGATCTTTGACTTGAGCTCTTTTTAACCTGATCCTGTGCCTGTGCGCCCCTTCTGTAATCAGGACATCCCGAATCGTGGCCTTTGCCGCCTCCCACGCTGTGTTTAGTGGCAGTTCACCTGTATCATTAGTTGTAAAGTAATCTTTGATCGTTTCTGTGAGAGTGTCTTTAAATAGTGGGTCCTTGTAGAGGGTATCTTTACAGGTCCATCTACGCTCTGTAAAGTAGGGTGGACCAAGATCTAATTCTAACGTACATAGTTTGTGATCTGTCCAGACCACTATCTCTATGGATGCACTTAAAATTGAACCCTCATTCTCTGCTCCAAGCAACAAATTGTCTATCTGAAAATAGGTGAGATGGGGGCGGGTGGGGGGAGTAAAAGGTAAATGCTCTCTCCTTTGGGCGGACTATGCGCCAGGTGTCAATTAAGTGCTTTGCTCGCAGTTGGCTTAGAATTTGTTCCCCCAGTGAGCTACTTGGTGAGTGTGCGTCCTATCTCATGGAATCCCAGTCTAGATTTGGGTCCTCAATAATATTAAAATCACTGCCACATACCAATATGCCTTCTTTTCAATTATCTAGGAAACCAAAAAGGGACTCACTGAAACGTGTTTGGTTCTGTTTAGGGACATAAACAGAACAGAGTGTAACTGTGCGTGATCTTATCTTCCCTTTTAAGATGAGGAACCTCCCTTACTCTGGCCTGTGTATTTGCTCTATTTGAAGGCCCACCGATCTGCTATGTATAATTCCAACACCCCACCTTTTGTGACCTCCCGAAGCCCATAATGTGCCCCTTATTTCCCTGCTTACGATCCTAAATTCTTTGCCTTGGGCAAACTTTGTTTCCTGCACGAATAGCCCATCTAGTTCAGAACGTTTAAATTCCCTTCCTAGCATGGAGCGCTTTTCCAGGGAGTTGAGACCTTTGACATTGAGGGACTCAAATGTTATCCCGTCGGGTAATGCCATGTTGGTGTTAGATGTCGTGTGGTGACCCAGCTAAGGTGGACTGCGTTAACATGAGCGGTTGACTCATGCATGGAATGTTGTAAACTGAAAAGTGTGTGAGGTTGTATTCATGAAGCTTTGGTGATACTCAAATGCACTCCCCTCCCTCTCTGATGCGCGTCCCCCCGTCTTCCCTCCCTTTTCCCTTGGAAAATGCCATCGTAGTCACTTCTTGACAACTGAGATGCCCTTAGAGGAAAAGGGCCACACTACAGGGACCCCTCTCCACGCTAATATACGTAACTTCAGCAGTACAAAAGATCTAATGGCGGAACCATCCCGCAACATAACTTTACTTTAACAACATCCACATTTCCGTGGCTATTCAAAGGCTACAGACACATTTTCTGTCATTGTCGGTGCATGAGCATTTCTATGCCCATTAATGAGACAAGCCTTCTCCTCCTGCTCAGAAAGCGTGTCAACACTCTATGAGAAACATCCGCTGACATCGAATTTTCCCTGAGGGAGTAAACTTTCAAGGGGTGTTGTAACGCTTGTATTTTCGAGTTCCTGGGGCCCGGCCTCGACGAGGGTAAAACTTTATGCAGCTGTCCCCTGGGTTTTCTGGATTTGTCTCTGTCAGCTCCTAGCGTGCCAGCTTGTAAGCCCTCCAGAACCCTTTGTGCTTCTTCCTCCAAAGTAACGCATTAGCCTTCTCCTTCATGTTCGAAACTTAGTGATAAGGGGAAACCCCAAAGGTAGCAAATTTCGTGCTCTTGTAGCCAGGTGGTCAGTGGGCGGCAGCCCCTCCTTCTGTTCAGCTTGGCAGCAGAGAGGTCCTGGGACATTTTCACATTTGATCCCGCAAACTCGATGGGTTCTCTCTCCCTTGCTCTTTGTAGTATGTCATGCCTTTGCCTGTAATAATGACACTTGACAAGAACTGATCTAGGGCCATTTCGGATGCCTCCCGCCCTGTGGATTCTGTCAAATTCGAAGGCGGGGGCAGCGGCTGAGTCAAACAGAGATGCTACTAGAGCCTTCAATTTACTCTCTAAGCCTACCAGGTTTTCTCCTTGCTTTTTGCTGAGGCCAATAATGTGCATATTTGTCTCTCTCTCGCTCTCCCACCTCAATCTGATCTTCAACTTTCACCATCCTAGCCTACAGGTCCGAGACTGTTTCTGTAAGGCTGGACTTTATTGAGCAAATTTCCCCAAACAGGAGGTGGATGTCTGCCTTGGTGGCAGAAAGTGTACTTTGTGAGGCTACAGTGCACCAATGTTAATACCCTGCTAGAAGCGTATCAGCCCGATCAAAATGCTGTCTATGTTCAGAGTTCCAAAGTTATTCCATGCTTCGTGCGGCTTCTAATGTAATTATTGTGATTGCGCTACTCCCTCACGTCCAGCAGTCTCCTTCGTCCTTCCTTCGCGCTCCCTGGATGCTCAGAGGGGGGTGTCGTGCAGCAGAGTGTGTAAATGGCGGTAGGAATGGGTCAGCGCCTCGGTCTTGGTGCTCTCGGTTTATTCAATGAGAGGCAACCCTTTTATATCCCGTGTAGCCTATCTATGCTTGCGGGGAGCTGCGCTGCATTACATATCGCCCTTGATCAGGCGCTGTACATAAACAGAAAGGCACGCCTTGCTTACCAGCTGTATTACGCGCTCAGTGCATTCCTATCGGGCCACGTCTCATGTGGTGCTGCTCTCACCGGATAATCGATTTCACTCCGTGGGAGGGCTGAGGAGTCCTTGTGCTCTGCTACGTTGTCCGTTATGGCTGCGGAAGCTACTGCTTCTCTATTCTTGTGGGCGCCACTCAGCATGCGCCATCTTGGTCCCTCTGTGCCACAGCAGCTCGCTTGCCTTTCCTCGTTGTGTTTATTGTTTAAGCAGGCACAGTTCGGTTTCCACCTGCACCGCTTCGTGGCTCTTTAAATATGCTGTCAGAGTGTAGAGATATCGCGGGACTTCCAGTCTTGCGAGTGGAGACGGAAGCTGCAGCTCCCACGTGCGAAGCCCAGAAGCTGGACCAGAGGGCATGGAGCAGCATCAGCTCCCGTGTGCTCCTCTGTAGACTGACCACCATCCATCATTTAGGCCTAAAGACTTATATTTCAGAGAGCAGTTTTGCAGGGCCTGTTGCCCACAGTTACATGCAGAGCTGTTATTGCATAAAGAAAGCTGATGATGTAAAGAGAATAAAGAAGTACCATCAGTAAATCCTCAGTCCACTGCGCTTTATTATGCAACATAATTGGCGACGAGGATCAAGACTTGAACTCACGCAGCGCCATGCAAGGAGCAACACCACCACCACCACCACCACCACCGCCATTTCTTCAAACGGCAGGTAGGCCTGCCATCCCATGGCCACAATGGCAACCCTTATTCTCCACGTAACTAGAGGCCTTGGGTGGCGCAGGCTACACGGCAGCGAGAAGCAGAGCCATGCTACTGAATGCCCTGGGCGTCGAAGGCCAAACGGTGTTCGAAAGTCTCACCCCTGAACCAGTGCCTGGCGACAATGACGTTGTTAAGGAAACGGTTAGAAGAATAGTCAAAAGATTCGCCAGTAAGGAGAATACCGTTCTACACAGGATACGATTTTACAGCTGCAAACAGGAAGCGTCCGAACCAGTGGACGACTACGTAACCAAACTACGCGAATTACCCACGCTGTGCAACTTTGGAAACAATGCAGAAGGATTGATCTGTGACAGGCTAGTGGTACATCACAACAGCAGGAAGGTGCAAGACAAATTCATTCTAGAAAAAGAATTGCAGCTAGAACAAGCCGTCGAAATCGCGAGAGCAGTGGAAGAGACCGCGGGAAGGAGGAAAGAATACGCAAGCGGACACAGCCTTGCGGATGTACAAGCGATAGCCTTCTGCCCAAAGAAGGAGAAAGCAGTCTTCGACACAAGAGAAGGGAGGTGGGCAAGGAAAGAACCGTTAAAATGTCACAGATGCACCAGCACAAAACACTTAGCCTTCAACAAAGAATGCCCAGTAAGGGACAAAGAATGCTCGGTGCGCAAAAAGATTGGACAGTTTTCAATAGTGTGCCGATGGCGGAAAACAAAAAAGTCACCAGAGTCAATGCCGAACACAACACAGAGAGGGAATCATCCTCTGACGAAGAAGGGAGGCCTACTGTCATAATGGCGAACAGCCCACGGGCCAGGAGAGAAAAGCCTCACAGCGCCATTAAAATAAACTGATCGGAAACGAGAGTCATGGCGGACTCAGGCTCTGACTTAACCATATTACCCCTGCTCACATACAAAGAGATGGGCACAGAGACAAAGTATTCAGCACCCGGCACAAGCCCACCGTGTTCGGCGGTGCATCCATTGACCTACTTGGCTATATCAAAGGAAAAGTGGAGTTTAAAGGGAGAGAGACCACCCCAAGAATATACTTCATTCAAGAAGGCCCTGCAGTGTTAGGTTGGGTTGATCAGGCTAAACTGCAAATCAAGCTTGACCCCAGCACAGAGGACCATGTGTTGTCAGTCAGTTCAAGAGGAGCGCCGGTAGCCAGAGAAGACTATCCAAAACTGTTTTCGAAAGGGCCTGGACACATCAAAGGCTTTGTCCACAAAATACTACTCAAAGCCAACGCAGTCCCCGTCAAACACAGAGTAAGGCCAATACCTTACTCTGTGTACCTGCGACCACTAGAGACACGCTCAGAAACCAACTGTCATGATTCCTGCCCCTCCAAGATGTCAGGCTGGAGCCAGGCCACGATCACCTACATGGCCCTTAACGGCCTCTCCATCCCTCCAAAGACCCACTTGGAGTCAGACTTGGCGCTTGTGGCACCAGACTCACTCACTCCCATAGGATAACATTGGGGATTGGACTTGTAGTGCATTGATGGGGACAAGATGGATGCCCCAACATATTTCGGTTCCCTGAACTGCATATGCAGTCTAGTCTTTTGGGTATGGTTCAGCCCAGAGACACCTGGGATACCCAGAGACTATTTAAGACACACCCAGGCTGAGAAACATTCTTTGTGTTTTCTGCACCTGCAGCGTGACACTCACCGTGTTCGGATCGCTCTCCAGTAGGCCTGCATCTTTCTTCTGCGCTCAGCTCCTGCAAGAATAAGAACACCGTTAGGAACATCCTTACCTTGCGGCGCTTCTGCCCATCATTCATCGCTTCTTCTGTTCTGCGGGCATCTTCGGCGGTGTCATTCCCATCCCGGCATGCCGCTTCCTAAGGAAAAGGGAAACGAACAGAAAAAAGGCATTAGTAAGCATTCAGCAAATCTTCGCTTATTTTTAAAGTCTGTACGAGCTTCAAACGCTTACCTGAATCCCAGCCGCTCTGGGGGAACTCTGTCTCCGGAACTTCTCATCCATCTGCAAGAGGGAAAAGACACTCCAGGTTAGTGTGGAAACATCTAGAGGCGCTGCATACCGCGCTTACTCACTGCATTGCTTCTTCATAACCGGCATCCACGCTGAAAACGTCGCGGCACCTAAAAGAGACAGAAAAAGAGCTCCGTTCAATACAAATACGAAAGGGTTGCATCGTGCATCGCGCTCTCAATCACCTTCAGCGCTACTCATTTCAGCAGCACGTCACCATCCCCAGACGCCGGCCATCATCTAAGGAAGGAAAGGAAGGAAGTTAAAGAACTGTTCAACAGACTCATTATACTTACCTGTCGGACTCTTGCCAGTGAAGTAACTAGGCAGCAACAAGCCCGCATCAATCAACGCGCCCCTGCACTGAAAGCAGGATGGAGAGCATACTTTCCAAGAAAACAAGGTGAGCTGTGGATCAAAGGGAAGGGTTGGACCCCGGGGAAGAAGGGGTTCAAGCACACACAGACAATAGGGAGTTAAACTCTACCAATCCTGTGTTTCAGGCCCAGTCTCCAATCGAGTAGACTCCAGGGAAGGGTTTGTGGTGGTAAGAGGTCAGAACAGGCTGAGTGACGTCCCTGTGGATACCAGGTGAGCGTTACACCAACTTGACAAAATGGTGAAAGAAGGCACCATCGAAGAAATCAAAGCATCAGAGTGGCTGAGCCCGGTCGTGCTTATAAAAAAAACAAAATTCCCAAGATTTAACAGTATGCATTGATCTCTGCAGTCTAAACCTGGAAGTAATTGCGGACAGCTACCCCCTGCCAAGCATCAACGAGTTAATCCTCATGATGAAGGAAGCCAGAGTGTTCTCCAAGTTAGATATGAGGGACGCGCACCATCAAATACAGTTACACAAAGACTCCAAGCCATTGACCGCATTCATCACCCCGTTTGGCACCTATCAGTTTACAAAGATGCCGTTCGGCCTATCATCTGCAGCCTCAGTGTTTCAACGCCTGATCGACGCACTACTGCGAGATGTAAAGAACGTGTCCTATTTCGAGGATGATATCCTAGTGTACGCTGTGGACGAGCAAACACATGATGCCACTTTGAAGAAAGTCCTTACCAAGCTGCAAGAAGCTGGAGTGAAATTAAGGTATGAGAAATGTGTAATTAAAGCACAGGAAGTCGAATATTTGGGGTACAAAATATCGGCACATGGCATAAGACCCAAGCAGAACCTGCTGCGAGCAATAATCAAAGCTCCCGAACCTACCAATAAGGATGAAGTGAGGTAATGCCTAGGACTGGTGGAATATTATGCTAAATTCATCCCCAAATTCTCGGAAACCTCAACGCCGCTTTGTGAGCTACTCAAAAAAGGGTCAGAATTCACATGGCAAGAAGCCCAGAAGAAAGCGGTGGAAAGCATCAAACGACACATAGTGGAAGCGCTGTGCCTACAACTGTTCAATCCAGACGGGTGTACAGTCATCACCACGGATGCCAGCGCATATGGATTAGGAGCCGTTCTCACCCAGAAAAAAGGATACACAGAACACGTAGTGGCATTCGCCTCCAAAGCCCTATCCCCAGCTGAACAAAATTATTCCACAGTCGAGAAAGAGATGCTGGCCTGTGCATGGGCCGTGGAACATTTCAGGACGTACATATGGGGCATGAAATTCAAGTTGGTCACCGATCACAAGCCCCTCATTCACATGCCCAGTCCAGGAGGCACCAAAGTGTCGACACGCAGGTTGGCACGCATAGCAGCCAAGCTGCAAGAATACACCTTTGAGATACAGCACATCTCTAGGTGGAAGAATTCGCAGGCAGACTGCATGTCAAGATTGCCAGAAGGGAAAGACAAAGCCTCCACTTTCCTGCAAGAAGAATGCATAGTGGGTATCTATCATAGACCTCAAGGCCCCAGACTACCTGGAGCTGAGCGAAAGACATTGGATGGAAGAAGATGGGAAAGACCCCACCATGGTGAGAATCCGAGAATGGATCAGGAAGGATGGACAGATGAACGGGCAGTGCCAGAAGGAATGAAACCATATTGGAAAGTGGCAGAAGAAATCTCAGAGACTGATGGCATAATCATGAAAACCGACCAAGTATTTCCACCCACAGGAATGAGGAAAACCATTCTGTGCAGAGCCCACGCAGGGGCATCTAGGGAACACCATGACGCGATGAAGAGTGAGGGAAGCATACTGGTGACCTTCCATGGATCAGGAGATTCATACAATGATTGAGAGATGCCATGAGTGTCTCAACAGTGATAATAAACGCTTCAAGATCAGACAAGCTCCCATGATTCCCACCGAGATCCCAGAAACAGTGTGGTCAAAAGTAGGACTGGACTTTATTGTACCACTGGAGGCGATGACGCCCAAACATCGATATGGCATAGTGATGGTGGACTACCTATCGAAGTGGGTTGAAGCTGAGTTTGTCCCCAACATCACGACTGCCACCGTGATAGAAGTCCTCATCACTATCTTTCAGAGGGAAGGGCTCCCCAGTGAGTTAGTGACTGACAATGGGGTGCAGTTAATTTCTAGAGACATGGGGCCTCATTATGACTTTGGAGGTAGCCATGCCCTTAATAAGGGCATGGCTGCCTCCAAAATCGTGTCCGGGTTCCCTGAATGGGGAAATACCGGGCCATTGCGAGTATGGAGGGCCGGGTATTTCCTCTTTCAGGGAACCCGGGCCCGGTTCTTTCCCATTCGAGCCCTCAGAGAGAGCAAACAGATTCATTAAAGGAGCCATCCAATTGGCGACCGCCTCAGGGATGGATCCCCTCAAGACGGCCAAAGAGGCCATCGCAGCTCACAGACTAACGCCCAATGGCATCACCCAAATCTCCCCATTTCGCTTGTTGAGAGGAAGGAAAGCGGTGTCCACACTAGTGCCACCATGGTTGGCCAGAGTAAGAGAGGACGACGAAGTAGACATGTCAGAAGTAGTATGGAGAATAGAGAACAGCAAAGCACGCATGAAAAAGTGGAGTGACAGAAAAAAGACAAAACAAGGTTGGGAGGTAAAAGAAGGATAGTGGATCAAAGTACGTTTCCCGACCAAAGACCAAATGACTGGTTCAAAGTTCAGCAGACCCATAAAAGTGATTCACAGAGGAACCAACCATGTCCACACCGAGGATGGCCGCACATGGAACATGGAGAGAGTAGCCATGTTCGAAAGGAGTCATGAGGGAGAAAAGACCCACGAAGGACCCAAAACCTGAGGGACCAGACAGAGAGACTGTGAGGGAGCAAGAGCCGGAGACAGGCAGAAGTGAGGTTGAGGAGGAAAAAGTTGAAGAAGACGCAGCCATGGTCGTTCAGGAAACCGATCAAAAGCTGGATGCCAGCAGCCAGAGAGATGACCGGCCAAGAAGGGAACACAGAAGACCGGTGAGATACAATGATTATGTCATGCAGTAATTTGCCCTGCATTATCAAAGGGAAGTGTGTAGAGATATCACGGGACTTCCAGTCTCGCGAGATCTCGCGAGTCGAGGCGGAAGCTGCAGCTACTGCGCGCGAAGCCCAGAAGCTGGAGCAGAGGGCACGCAGCAGCATCAGCTCCCGTGTGCTCCTCTGTAGACTGACAACCATCCATCATTTGGGCCTAAAGACTTATATTTCAGAGAGCAGTTTTGCAGGACCTGTTGCCCACAGTTACATGCAGAGTTATTGCATAAAGAAAGCTGATGATGTTAAGAGAATAAAGAAGTATCATCAGTAAACCCTGAGTCTACTGCGCTTTATTACACAGAGTTTTATGGGGATCTCTTTAGACAGGATGGTTTGCCATATTCTGGATCCTGAAGAGGGAGACGACAGCTCAGGCAGCCATATATAGTGTCTGCGCCATTGGTGGTAAGTCTGTGTGTTTCATAACACTCTCAGCCCCGGCATAGGGTTCTGATTCCTCTTGTTCCCCACAGCCGCCTTGTGCTCCGGTATACTGCCCTCCTCTATTCCTCAGTTGTGGGGGAAGCCATCTCGCCCCATGGGGCACGCAGGCTTTGCTTCGCAGCAGCATTTACCGGGTGTGCGGCTCACTGCCTACTCCTTGCTCATGCGCCCTCCTCACCGGGTCTCTCACAGGCTGCAGCTCCTCCTCTCTCCTGTTCACAGTCCCGGCACCAGTTACAGAGCGCTCGTCCGCCAGCCGTCCATCCTTTGGGCTTTCCGATGTCCCTCACTTTGGCACACCCGACCTTTTCGATCCTCTTGGGCACTGCTCTCAGCTCCCCTGCTTTCTTCGTCCCTTGGGCACCATCTTCTTTTTGGATGCCTCCGTTGCCCCTCGCATTTCGAATCTTGTATCTTCACATCAGGAAATCCAGCGCTCTCTGTCTCTTTGTTCCGTATAGCTGAGTCATTCATGCACTGATTCCCACCATTTATAGGTGGTATCAGCAGCTTAGAAGTATTTTGTTTAGTGGATCTTGCAGGATCAGGTGGGTGCCTCCTATAGAGCTGACCTACTCCATCAGCAACTAGCCACGCCCCCTCGCTGCTAGTTAGTAGCAGTGGAGTAATCATGTCTTTGGTTTTTGGGAAGAGAATGCAGCCACTACCAAAGGTGACACCAGTCGCCCAAGAATTCCAGTCTACTGCTGCGCTACACAACCTAGGTTCAAGTTATCACGCTACCAGCTCCTCCGACTCCAAACACAGCAGGGTGTTCCCTTACCACGCTGAATGGGCTTGGGGTATGGAGAGGTTTGGAACACACAATGAGAGATCCAGAAATTCCCATAGGGTTCAAGGTAAGCATTGCACCCACTTCCCACAGTGCCAACACTGTGAGGAACCCATACCCGCCCCTCTTGGTCCCATGCTTCCAAAGCCCGCTCTGCCCCACCTAAAGCCACCCCTCCCACGATGCTGACCTCCTTGCTGCCACTCCTGGGTGACGTATTGCTGTCCACCCCCCCACTGCCCTTGTCCTCCTTCTGGACAAAACACTGCTATTCGGACATCGGTGGGCATTGGCGCACCCATCGTCTGTCTGTGTAGGTGTGGTCCCTTCTACAGCTATTTTGGCCAACTTCCTTTGTACCAGTTTTGCCTCATTTGCCTGCAGCTACTGTGCTGTTTCCTTTTCACGTTCCTTTATTCGTTTGCAGTGGTGTGTTATTATAGTCTGAATTTCCACCCACACTTTCACTTCAATGCCCACAATATTATCTAGTGTCTTGCACTTCTTTTGGCAAGCCCCTTTTGATAACGAAATAAAAAAGAGGAACTGAGTGGTCCCACTGATCCCCCGTGTCCGCCCTCCACACCTCCTGAACCTTAATAATGTACTGCATGGAGTCTTCGTCATCTCCCATAGTATATTGCATAATTGAATGTAGGTCTGGCGTGTCAAGGAATGTGCGCAGAAGCGCGTCCCACACCTGCGCTCTGATGTTGTTGAATGGTGCGCTGTCATGCGTATCATCATCATCTAGCCTTACTCTGGGGTATCCTGCTTTAATCCACACATCCCACGCCTGGTCTCCCACAATCGCCACCAACAAACTTTTCATGTCACCCATGGCAAGGGACACGCCCCACCGTTCGTTTTTTAAATGTGTATATCTACTTCCCCGCCCCCGTTGTTAACGACGGGAGTGCTTTGATCAAATTGTTCTTGTCCATCTGCACCCAGGTTACATACTGTGGTCTACCCACACCCTCGTGTATTAGAGGCATCTGTAAGCCTACTCTCTTCCTTTCCTTTCTTCCAGCACTTCCCTTTTTCCTCGCTACTGCCATCCGGCCAAACCTCCTTACCCTGTCAACCCACAAACGTTTCACTCAAAGTGCAATTTCCAGTGCCTGTTGTGCTTCCTCCTCACTGTCCTCAAATTCATCTACAGTACTCCACCCCTCATCTCCCGGATCCCTACCTAAACAACTGTTGGACCTTACCGTTCCGTACCCTGTGCTGTGTGCTTGTCCATCCTCTTTCTTCTCTATATGCATATCCTTTATTACCGTACTATCCAATCTGAACAAAATGTCCCCGGTCTCCACTCGTCTAGTCCGCTCCCCATTGCCTCGCTCTGTGCTGTTCGCAGTTGTGCTAGCTCTGCTGGTGCCGATTCTAGTGTCCCTTCTAATTTTCTAATTCCCTCTGCCCTGCGCACTCCTGAGGCGTAGCTGTCACTGGAGTGGGTATATATGGGGGTGGAGGGGCCATGGCCGGGGTGGACACATAGGTTGGGTTAGTGTACCCCGTTGCTGGGAGCCCTGCCAATGACATATCCCCTTGTATTCTGTTCGTGTCCCACCCGCTTCTGCTTGTTCGTCCCCTTCATGGGTGTTCCGTGCCCCTGCCTCATTGAAGTCTTACACATCCTCAATCATCTTCCATTAGTCTAAAATGTCCTTACTGTTCTGTAACTGTTTAGCCTTATACTTTGCTGCTGGAAATGTAGTTGTATGCTCCAGAATTCCCTTATTATGGGTGCCATGCTCTGGCCATGAGTGGGGCATGTGTTTATGACACCCACTGTTTAAAGTATTTCTCAATATTCTCCCGATACAGGGGAAAGGCCTTGCACATGTACGCTAAAGGGGTCTCACCTCCCATTGCAGCGATGTATGCTCTCTAAAGCGTCCCTATGCTTCTACAAAAAATAAAAAAATGTTGCAGTATCCCCATCACCGTCAGCCCACGTTGCTTTCCCTCCCCTCCCCATGCATGCACTCACACTCCACCCACTCAAAACCAACCATTATTCTGCCAATGCCCCTCTTCGGCCCTTCACCTTACACAGAAAAGTCACAAAAACACCACTACTATGATGGAGCCCACTAATTATGCGGGGCTCCTATTTATTTCCTTTTCCCCCATTACACAATATGAATGGTACCACCTTCTCCCTTCAATCGACCTCGTCCTCTACTCACTCGCAAACCACACTCTTCCCCATATACCATTCCCCTACTTGTTATCAAGGGTATACTGAAATATGCGTGTTCACCCGAACTCTTCCATCACCGGGTTCCAACAACGGCCTGCACTCTCCCCGGAGCTGCGCCCCGATTCAAAGATCAGACAGTAATTCTGTACAAACGGCTCCTGCACACCTTTGGGAATGATGCGTCTGGGACTGGTTGCTGAAGGTGGGCGCAGCCCCTACGGAGAAGTGGCCTGGAAGCATCCATCGGTGTGGGGGTCGGTGGGATCATGTCACGGTCACCAAATGAAGTCACGCCCCTGCTCGCTCACACCAGAAAAATATAGCCCGCTAGGGAAAAAGGCCCAAGACACACTTGCAAGGATAACAAGTATTTATTTCTACAAAATAGAAGTGCATCAGCAAAGAACTCTGCTGCCGCCGAACGTTCTGAGCTCCATAGGAATGTGCGGCACAATCTAAGCACAAACAATGTCACTGATGATGTAATTGCATATAATACAATTCTGCAATATGGATTGGAGGTGCCCTATACATGTAGGGCCTTCTCCATATGGGATGCCAGGCCGTTGGTCCGTCTTCATCTGTCCACGTGGGCACTGCTGGGCTCATCTGCGGTGAAGCTGGCCTACCAATTAATTAACTACTTTGCAATAACAATGTTATTATATTGTTGCAGCAATGCACCTGGCATATACAGGGATGAGCAAGGGGAGGGGGGAGAGCCGAGGTCACACTAACTCAGATTCTTCACCCGCTCCCAGACAGATCAGCAACTCCCAAGGTCCTCCACCTTAGTTTTAGGCTATAATTTGATGCCACCCTGCACCTCGCCGCACAAATCATGTGACCCATTTCTGAAGGCACTATAGCCTTGCCTTCTAATCTTAGCGATCGATTGACGGGTGGAAAAATATTATGCTCGGTAGTCTGGGTTTGACAAGGACTGTGGCATGCGGGGGGGTCTTAAGATGAAAGCATGGTAAACCTGTAATTCATATGTGGGGATTGTTGGGGGCAGGAGGGGCTAGCATCTGTTCCGTGGGATGATACTGCCCAGAGGCGCTCTGCTCCCTCATTACCTTGCAAGGTGCATTCTTCACAGGGTGCCAGGGCCTGTAACTTCTTGGACAATGGAGGGTTTTATGGATCTCTGAAACCTGGCCAGGGTGGGGCTAGTGTCCGCGCTCATGCAAGGGATCTAATACTGTTGCGCTTGGGCCTAAATTCGAAGATGGCTGCCGTTCACAAAGTTTGCGTTCTCACCCACATCTAGCATACATCTTGTAATGCATATGCTAAGGTGATCCCTCACCCTCCTTTATGTCAGTCAAACATACTTTTATTTGGTTTTAACCTTCAAGTTCCAAAAAAACAGATAATACATAAAAAAGCCCCAATACATATATAAAACCATCAGATACAAATCAGCGGATTATTTTGTGCAAAACTTAAAACTGTTAACATCATGAGGTAGACAGATTCACAAAATTACAGGTCAACAGGTGCAAATCAGCAGCATATTTCATAAAAAGCAGCCCATAGGGGGAGAGATGCAAAAAATGACTTCGCATAAAAATACTGAAATTAGAAATAAGGCTTAAAAAGAGCTCCTTAGGACAGTACACGGTTAGTGCACATCTGTTAAACAGCTGTAATATTAAAGCAATAATGACCAAGGAGAGCACATTCTCGCAGCCTCGGTCATTTATTCGTCATTGGCCGTATTACCACAGCCATTGTTAAAGATCACATTTCTCAGCAGCCATGCCCTGTAAATGAAACGCGCAGTTCCAATAATCACATAAGGGAGATGACAATCTCTTATGTACCTTATAGCAGGAATTACATGGAGAATACCTGCATTGTTCAAAATAGGTTGCAGGTACATACATCTCAGATAATGGGTTTTATTGCAAATTAATAGTGCAGAATATTTTCTATATAGGATACACAAATTGGGCAGAGGTCAGATTGTGGCCCCTGCCATCTGTTGGTTATACAGGCTACCAAGCCTGAATCGGACATAAAGAGATTTTTCCAATGGAGAAAGAATGGTATCCAAATAAACCTTAAACCCTAATTCCGTGGTAGTTTCAAGGTATTCCAAATCAAATTTCAACTTTGTGGCGTCAACTATCAAATCTTCATACATTAACATGTTTGCCTTAGTTTTCAGGGTGTTCAAATCCCATACCTGGGGTACCTGCGGCTTATTCCACAAATCTGGCATGTCCAGTTGTAAAAGGCGTGCCTCCACATTTACAACCCACTTTAAACGTTTCCCCCCTTCAAGCCTCATAACGTGGGAGAGAGCATTCCTATGTTTCTCTAACCCCACTCCATACCATACCATACCATACCCTGGCCCAGAACAGTATCAGTTTGAATTAAATCTGAGCCGATACCCTACTGTTATCAAGTTCTAGATGGACCAGAGCAGACAGGGCTGACACAGGCCAGAACAATACTTTCTTCCAACATTTATTTTCACATATACAACTGAGGTGTTAACGTGACCCCACAGTTCAGAACCATACGTAGATGCCTGTATGGCTTGTTTGTGGCGTAATTCCAAGGCAGGAGAAATTGCACCTCTATCATGTTTGACAAAAAAAGACAGAATTCCACCACAGTATTTAGTCGGAGAGTTCTGCTTTAGCCAGCTGTGGGTCCCAGCTGCCAGAGTCCTCGAAACGCACTCTAGGATAGTCAAAATGAGTGACTTGTTCAATGACAGAATCGTGTACACTCAGTCTTGGTGATCTCCTCTTGGCACATGGTGCCCTGAAGGCAACCACTTTATATTTTGTGATGTTCAAAGACAGCTGCATCTCTGTACATTTAGTCTTGAAAATAGTCAGAGCGCGTTTCAGACCCTGTGGCGTGGTGGCCAAGAGATCTGCGTCATCCACGTAAAAAAGCACAGGGTATTTATCTGCACCCATCCTGGGGCAATTCTAGCACTCACTCATCAGTGATTTCTTATATATAGACATTGAATAGAATGGGTGCCGGGGTACAGCCCTGCCTTACTCCAACATTTACCCCAAACTCCTGGGTCTGCTCACTCCCCCAGCCCATATCTAACAGTCGCTTTATTGGCAGAGTATAAAGAGTGTATAATGGCCACCAAATCGAGCGGGGCACCACGCTTCAACAGAATGTTCAACAATAGCACTCTTGAGACGGTATCAAAAGCTGTTTTTAGGTCCAGGAAGACCACATAGAGGTACATTTTCTTTAAGATGGTATATTAAGCAATTATCAAAAAAAGAATGGAACATTGATCTATTGTACCTCTATTTGGCCTAAACCCAGCCTGGAGGTAACTGACCACTTCCTCCCGGTCTGCCCACTCCTGGAGAAGTTTAAGGATAAGTTTTCCAAAGAGCTTACCAACACCGTCCAAAAGGGAAATGGGGCGATAGCTGGCTGGGGAGTCCTACCACCCTTTTTGTAGATGGGTACGATTGTGGCCCTGCGCCACGAGGCTGGTATCTCACTGCTACGCAAGATAGCATTAAACAGCCTACACAGCACCAGATCCCATATCACTACCTCATCCTTAAAGAGGTCTACAGGAATAATATCAGGGCCTGACGCCTTGTGATTTTTTAGGGTATTAGGTGTATCTGCCACCTCACCAACAGAGAATAAGAAGCTAGCTGCAGCTAACGGTCTGTAAACTGCCAAATTAGGGGCAGGTCGGATTTCATCTTGGTAAAGATTTGAAAAATGGGTTTGCCATTCAAACTCACCAATGTTACATTGTTAGTCTCTATCCCCATTCAATTCCTTGTCGGTAACCAACTTCCAAAAGGAGCAAGTATTCCTTGCTTGCAGGGCTCCATGTAGCCTGCCCCATTGTTCAATCACAAACTCTCTCTTTTTCCTCCCAATTAGCCCTTTATATTTGAATCCTTGTGCTCGTAGGACAGATTTATTGATCCCCATTGAACTATTTATACAAGACACAATCTCCCTTTTGGCACTGTGACGGGCATCACCATACCAACCTGCCTTAGACAAGGAATGTTTCTTTACTTCACATACAGGGAGAGACCACAAGGAGAGCTAAGTTATTTTTCAGTTGCGCAAATTCACACAGAACCGTGTTATCATTGAAATCTATATCACAGATTACAGTGATATTGCTGAAAATGGAGGCATACATGGGCGACTTCGAGCCCAGTTTCAACAGGTTGGACCATCCAACCCCCTTTCGAGCATGGCCAGTTAATACCATCGGCTGTTCAACATGATGCTCTGTGATCCCATCCTCCCCACTACCATGCCCCATGATTTCTGTTACTAGGCGGTAATTGTCACTCTGGTCTATCACGGATTGAAAAATCACCAATCCTGGCCCAACAATTTCCTGAAATTAATATATAATCGATCAGGGAGCTCCCATTAAAACCACAGAATTTGTTTTTGTTTGCAGGATGGTTGGTTTCAAAGTGGCCGTTACAGGCCCTCAAATTCAGTTTGAACAAAATGCACACTGACTCTAAAGCAAGACGTTGCACATATCCCAAGCGTCATCTTGATCATCCAAAGGACCTACAAGACCATTGTGGGGTTCTAACTGGAGATTAAAATCCCCCACCGCAACAATACAATGATGGCATTGCAAGGACGGGGTCATGGCTTCAACTAATTTCTGGAGACAAGTCAAACTCATTAATCTCTGCGAAGATCTGTTGTAAAAATTAAATAAACATACCACATCGTCCTCAGCCATCAACATCTTCAACAATTGTAAATCCGGTGAACCAGATCAACAACAACCTCCTTCTAACCAGCAGTGACACCAACACAAACCAATGGCCCGCCAATGGGTCTACTTCGAGGCCCCTTTGAAGCCGCAACATGGAAAGACTGATAGCCCTGGATACTAACAGGTTAAGAGGCCCATGTTTCCTGTAGAGCGACAATATGATGATCTCTAATAAACGCACATCAATTGGAGTCAGTCAGCAGTCGGTTCACCCCTGCTACATTCCATGAGAGCAATTTATAACCCCTACTGGCCACTCGAGAATAGGCAGCCTCGCCCCCCTGGCCGAGTCAGTCCTGGCCGTCTAGGTTAACATCAGGGCGTTCATGTCTAGTGGGGTTGCCAACATGAGTCGCTAAAGGTCTTACAGGGTTGGCAGTCTCCTACTATTTCCCAAGGGTAGCTGATCTGGGACAATCAACAAAACACTGAGAAATTCACCAGATCTTAGTCCAATGGAAGTCCCCACCGGGGGATATGTTCTAAAATCAATTGACAAAAAACCATCTACCAATTCCTGGGATACCAAAGACACTTTAATAAAGTCAAACCCTGTGTTAGGAATAGAACCGCTAGAGCACTGGACAATATTGTTTCTAATGATCGAGAGACAGCCCTTGATGTGACTAATCCAACAAATACATTTGTTCTTCAGGGATTCTTGATTCTCAAACTCATTAGGAGCAAGTTTAGGCCCATTGACCATCGCAAAGAAGGGTCTTCCTTCTCCTTCCCCTCACCTGTTTAGGTGATGATTTAACTGCCTCAGATGCCCAGTTGTTCTCCCCCCCCACACATTGAGTAAATGTGTGCCTAATAGGGGCAGGCGACAGGGTGCTCCATGTGCACCAGTGGGAATTGCACTTCCTCCCAGTGGTGTTCGTCTATTTGCCCATCGGTCACATAGAACACTCGGCCGCCCAACTTGGGTACTAGTGACCTAGGAGGAACTTCACAAACCACCTACAGGCTTGGGTGAAGGCATAATGGGAACAGGTCCATTATGTTGACTATTACTTTTGGTCAATGAAATAATTAACCCCTTCAGTTCTTTGAGTTCCCTCAATACACCTTTCAGGTGGCTATCAATGGTATTGATAATTATGTCCTTGAAGGAAGAGAAGCTATTTTCTAATTGACTTAATACCTTGCTACTATCTACATCACTGCCACTAGGGCCCAAATCAGAGGGGCATGTCTGTGTGCACATTTCACATAGATTGTCTACATTGCTACCACTGGGGCCCAAATCAAAAGAGCACATCTGTGTACCCATGTCACATAAATGGGAGGCTGAGCCTCTATTTTGGACACCCTGTTTCTTTTTTCTTATAAAGGCCACCCCACAAGATGTATGTCTTCCACGCGGGTTCTACACAACACACCCCATTTATAGCAACGAAAGTGGCATTAGGGGATGCAACGGATTCAATGGAACTTTAGCAGGCAAGTTTCTACATTTAAAGCTGCCAAATCAATGGTATTACCCAGTTTGATCATTTCGAATTGATCGTATTGTACATCTGGCCGAATTAGGCCAGTACCATTCAATCGATTCAAAGCGATCAAATTGGGCACTCACTACGAAACATGGGGAGCGGGGGTGTCCCGCTCTCCCCATGTTTGGTAGTGATGGCCTTTGGGGTTAGCAGGGGTGTCCCCCGCTTCTGAAGGTTTGGAGGTGGGGGACGGGGAAAAAAAAGAAAAGTGGACCCTGTGGCGTCGGATACGACCTGCATAGGAGGGACATAACTGATGCCGCAGGGTCAGAAGAAAAGCAGATGTCAAAAAGGTGAACCCGGAGAGCAGGTCCTTTAAGACGAGGTAACAGTATCTGAGATGGACGGGGATGCAGATCTTACTCAAACATCAATAATCAGACCGACTCAAGAAGTTGGCAAAAGGGTAAGCTGCTTTAATAACACATCTTTAAAACAGGGAGTACAACGGACATCAACGGACGCCGCACAGACTTATCTTGAAGTATTTTATAAAAAACAAGTTATATACTAAGTGTTCGTCATGAGGGATGTCAGGATACGTGGCAATTCAAGAAAACCTACTCAGGATTATAGTTGGCCAACGGGGAACATCTACATATACTTTCTATGGACTACAAGGACGTGATTGGATCTCTAAGGTCAGGTGGGCAATTAAGCCCATCCCAAGTGCAAGTCATCTTCCGTGTCATGAAAATATAAGACATATCATTGGCTTACCACACTATAGGGGTCCTAAATATGTGGCCCTCTACAATTGGTTGGCACGATAGTACCCTTCTGGAAGTTTCCACACTCTAGCAACACGCAACTGGGATTCCAGGTGCTGGGGAGTTTGGCCTGGTCATGCCTCCCCACCCAATTAGCCCAACATCCTTCATCACTCCTGCAGTCTGCCATTTAATGAATACCTTTGAACTCCAGCTTGTAGAGGCTCACTGCGCCTGGGAATAAAAGGAAGTGCAGCATGGTCTTATCTTCTGGTCTTGGTGTATCTCGACCCAAAGTCTATTCTTATCCGATCACATGACTGGAGACCATGTTTTTGAGCTCTTCGTTGTATTTTAATACCATTAAATGAAAAAATCTTGGCACTCTCGATGGTTTTTATTACACCTCAAACAGAAGCGGAGCTTACTTATCACGGTTTTGTATCTTCTCGAGTACATGGCTAGACTCTCAGCGGCCCCAACTCTTGACACTGCGCCAGGCAAGCCTTTCTCAAATCTTCCTTCACCGTCAGCTATTATTCTGCTGCGCCACACTTCCAATTCCTCCATTCACATGGTCAAAGTTTGCTAAAGTGTGTTGTGGAACATCCAGGTACATATGTAGACAGTCCTGGTTACCTCGCAGTTTATGGTTTGTAGTGAATTTTATGTGTAAATTGACTCTCATGCTAAATGCAGTTTTCCTCAGTGAGATTTTTATTTGTTGCAGTGTAGAGTTGGGATCTCAGTTCACTTTTGGACTGACCGCGACTGCGAGTATCAGCATCGGACAACAATAGACCCAACTCTGGGAGAGACAATGTCATATTCATACCCTATGAGGCTCATCCTGGGGCAACATCCCCACTTCTACAAATCTTTCCTGGCCTTGATAAGGACCCTTCCGGGTCGAAACACGTGTCGGCTGACCACCATTAGACCATGTGTCTACACTGCAACAAATAAAAATCTCATTGAGGAAAACCGCAATTGTAAAATGGGTACGCATTTTCTCTGGTGCTTCTCCACACATGGAATCTTCATTTCAGGGGCGACATGTTACATACTTCATTACTTTGCCATCAGATTCTATAGGGTCTAAATCCTTGCTCCATTTATATCTCTTCTGTGCGCGTCACCTCAGCTTCATGTGATGTCACCCGTTCTTTCTTCATTAATTTTCACACTTCTTGCGGAACTTCCTTAGAAGGTCGCCATTTCTTCATGGATACATATAGGGCTTTCTCAATGGATAACTTGTCTCAAGGACTTTTTGCAGTATTGGTATTCTCACTGGTACTGCACATGTCACAATTTCCGGTTGCCAACATATAGGCAAAATAGGGCCAGAACGTCCTGTAGAGGTACTTGGCTCCTCCTCTACACTCCCCCCTCTGGGCGATTCATTGACCACTCTCCCATTAGTCTTCACATCTAGACATCCTCATCTGAAGAAATGTTTCTTCAGAATCCATATCTTTATTACTTCTTTCAGGCATCCTGCTGATTTCACATGCTCATCAATATTCCAGGTCATAGGGCTGCACTGTCCATTTGGACTGCAGTAAATCCATCTTTCTACATACTTCTTGTGGTTTCCTGGATACAGGAATTTTGTTCCCTCTGGTGCGTGAATACTGGGCTTCACAAAGTCTCTGATTTCTTCTTCTGTCAACTCTTTGGGTTTGAACCCAGCTTCAACATCAATCATGATCTTCATTCCTGTCGCTTTCTTTGCAGTCTTTTGCACTGTGCGATTATAATCCTAACCACATAGAATCGAAACATAATCATCACCAACAGGGCTCCAAGGAACTTGAAAATGTTCGCCATCCATTGTGGAACCCATGAGAAGATTGACGCAAACCAGCTGTCATTAGCAATATCTTCTACTTCATCTTCCATCTTGACGTGCAGGTTTGTCAACATTGTTATGGCCTCTGTCAAGGTACCATTCTCATCATCATGAGAAAGTATGAATGTGCAAAATGATTCTCCGGTTTTGGCACAAACACCTCCATCCATAGCTGTGATCATGTCCAGGACACATCTGTTCTGAAGAATCATCAGTCTTATGGCTCTCAGTTCTTCCTTGATAGCATTGAATTCCTTTATCGTAATATTGATTTTCTGAAAATGCTCCCATCTGGTTTGTAACCACTTGGCATTTGCCATCATCTGAATTCCTGACATAAAGATAATAGTAAAAACTGAAGCAGTCTTGCTGAATAGTCTATGTTCATATGCAATAGCATTAAAAGCTTCTATTGATTTAGCTGAGAAATAATTTTCCCTCTTCATTCGATCAAGGAGTTCAACAGATCTCTTCTTTCTCAGGTGAGCATCTGCTTTTGGAAATTTACCAATGTTCAGGTCACTGTTTGGAATCACTAATGCTGGAACATGGATAATCACAATGGAACATAGTCCTCCCCAATCTCTGGGCAGCTTCATATATGCTCTGAATCCTCAGGCCCAGTAGTGGTCCATTATCACTACTGTCCCATCCTTCATTCCTGGTGCATAGAAGATTCACCCACATTGTTGGTTTTCTCCAACTTTCCTTGTGCCATTATATCTGAAGCACAATTCTGTACTATCCAGAGGCACTATCTGCAACGGGCCTCCTTTGTCTTTGACCCATATCAGCAATTTCGCAAGCCTTGGATAGAGAGTTTTGCATCCTTTTTCCACACGGTCTATAACTGGTTTATGATGTCCAGTTACTGCCACAGCTCTGCATACAGCTATGCCTTCTTCCCAGCCATCTGGAGAAAGTACTGTTCCCCAGATCTGCATCTGGCCTCTGCTCCTTGCATCTTCGTATTTGTTCATCAGTCTTTCCTTGGCAATTGAGCTTTTTATTTATTTCCCATCTGATTCCTGCTCCTTTCATGCCTGGCTGTTCATATCTTATCACATGGTCTCTGGTGTGTGGTCTTTCTCTTGTCTTTAAATCCTGAACCTAATCATCTTCTTCTGGTGCTGTCCATTCAGTTGCCCAGACCAAAGATGCTGTTCGATCCTGGAATTGACATCTTGTATGGCAGTGCAAGGTGAGTTAAACAATGGGCTGTTTGGACATCTATCTCTATAGCTATGAATATCTTAGACTTTCCCATAGCATAAGGTAAGAGAGAACAAACATAACAATCCTCCTCAGAGGTTCTCTTTCCTACCTCTTTCATGTGTTAATACCACATGTTGTTCCCCAAATGTGCTGTGCTGTCTAAATAATAATTTAGCTCATAATCGTCTTCCCTGACACTCCTCTTGGGTCTCTTTCTGGTATAGTGAGTATGTACCCAATGATCATGGAGTAAATCAAAAACAGCCCTTCCTGTCTGGGGACTCAAAGGGACATTTGTCAAAGAACTAGGTAATTCCACATGTGTCACAGGTGTGGGAATGATCATATATGGCCTTGGCTTCCTTACAACCTCTAACTCTGCATAAGTTGCTGGAGTGGGGAGAATCAAAGGAACTTCTATCTTTCTTGAACCAACAAGATATGCAGCATGAATCAGCAAAAATAGAAGAACAATAACAGATGTTGTGCATATATAAATTATGCACCAGTACATGACGCCCCACCAACAATGTCTCTCCATACGCCAGTGAGTTTGCTCACTTTCTGGAACTGCATTATGCTCAATAAATCTCATTGTGCCTGTGTAATTATTTTTTAAGGAATGAAAAACTTTTTAAATCAGGCCACCTCGTTAAATGTTCAGGTAGCATCCGTATCTGTTCGATTATTGCTGCCAATAATCTTCTAATTGCTGGGCCATTTTTAGGATCCTGCAAAAAAGGGCACACGTCAGTACTGCGCCCAACAAGAGCGGAATAAGCTCTGAGTATAAAAACAAAGACAGCAAGAAGGAATCTATGGCCATCAACATCAGACAGGACCATTTATGCGTTTAAAGAGAAACTCAGTAAGAAACGAACCAGGGAACTGCTCCCTTTTCCAATCATTGAAAAGGAAGTCTAGATCAGGCCTTTAGCACTTCCTAGGGTCCAATGTCAACAAGCTCCTGTGGCTCAAGAACAGTAACTCTCACTTATTGCTATAATATCTATAAGGAGTGTCCAGGGGAGCCACAGTCCAAATGCACACTTGCATTTATTTATTAAACAATTTTTGCGTCCTTCTTCCTCGTCATCGATCGAGTCTGCATGTACTGAACTGTTTCTTCTTGACTTGCTTCCAAATTGGGTGGGGGTGTTTCGTTGTGTCACCAGCATATGGCTTCCGTCATTCAGGTGAATCCAGGCACGTCTTCCCTGGACTTTCACTGCAGATGGAGTAATGTCTTCCACTATAAAAGGACCACTAAACCGAGGCACATGCCACTTCTTTGTGAAATTGCGGCTCAATATGAACAGGTAGTTCTTGGTATCCGGTTGCTGAATGGTCTTCATGTGTGTCCTGGGACCGATATCCCTTACGCCTGAGTTGATCTGAAATGACATAGATACTAGCGGTCATACATGTTAGATACGCATGTAACTCGTTTCCAAACAATTTCGCAGTTGTCTGGGCATCACTCCTAGTCCTCAAAGGACGGGGTCAGAGGCATTCTCATTCACCTCCCTGTTACTAATTCGTGGGGTGGGGTGTGAGGTGGTGGTGGTGGTCCAACCCTGGCTGATTTCTCAATGCATTTAATGCAAGGGGCAGACAATACAGCCACTCCTCCTTCTGTGTAAATTTCAACTTGGCGATTCTCTCTTTGAGAAGGCTGTGGAGTCTCTCACATATCCTGTTTGCTTGTGGGTGATAAGCAGTGGACAACTTGTGTTTAATACTGAGTAATAAGCTCATTTGCTCGAACAACTCATTCACAAAATGGGGCCCATTGTCGGATCTTAGCACCTCACATACTCCCCATCTAGGAAATACTTCTCGGACACATTTTTTTCCAGCGCAAGTGGCATCAGGATATGTGCATGGACCAGCTTCAATCCATCTCGAAGAGTTGCACACTACCACTATCATATACCTTTATCCACTACATATCTGCAGCATGTCGATATAGTCAATATATCAATGCAGAAACGGACCATTTGGTAGAGGAATCACTCCTCTAATTGTTTGCAGTGTGTGTCCAGCAGTAAACTTTTGACATGCGATGAAATTTAGTACATAAAATGCAACGTGTTCCAACAGGTTTGGTACAAACCAGTCTTCTGCAATAGCTGCAGCGAGACTCTCCCTAGTTACATGCGCCGGGTAGTGTAGCTGTTCTAACGTTACCCTTAATAAGGCTACAGGCATCACTGCTTTACCAGTGCTGTCCTGTCACAACAATGACTCAGAAGGGATAAAGAACACCCCCTCCGTGTCCACAGATCTTTTTCTGCCTGAGGAGCACCATCTTGAACTTCCATCAATTGCATTCTCGACAAATTATTTCTGCATGAGATAAAGCCAATTCTCTTAGTATGTGCTGCACATTTAACTATTGCGATGGCTACTAGAAGTTGTAGTGCCTTAATAAGCCTGTCCAATAATGCGTGTTGCACTGGAGTGCCGTCTGCTCTGAGGGAGCCCCTCCTTTTCCAATTTGCTAGCCCTGCGTGTACGGTTGACGTCACGTAGGCAGAATCACTGTACACTGTCACTTCCTGCCCTGCATGATTCTCGAGCGCAACAATAAGCGCCACCAATTCTGTAACCTGTTGAAAAATGAGACGGTAGTCTCGCACTTGTTACCACTTCAAACTCCCATTAGCCCTGTGCCTTACCACAGCTGAACCTGAATGCCTTTTGCCATCAGTTTGATACATTTCCGAAGACCCGTCAATAAAAAGAATCTTCCCTGCTGCTAAAGCATTCTCCTTTACCCTTGGGATCTCATCATAGAACACTTCGTAATTCGAGAAATCATGCACTTGCTCATCCTCTTCCAGACGTTCAGCTACAAACGTGGCAGGGTTCACTATTTTACACCTGACTATTTGGATTGCTGGTTTTGATATAACTACTTCACATGCAGATGCTCTGAGACGTCAGTGTATCCTTAGGTTTCTCCAAAACAGCAAACAAAGCATGCTCCACAAATAGTCATAGAACAGCCCATCGGGATGCTTGCAGATTTCTCAATGGCAAATGCAGCTGCTGCCAGTGATTGTTCGCAAGGGAAGTGTCCTCTCATAACTGGATCTAGTATCCCACTATAATATGCTAAGCACTTATACCCAAGCGTGGTTCTCTGAGTACTGCTGTCATAACTGTTCCATTTGTGTGCGAGAATAAAAAGAACTCCTCAGAATAATAGGGAATTCCTAAAACTGAAGCTGTACGGATTGCTTTCTTCAACTCCTCAAATCCTTCCTCCATTTCCTCAGTCCATTCTATTTTCTCATTATTCACTTGAGTTTTCTTTAAAGCCTGGAAAATAGATCCTGGATATGAAATATAATCAAATACCCATGCTCTAACATAGTTACACAATCCCAAAAACTGCTGCATTTGCTTTATCGTGTGCGGTTTTGACGTTTTCATAATCGCCTCAGCTCTTTCAGGTGTATCCTTCTTTCCATCATGTGAAATCAACTGACCTATGTACAACACCTCTTCCTGGCCATATTGTAGCTTCTCCTTGTCTACCTTATATCCCTTGTCTGCCAGAATAGTCATCAATCAGATATCATCTAAGTACTGCAGCACAACTCTTGGCAAATCAATATTGCTTAAGTCCATCTGCATGACTCTAGAAAAGATCGATGGGGACTCGAAGTACCCCTGTGGCAAACAAGTACTTTTCAGCAGAGTATGCCGGAAAGTAAATGACTGAGATCTTGAGAATCTTTGTGCAAAGGGATTGAGAAAAACACATTTTTTAAGTCAATCACTGTGAAATATCCCGCCTCTGTAGGAATACCACATAAAATTGTTGCAGGATTTGAAACTAAAGGAAATGCTGCTTCTCCAGCATGGCGTCTGGCATGGATTCACATGCTCATGAATATTCCCCGTCGTCAGGCTGGGAATCCTCGGTAAAGAAAAAATCAGTATCAGTTTCGTTTCTGATCTGTTTTTCTTAGTAGTAACCAATCACTGATCTCTGAGTCATACTGCCCCCAGCCAATGACTGCCCTCTCCCTAAGCCCCGCCTCTGGCAGCCATCCTCAGATTTTTACCGCACGCTCAAGTGTTGGGAGTCCTCGTGCTTTAGCTCAAGTTTTTTGCTGCGTTTTCACGCTTTTTCAGGAGATTTTCTCATTTTTTTGGTTTAATCGAGCCTCAAGCTCCATCGTTTCTACTTCTGACAACGGGGACCCGTTTCGGAATTCTTCTACACCTCTCAAGGGTGAAGTTTTCGTCGAGTTTACTCTTCTTGGAGGATTCCGGGAGATCTGCGGCCTACCTCAGCGGACATGGCCCAGGACAAGGGAAGCTCGACGCCCGGATCAAAGCTGTTCAGGTGCTGCCCTGGATGCGGATTGCAGAACATTTTCAAGGAGGACGAGCATTCGCAATGTCTCTACTGCCTTCACGAGGACTAGACGCACGTGGAGAAGGACTGTGCCTTCTGCAAGAACCTTTTCGGAACGGACCAAACAAGATCGTCGTTCTCGCCTCGCCGCCTGGCTGGAGAAGGGCAGAGCAGGCGAGAAGGCGAGGAAAAAGTCTGAGCGGGCTTCTAAGTCCTGTGAGGGCGCCCCAGCGACGGGGGCCCAACAGAAGGCCAAGCACCGCGAGTCTGCGGGCAACGGGAGCAACGAAAGGTCGGGCTCTTCGGCTGCCAGGCAGGGCGCTACTTCCCCGGCACGTTCGACCACGAGCCAGCGCTCTGGTTCGGGGAAGAGGAAGTCCGAGAACCCGGGTAAACCGCTGGAGCGGACCCGGTCGATCTCGAAGGGGGAGCGAGTCGCTGACCCTCCCCCCAAGGCAAAGGCCCAGGATGCACCTAAGGTGGTGAGGGCTTTGATCCAGCCGGCAAAGGCCCTCTATCGAAGTGGTCGCTGAGACCCTGGCAAAGCCGGCTGAGACTACGCCAGTGGAAACGGCCTCTGGGCCCAGAGTATCCCTGCCACCGCGGCGGTAATCCTCTTTCCAGCCCATCGTGAAGTCCCCGGTGGAAAAAGAAGGGGGGGCAGTGGCCATTACAGACTCTGAATCAGCCTCTGAGGAGGAGCTGGTGGAAACCGAGAAGGGCCTCAACGAGAGGTCCATAGGCCTCAACGAGAGGTTCGAGAAGATTCGATCCCAGGGGCGGTCCCTGCTGACGTGATCGAAGATGGCGACGAAGAGGGCCCAGTGGAGCGGCCATCCCGGCCGTCGCAGCCATTACCCGAGCCCCAGGATAGCTCACCGGCCATTTTGTTGTTATGTATCGAGATAAGGACGAGATTACCATGGACCCCGACGAAGGATCCAGAACCAGGCCCGTCGGGAAGCCCTCCGAACAAGCGGAGGAGAGTCCACCCCGTCCGCCCTTCGTGCCTGCGAGACCTGTGGACCCCTCGCCCCCCTCGCCGGACCCTAGAGAGGATACGGCGACGGATACAGCGACGGGGACGGACGATGACGGTGGTGATGACACAGCGGACATCCCATCATCAACCCCCCCCCCCGCGGGTTTCTCCAGCCGACGAAATTGGCTCTTTCCACGCCATGATAACCAGGGCATCCAAGCTCTTCCAGCTCTGCCCTGAAGAACAAAATAAGGAAGGGTTTCTGTACCAACGACAAGAGGCCAAGAGGAAGACGGTCCTCGCGGTGCCTTTGCTCGACGACATCTGGGACGAGGGGATTGCTCTCCTCAAGAACCCTTCGATGACACCCGCCAAGAGGGACAGGTACGAGAAGAAGTACTGAGTCCCCGATGCCGCCCCCTTGTGCCTCAGCGCCCAGCCCACGCCGGACTCTGTCGTCTCGGCAGCGGCTAAGAAGAAGGCAGCGGATGCGGCGGCGTCAACTTTTACTTCCCCGCCGGACAGCGAGGGCAAGAAGTTGGATTCCATGGGACGACGAGTCATCTCGTCGGCGGCGACGACGATTAAGGCGGCCAACGCTACGACAGGAGCTCTGGTTCAAGATAGCTCCCATGCTAGACTTCCTACCTGACGATGAGAGGGCAGAGGCCCTAGAAATTCTGCAGGAAGGCGAGGTGGCGTCGGATCACACCATAATGGTGGCAACGGACATTGCCGATACCGGATTTCGGCAACTGGGCAACGGAGTTTGCCTCCGACGACGAGGATGGCTCAAGGCGACAGACTTTCGCCAGGACGTCCAGACCAGAGTGTTGGATATGCCGTTCGACGGCAACAACCTTTTTGGTAAGGCGGTGGACGAGTCCCTACAGGCCATCAAGACCGACTCAGAGACGGCCCGGGCCCTAGGGGTGCTTCAACAGCGACGGCCCTTTCGGAGCTCCGGAGGCAGACAGGGTTCCTCCAAAGGATCCAGCGGTGGCTCCTCCACTTACCGCCAGGCGGCCCGCTCCTCTTCCCAGGAGGCCTACTGAGGTCGCGGCAAGCAAGGGGAATCCCGCCATCGTCACCAAGGAGACCAAGGTGGCAAGGCCGCCTCCAAGCAAGACTGACCCGGCCGTGTTGTCGGGCCCCCAACGAAGCACCCCAGTGGGAGGCCGGTTGACGAAGTTCGTCAGCGTGTGGGAGTCCATCTCTACTGACAGTTGGGTGTTGGACACCCTGGCCAACGGGCACTCGCTGGAATTCCAAAAGAAGTGCCCTCGCATTCCTCCCGTGGCCAGGAAGGAGAATCACATCCCTCAACTGCTGTTGGAGGTAAGGGCGATGCTCAAGAAAGGTGCCATCCAGCTCATCCCCAGGAGGCTCCGGGGCTCCGGAGTGTACTCAAGGTACTTCCTCGTCAGAAAGAAGACAGGCGGTTGGCGCCCCATCCTGGACCTGCGTTGGTTAAACAAATACATCAAGGCACAGAAATTGAGGATGGTCACCCACCAGCACGTGCTGGGGCAGCTGGAGGAAGGCGACTTCCTATCGTTGTTGGACCTGGAGGATGCTTACTTCCACATCCCCATTCTAAAACGGCACAGGAAGTTCCTCAGGTTTGTGGTTCAGGGACGCCACTACCAATTCACTGCCCCGGCGTGGGAGCTTAATGTGATGCTGACCAGGCTCATGGGGCTCCCATTCGAGCCTATGCATTTGGCGCCTTTGAAGTTCCTGTCATGGAAGACAGCGTTCCTGGTGGCCATCACCTCCGCACGATGAGTGGGAGAGATCCAGGCCCTATCTTGCAAGCCTCCATACGACTTCATGACATGAGGGTGGTGCTGAGGACACACCCGTCCTTCATGCCCAAGGTGCCGTCGGGCTTCCACCTCAACGAGCCCTTGGTTTTTACCAGTTTTCTTCCCGTCGCCTTCGACGCCGGCCGAGAGGACTTTGCACTCGCTGGATGTAGCTAGAGCGCTGAAGTTCTACGTGGACCGCATGAAGAGTTTTCGGAAGACGCCACAACTGTTTGTGAACTTTGGGTCTGTGAATCAAGGGAAGGCTCTCTCGAAGACTTCCATTTCCAGATGGCTCTCCGGCTGCATCATGCACTGTCACCAGTTGGCAAACCGACCACTGCCCGGCCGTCCGAGAGCCCATTCGACCAGAGCGATCGCTGCTACCACGGCGTTCCTGTCTGGTGTGCCCCTGCAGATGGACATCTGCAGGGCAGCTACGTGGAGGTCGAGGCACACCTTCACAAGATTCTACTGCGTCGATCGGGACTCCAGGGAGGAGTCCAGGGTCGGCCAAGCAGTGCTGCGCAACCTGTTCGCCTAAGGTGAGCCTGGTGAGGAGGTAAGAATGGCGTAATGTTGAGTTTTGGATATAATGCTTAATGTTGAGCCTTTGCCACCTCCCGTGGTTGTGCATGTGTATACTGCTATGTATTCTTTTATTCATGAGCATGTGAATCCATGCCAGACCCCATGCTGGAGAAGGAACAAGTTACTTACCTGTAACTGTTGTTTTCCAGCATGGGTCTGGCATGGATTCACATGCGAACCCTCCCACCTACCCCTCTGCGGCTCTTCACTTGGTCATACTGCCACTGGGCGTGCTACCAAATCTGAGGATGGCTGCCAGAGGCGGGGCTTTGGGAGAGGGCAGTCATTGGCTGGGGGCAGTATGAACCAGAGATCAGTGATTGGTTACTACTAAGAAAGACAGATCAGAAACAAAACTGATACTGTTTTTTTCTTTACCAAGGATTCCCAGCCTGACGGGGAATATTCATGAGCATGTGAATCCATGCCAGACCCATGCTGGAGAACAACAGTTACAGTTAAGTAAATTGTTCCCTCTACAATCTGGTTAATCAGCCTCATGTCCTGAATTAAACACCACAACCCTGTCTTCGATTGTTTCACAAGATACACTGGGGTATTACACAGTGACTCTGATGTCACCAAGATACCTTGTTCCATCATAGCGGATATAGGGTTAAAAATACCCTCATCTGCCTCTCGAGACATTGGATACTGCCTTACTCGAGGTAAAATTGTTCCTGGTTTCAGCCTAATCTTAACTTCTCCCACCCCCTCAAGAAGCCTGTAGTCCATAAGGAGGATGGCACCTTTTCCATGTCCTCATCAAAAAATATGGAGCAGTGGCACACAATCACCATGCTGTGGGATTTCCCTTCTCTCTATTCTGACCCAATATGTAATGCTCATTTCGAACACTACTTCATCATCTGATGGATCATCCCGAAACACGTCAGTCAATCTATACCCTTCCCCAATGGCAATAACCCTTCTCCATGGCCTGCCTTCGTCATCAAATCCTTCAAGCATTGCTAATTCCCCTCGTACTACAGCTGCCTGCAACTGTAAGGTATAAATCTGCGCCCCCCTCTTCGTCCATAGGTATCTGAGACCTGAACAAAAATTCATCAGGTATTCTCATAATCGTTCCCACTAAGCCAGGTAACCAGGTTAACAAAATACATACCCCATTAAGAAAGACTTCTGGCTCTAATGGCACTCCTCGCAGAGATATCTGCCCTGTAAACGCCATAATAAATTCACCCATTTTTAAATAATGTATCCCTGGAGTGGAGCACACTATTACCTCATCAGTGAAGAAAATTGTCATATTTAATTTTGTCATTAAATGTCTGCCCAGAATATCTAACTGGTGTTTGCCTTGAATACAATAAAGGCACAGACATATCACACTCTCCTATAGAGACTGGCAATTCATCAGTAAAAGCCAAGTGCGATTCCTGGTATGACTCCGACCTAGCCACACTTAAACGTAAGTGTAGGACGGCTGAGAGGTAATGGAAGGCTTCTTGTTCATCCTCTTACAAACTGGCCTGTCACCTACTCAAAAGGCAATACTGACTCTCTGTCCTCACTAAGAAGATAGTCCACATTAAAGTCAATGTCTCTGCGGCATCTAACAACTCGGCTGAATTCTTTACAATCTGCAAGGAGCTGGCCAACCCACCTGCTGTCTCTACCCCTCGTGTTGCCTCCCAGGTTCTTTGCAGTGCCCTTGGCTCTCACTTCATCTCATAAACCCAGGACATCCTGTCTACCCTCTCCTCCCCTCTCCCTCCTCTCCATCTGTGCATGCTGACCCTCCTTCAGCCACCTCCCCATCTTCTTTCTCATCCTTTCCTCTGTTCTCCCCTGACAAGGTCACTAGACAAGTCTGATCTATGAAATCCTCATCAAAACAGGTTAATCCCTGTTCCTCTAAAGCTATCAAGGACCACGTTGATAACATCGCTCCAGCCCTTACCAATTTCTGCAATCACTCCTTTGCCTCAGGATCCTTCCCCTCTGAAGCACTCCCTTTTGCATCCTCTTCTCAAGAAACCCACAGCTGATCCTTCTTGTCCAGCTAACTATAGCCCAATTTCCATTACTCCTTTTCTGGGAAAACTCCTGGAAAAGCTGGCCATCTCTCAGTTTAACCTTCATTCCGATTCTGTTGGCTGTCTCCACAACCACCAGTCTGGCTTCACAGCTGCCAGAAGCGCAGAAACTGCTCTCCTGAACATCCGTGAAGATCTGCTCTCCAACCTTGACTCTAAAATTCCCTCTGTTCTCATCCTACTCAATCTCTCTATTGCCTGTGACACGGTCCTGCTCAACCTTCTCCGTGATAACCTGGGTATCACCGATCAGGCTCTGGCCTGGCTGACCTCTTTCCTCTATGATCGACCCTCCCAGATCCAACTTGGGTCCTTCCTATCATCTATCTCCCTCTCTACCTGTGGTGTTCCCCAGGGGTCTAACCTCTCGCCCTGGCTTTTCAACCAATACCTGGCAACTCTCGTCCACTGCACTGCCATTTTCTGCTCCAATTTCCAGTGTTATGCTGACGACACTCAACTCATTTTCAGACTGCCCTCGGCCACCTACGCTCCCTGATCGCCTAACTGCCATTCAAGATTGGTGTGCCGCCAACAATCTTTGTCTGAATGCCAGCAAGACGGAGATCTTCCTCATCGGCACACCTTCACCCTCCTTTCCCCTCACTCTCTGGCCCGCCTCCCTTGGCCCTCCCTCTACCCCCACCTGCGAGGCTAAGAAGACATCTTTGACTTCACACTTTCTTTCTCCACCCACATCTCTGATGTCTCTAAAAAGTCAAACTTCCTACTGCACCTCCTCAGAGGTACTCTGCCCTTCCTCTCCTTCCCCCAGAAGTTCACTGTCTCCCAAGCTCTGGTTCTCTCTAGGTTGGACAATTGTAACAGCCTCTTTATAAATCTACCTGCATCTACTCTCCGCCCTCTCCAACTAATCCAGAACAGGACTGCAAGACTTGTCCTTGGCCTCAATCTGTGAGATCGTATCTCTCCAGCTATGAAATCTCTCCATTGGCTCCCAGTCTGCTGCCAGTCGCCATTGGCCTCCAAGAGGCATTTACCTCTCCATGATGGCCACCCGAAATTCGGCCATGGATTCTACAGCCTTCTGCAGGCTGCCTTCGACCTGATCGGCACACCCACAAAGGCTGCCCAACAAGGCTGCCCTGTCTTGAGGAGGGAACAATGGGTAAGTCCCAAAATTGTTTGTTAAAGGGGGATTGGGCGGCGTCGGGACCACTTACAGAGTATTGAGAACAAGAACAAAACTGCTCAATTACCCCTCTTTTAGTCTACCTTTTGGAATGGTCAGAAGAAAGAAAAAAGGGATAAATTATCTAATTCATTTACCCAAGTTTCATATGAGCTAACAAGATTATTGTGCCAAAGAAGTGAACATATAAAAACACATTTTAATCAAAATTCAATTCAATACATAGTTGTGTAGTGTATGCTTTCCACAAGGCATCACCAACACTTAAAATCATAAAAAGTTGAAAGGCAGGTCCAGAATTATTGTGTGTTTGTGCCAATGATGGCTGAGGTTAGTAAGTGACATTCATAATTAATCACAATGACAAGATATTAATACCAGAAACTATTATGGCAGGGGAATATACTATCAATGTACAAAATAAACTGAAAGATCGTTTTCAGAAAAAGACAGCGTTATTTTTGGTGTGTGGGATGTCTACATATGTTTCGGCTGAACAGAGTGTCGTCAACACCTTCCCTGGTGTTCCGCTGTTTGCGTTTATAGCCTTCTTCAGGATGGTACGTTGTTTCGGTTGGTTGACAATAAGTTCAAAAACAGATCCCCGTTTTGTCAGAGTTCAATAGGAAACTTTGTCTTCTTGCGGTTAGGCTAAAGTGTTATAGTTTTAATCAGGCGGTTGCTTCCTTATTCCTTGTTTATATTTGCGTTGAATAATCCACTTTTTCAATGAATGAAACGCTGTTTCCCTTTTGTGAATTCACAGCAATACTTTCGTTGGTAATTTAATTGGGTGCGCCGGACCTTCATGAGGATTGGTGACTTGCAAACTGCTGATGCGCCGTTATTTAGGAGGGGGTCGAAGTTGCTTGTCCCCAGGTTTAGTCAGCTTTGACTTTCGCTGTCATCTACCTTCTTTTCACTTTTTGCTGTCGTTGGGCGTCCTCCCGGCATCCGCGTTCATCAATCTCCAGTGTCTAGTGGAGATGAACTCTGACAAAACGGGGATCTGTTTTTGAACTTATTGTCAACCAACCGAAACAATGTACCGTCCTGAAGAGGGCTATAAGCGGAAACAGTGGAACACCAGGGAAGGTGTTGACGACACTCTGTTCAGCCGAAACATATGTAGACATCCCACAGACACCAAAAATAACGCTGTCTTTTTCTGAAAACGATCTTTCAGTTTATTTTGTACATTGATAGTATGGTCCCCTGCCATAATAGATTCTGGTATTAATATCTTGTCATTGTGATTAATTATGAATGTCACTTACTAACCTCAGCCATCATTGGCACAAACGCACAATAATTCTGGACCTGCCTTTCAACTTTTTATGAATTTAAGTGTTGGTGATGCCTTGTGGAAAGTATACACTACACAACTGTATTGAATTGAATTTTGATTAAAATGTGTTTTATATGTTCACTTCTTTGGCACAATAATCTTGTTAGCTCATATGAAACTTGGTTAAATGAATTAGATAATTTATCCCTTTTTTCTTTCTTCTGACCATTCCAAAAGGTAGACTAAAAGAGGGGTAATTGAGCATGTCCTGTCTTGAGCCTGTCGTGAGCTGACGGGACTCGGGGCTATGAATGCTGCTCTACCATCATAAGTCCACCTGCAGAGCACTCATCTGGGTAAGTGGTAGCCTGGCTCCCTGTTGTTCCAAGGGTCCAACCCCTACCCATGCTTGCAACAGTACCTGAACCTTTGTGTTGTGCTAATCACGTGTGTCTTGCACTGCATATGACTTCTCGCCCCCTTGCATCCCTTATGACTCTGACCTCATATGCGCACGAAGCATTGTTTCTATTTACTGTCTGCTCCCCATATTGTGCAATATCTTCGAATCCCTGAGAATTGTTAATGCTAAACTGCATCCGTCTTGTGCACCTGGCTCTGTCTATCCAACATGCTCCCACAGCCAGCCACTCTAGGCTTGTGGCACACGGCCACTGCCTGTCATCCGGAAATTATTGCATCTTCTCTGTTCCTCTTTAAGGCGTCATCACAGAATGCAGCCTGAGTATATTTCCATATTAACTGCTAACTTAATATGTACTTGTGTTTGGACTGTGCATAACTGATTACTGGGCCGCAGCACCCACTTCTGTGTACCCTGTATTGCCCACTCGCTATACCTCCACAGGTTGCCACCTTAGTTCCGATGCACACTGCCACTGTTAGCAAACTGTTAGGCAGTGCCCCGCTCTTGTTCACCTTAGTGGGCCTTCGCACAGCACATAGTCGCCTGTGTACATTGCCTTTCTGACTGTTAGCTTACTAGGCTTCTGGAATCAGACTGCGCATTTAAAATACTGTGCCGCAGTAACTAATTGGGCATAGTGCACTACCCTTTTTCGCACAAGTGCACCACCCTTTGGTCGCCTGCCACTGCATTTTGCTACCTATTTGAGACCCCTTGGTCGCTTGCCACTGCATTTTGCTACCTATTTGAAACCCTTGGTCGCCTGCCACTGCATTTTGCTACCTATTTTGAGACCCCTTGGTCGCTGCCAGTGTATCTTGCCACCTATCTCAGACCCCTGGTCGTTTGCCACTGTATTTTGCTACCTACTTGAGACCCCTTGATTGTCTGCCAGTGTATCTTGATAGACCCCTTGGTCGCTTGCCACTTCACTCTACCAACTAACACCGCTATGACATCTCCCATGCCTAACACACCTATATGCTACTTAGCTATACTCTCTACACTTACCACCTTAGTTATCATGGGAACCCCCTACCACAAACTTCCTACAGAAAGGGATCTGACCAGAAAGATGCAAACACAGCTACCAGAACAACAGCCTGCCCCCTTGACCCAGACTCAACCTAATCAGGCCTGTCCTATAGAATTAAGAAACCTCAGACTAGGCACCAGACTACCCAAACCACCACGCACCCATCTACCTCACGGCCTCCCTAAAACTGAGCTAATACTACACGCCAGGCATAACACGCACTTAATGAAACCCAGTCGCAATCAAACACCCTTTACTAAATGTCCCAAAACCGTGCCTAATAAGGTACACAGTAGCAATAACCCTAAAACAAAACACAACCTTAAGGGAGGTCTCATCAACGCTAGATCTCTAATAGCCCACGCCTCTGAAATTGCTGACATCATCACCTGCAACCAACTCGACTTCCTAGCAGTCACTGAAACATGGTTACACAAAGCTGCTGGCCCTGCCCTCCTGCTAGCCGTTCCCCCGAGCTTCACCATCTTCAAAAAAGATCGAGAGATCTCCAAAGGAGGTGGCATAGCTCTGATGTTCAGAGCCAACCTCACCATTAAAGAAATAGACAGCATCACTATGCCATCAGCTGAACTACTCTCCTTAAAACTAGAAATGGCCGCTTCACGTACTATCACGGTACACCTCATCTACAGACCCCCTGGTCCACTAGGCACCTTTGAAGAAGACGTAACCACCCTCTTAAACACCAATGCCAAACCGGGAACAAGAATCATTCTACTAGGTGATTTCAACTTAGGCTACAATGACCCCAAAGACACCAATGCCTCCACCATAGCCAACACCATCTTGGAAGCAGGCCTAACCATACAGAATAACGGCCCCACGCATTCTAAAGGCCGCACATTGGACTGGGTTGCAGACATCAACTGTGCTTCCCTCATAACAGCCATCGAACCATGCATATGGACTGATCACTACTTGATCTCATTGACCATTTCAGACATTCCCCAACCTAAATCCACCAAACTACTTGCTCCTCCTGCCCTCACCCGCTGTAAAAAAAAATATAACACTCCCAAACCTCCTCCCACTGATCCAACCTATCACTAATCACTCCAGCCTAAACACTAACCCTAATGACCTAGCTGACCTGTACAACACCACCATTAACTCAGCAATTGACGCCATTGCGCCGCTGAAGCTCACCAAATCTAAACCTATTGCCCATCTTAATACTTGGTTCACTCCTACGCTAAAAGCCCTACGCAAGGAGAAACGACATGCAGAAGCCTGTTGGAGAAAAAACCCTTCTGCCCATAACAAAAACCTCCTCACTACCCTTACCGACAACTACAAAAAACAAATCATTCAGGCAAAAAAAGATACCTTTAATGACAGAATCAAAAAAGCGAATTCGAACACCAGGGAAATCTTCTCTATCCTGAGAGAATTAGAATCCCCAATTGCACCCATAGACTCTTGCACCAAAGACAAAGCCTGGTGCACAGACATTCAAAAGGCCTTATGCAACAAAATCACAATGTTACAAGACAAAATATCAGCCAAAAAATATTCCCTCCACATCATTGCCCTCTCCACGCAAGAACCATCCTTCAGGAACTTGCCGCCAACCAAACTAAACCTCTTAACCAATTCAGTTATAGAGCCATCTCCACTGCGGAAACTAAGAACATCATCACGTCTCTTAAACCGTCTTGATGCCTTGGCGACACCTGTCCAGCCCCAATTATTAAAGAGGCTGCACATGAACTAGCCCCTTTCATCACATCATTTATCAACGCATCATTCAAATCATGTTCTGTGCCAACCAACCTCAAAGATGCCTGGATACTACCTCTCCTGAAAAAAGCAAATCTGGACCCTAATGTCCCAACGAACTATAAGCCATAACAACTGTCCCGTTCCTCCTCAAAATCGTAGATAAAGCAGCATACCTACAGATCCAATCTTACCTGAAGACTAACAATTTACTAGGGACTAGACAATCAGGATTTAGACCGAGACATGGAACCAAAACGGCTCTCCTTGATCTTAAAAACCAACTAGATGAACGTAAAGATAGAGGAGACATTTCTATTCTCCTACTCTTAGACCTATCAGCCGCCTTCGACCTGGTAGATCATAAGGTACTTTGTAACCACCATAAATCAGCGGCCAACATCTCCACAAAAGCCACGGCCTGGATAAACTCATTCCTGGATAAGAGAACCATTAGAGTCTTCTCACCCACATCAGCAGCGGATCCAGTCCCCATCACCTGTGGCATCCCGCAAGGGTCATGTTTCCCCCACTTTGTACAATATTTTTACAAAGCCTCTCTTTGACATATTGGACAAACTAGGGGTCTCATATACCACCAACTACGCTGATGACACCCAAATTCTTATCCCAATCAAGGCAGACTACGACAATGACACTAGCCACATCAATAAAATCTACCAAATTATCCAAACCTGGATGGCCACACATGCCTTTGTCTCAAAGACGACAAGACCGAGCTCTTAATCATCGGGTCTACCAGTAAACTTAACAAATTATCCGATTCATACAACACCATTACTATTGACGGTATCAAAATCAAGGTAGCCAAGGAAGTCAAAACCCTAGGATTCCACCTAGACTCAGCTCTTACCCTTGACAAGTAAGTTAACGCTACAGCATCTGCTACCAGCTACACTTGCAAACTTATCCACGCTTGCAAACCATACCTATCCACAGACAGCTGTACCACCATTGCACGAGCCCTCATCCTCTCCAAATTAGACTACTGTAATGCACTGTACTTAGGCACCAGTAAACACAACACCAACAAACTCCAAACCCTGCAGAACAACGCCCTTAGAACAGCACTAGGAATCCCTAAAGGGCAGCACATATCCGATCAAAGAAGAGCTGTCAACTGGCTGGCCATCAACGACTGTATTAAACTCAAAACTTTGAATATTACACATAACTGTCTGAACAACAAAGCACCTGCATACCTCACAGAGAGATTCACCAAGCACACCTCCGAACGCCCCATCAGAAAGGCCCACACAAATAGTATTAAAATCCCCAACTTCAAACTGAAAAGAACTGAAGGGTCCAGCTTTCCAGTACTAGCAGTTCATCTCTGGAACTCTATCCCAGACTCACTTAGAGCTACCCCTTCCCTACATGTGTTCAAAGCTAACGTCAAATTATGGCTTCATACTAACGACTGTTAAATGCCTCAACTGCATCAACTATTATGTATATCCAATGTAAATATATGAAACATATCCTACCTGCAAGCCATGTGACATCGCAATCCATGTGTCATCGTAATATAAGTATTGCCTGGCATATGAACCTGTTACATAAGAAATTATAAATATTCTTGGACTTTGTAACATAAGAAATGCCCAATATATGATCCTGTAATATAAGAAATGTTATAATATTCTTGTACCTGTAATATAAGAAATTGTATAACATTCTTGTACCTGTAAACCAAGTTTTTATTTCTTTGCTAGCGCCCAGTTGCTTAACGGCCAGGTGCGCTCTATAAATAAATAAATAAATAAATAAACAATACAATACAAGGATTAAATTCCAAACCCTCTGCATTGTCCATAAGGCTTTCTGGGGCTTGGGTCCAAAATACCTTCAGCTATCCCTCTGCAAATACCTCCCCTCTCGAGCTCTTCGCTCCTCTACCTCCAACACCCTCAGGGTCCGTTGTTTCTCAAAGAAACAAGCTTGGGGCAGATCTCTGTCTTCGGCTGGGGCCTCCCTCTGGAACAGCCTCCCTGCCACTCTGAAACTTGAGGAGAACCATCTCCGGTTCCAGAAGCACCTCAAGACCTTCCTCTTTACTTTTGCCTTCGCCCCCCCCTCCGCTCCCCTGCTGATCTGTTCTCTCTCGGCACCGTGCACCTGGCCTCCCCTGTGCCTTCCGGGCCCAGGTACCTGCTCATCCTGCCACCCTCCCGCACTGCCTCCGGGCCACCCCTTGCACTGGGGTCTGTATATGTACCCATACAGACCCACCCCCTTTTCTCTGCACTTATCAGGTATACCCTGTCTGCTGCCTTAAACCCAGCACTTGCCACTTGCTGGCTGCACTAGCACTGTTTGTTGCCTTTATTATTTTATTTATTTGTTCTGTTTTCTCCTTTGATCTGCACTTTCCACTTCTCCCCCCCACGCAGTCGCGTGTTCTCAATGTCACTGGGCCTAGTAAGATCATTGTTTTGTTCTCCCCTGTTCCACTACCTTTCCTTGTCGCGCTCTGAAACACCTGTGTATGAGCGCGATATTAATGAAATATCAATATCAAAAAGGAACTCTACTTGTAGCTCCAGAGAAGCCTTGAGCAGTCATGGCATTTCCTGATGACGAAAGCTTTCCCTCTTGTATACGAGAGCGTTGCTCCACTGTTTGCCTCCTATGGTAACATCAAGCCTTAGTTCCTCTTAAGGATTTGGTGTCACTGATAGTACTGAACACATCAAGTCACCCTGTGAGCTGTCCTATTGTAGGTACATGCTTATTCCCTTGCCTGTGAAAGGACTTCCTCCTGCAATAGTGACACACCCTACTCTAGGAGTCAATAACTGTCCCGTGTTTGCAATCTGCTGTATCTGCATGGGTGGATGCTGCGATTGCCCTTGTGGTGGATTAAATGGTGCTTGCTGTGATTATAAAGCCTGTTGTGTCTGCGGTACTTGTGCCTGCTTGGGCCTCATCATGAGTTCGGCGGTAACCCTTAAAATCGGCGGTAACGCTATCAGCGCCGATTTTAAGGGTCTGTCGGATCACAAGCTCAAATACCGCCGGCGCCATTACAACCGGCGCAAGTACAGCCGGCTGTACAAGCGTCGGCTGTAAAAGCGCCAGTAACCATTCGCGCTAAAACATTGCAATCACGAGTCCGGCGTAGGCGCAATTAGCGCCAGAAAAGCGGCGGACAATCCGCCAAAAATACCCCCTGCAAAAAGCTGGAGGTAAAAGAACACAGGCCACAGCAATAAGGGCCCAGGTGAAACCAATGCAAATCAGAGGCCTACAAAGGACCCACCCATGCACAACACACCCTCCCCAACACCATTCCACCAGTAGGAGCAGGGAGGAGACAGCAATAAGGGCCCAGGTGAAACCAGTGCAAATCGGAGGCCTACAAATGACCCACCCATGCACAACACACCCTCCCCAACACCATTCCACCAGTAGGAGCAGGGAGGAGACAGCAATAAGGGCCCATGTGAAACCAGTGCAATTCAGAGGCCTACAAAGGACCCACCCATGCACAACACACACTTCCAAATACCATGCTGCCGTTTGGAGCCGGGACCCTTGATGTGGACTTCTACCTGCTGCGCCTGGAGCTACAGAGGCCAGCCAACCAGGCCAGGGCCCTGGGAGTGCAGGGGATGGTGGGGATGAGTAGGAGAAGGAGGAGGATAGCAGCACCAGCAAGGCGGCCAGCCATCCCCAGGGTCAGGCCAACACCCTGGGCCCTGACTGATGGCCAGTTGGTGACTGAATATCGGCTGGGCAGGGCAACCATCACCCAGTTGCTGGACACAATCCAGGCTGACATCGGCAGCCGCATAGCCATCAGCACAGCAGTACCTCCGCTAGTGAAGCTCGTGTCTGTGCTACAATTCCTCGGGACTGGCAGCTACCAACACACCGTTGCCATGATGCATGGCATGGCCCAGTCCACATTCAGTGCCATGCTGGGACAGGTGCTGGATGCACTGTTGAATCATGTGAATGAGCACATCGCATTGCCAGCCACACAGGCACAGGTGAACCAGCTGAAGGGTCAATTCCATGCCATTGCCCAAGTCCCGAATGTAATAGCAGCCCTGGACTACACACATGTAGCACTCGTACCACCCCAGGCACATGAGGCAGCCTACAGAAACTGGAAACAGTACCATTCCCTGAATGTGCAGATGACATGTGGCCCTGACCTCACCTTCAGCCACTCCTGTGCCTGCTACCCAGGATCTACCCACAACTCCATGGTCCTGCGCAACAGTACCCTGCCAGTGTACATGGAAAGGCACTGAGGCCAAAACACATGGCTGCTGGGCGAGTACAAATGTATACCATAATGCATGTTAATCCACAACTGATGGGTCTGGTCTCACACAATGAAATCCCTGAATGTCAATAGGCAGAACCATCAGTGCAGCATTTCCAATCAAGCACCTTGCACTTGAAACCTTGCACGTGTCCAACACAGCAGAAGACACCCATTCAGGATGTAAAAGAAATGTGGCAGCACAGTGACATATGGAAGGCCTACCACCACAAAGCCTGTGTGAGTAGCACTATGGCTTCCAACACTGACACAGTACAGACATCCCACCCTGCCCACCCGACAGTCATGCAAATGTAACACAATAGTCTCCACATCCACAAATGCACCGCACATAAGTAGCCTGAGTAATGCGAATGTACATCCCACAAACCCTGTCCCCTGAATGGCCAATGAAATGCATGGAGAACAGTACAGAATAGTGACAACCAGCAGATGCAACTGCAGCCAAAGGGAATGGCAATGACACATGAGGTAGCCACTTCTCGCATGCACAAGCAGATGGAAGGGCCCCCTTAGCCAGTGACAAGTGAATGAGTACTGTCACATACTGAAACAGAGGCGTACCAAGTTGTGAGTACCTCATTGATTCAATTCTGCTTGTAGCACAGCACACTCCACAATGTTATTGACCAAATGACAAGTATGGCAAAATGACACTGATGACTGAGCCCTGTACACCCACTGAACTTACCTTGTCCCCAAACCTGCTTTCTCTCCTCTGCAGGTGATTCTGGATATCCCCAGTACACATGGCTCATGACTCCTGTGCGTCATCCACACACTGCAGCGGAGCGGGCATACAACCTTGCCCTTGCTCGTACACGGATCTGCGTGGAGAGGGCATTTGGACTGCTGAAGGCACGCTTCCGGCCTAGACCGTACGGGAGGGGCACTGATGTATGCACCAGAAAAAGTTGGAAAAATTGTACTGACATGTGCCATGCTGCACAACATCTGGTGTCGCAGGAATGTGCCACTGCCCCCTGATGCTCATGTGCAGCCACCTGAGGATGGGAGTGAAGGTGATGACGTGCCTGAAGGTGTTGCATGTGCACAAAGGGTTGGGCTGAGGGCGGGGAGGTTGGCCAGACAGGGATCGATTGATGTTTTTTTTTAAACCGGTGACGGCTACATTTAACAAATGTCACTTCAACATTAAATAGCACTTTTTCACAATCACTACTGTCCATGCTTTGTGATTTTTGAAACGTGATTTATTCTCAGTGTAACAATCAGTTTGCAAAGCAAATAGTCTCAGTTGGCCAACTCGATCTCACGCCCCGCGACGTGTATCTCTAGACCTCGAGGGACTCAAGAGAGTGAATTACGTACATCAGTTACATATATACAAAATGCATATCATACAATCAGCTGTGACATGTTTAACACCCCCCTTTATTGGGTTTCTTTGAACTCGGTTTGATGATGGACAATTTCGACAAATATGACACCTTCAAATATCTATTCTAGCAACAGTATGCAACCTTGCAAGTGTGGAGACATCTTTTCTTTGTTGAACAGAACACAGTGCTTCTGTTCTTGTAAGCGAGCTACATACGGGGGAAGAATCACATTCCAGACCTTGCTATCTATGAGGTGCTATTTGTGTCTTGGGAGCCGACACGCTCTACAGGGCTCGGAAAAGGGGGGCTGTAAGAAGAGCATAATTCAAGCCTTTAGCTGCTTTATTCTAACATATTCTACCATATTACAAGACTGGCTGGCAGCTGCGAAATGATTAAATACCCTGTGGCTCTGCTTCAAGGCTACATTCGGGATGGAGCCGGGCATTCCTCTCCGGAGCTGCCTACGTTATGCTTCAACGAACTCTTATTAGCCTCCCGGCCTTGCGGCCTTGTCCTTTCACGTTCAGACAACAATGTTAACAGTCGAGCAGTGTAAGCAGAAATGTGCTGCGAAGCAATTTGAACAGAAAGCAATGAGCAATTGTTTGAAAACAAAATGGCGATCCTTGTTACATCAAAATGGCCGTTCATTGGTCAAACTCGGAAACCTGTATTTCTATCGTTACGTACATGAGACGGTTGGCCTTCGGCCACCAAAATGCGTTTGCCGTCCATCATGAGAGGTGTCCATTTTTCCATTTGTGTCTGTCATCCCGGCCATAAGTTTGTTTTCTTCTTGTTATCATATGCATACATCCCTTAGTACAGCCCTCAGTTATCTCAGTGCAAACTATTGGTAGGCAGTGTGTGCAACAACACCACATTATGAATATTCCAAACACTACTACTAATATCGCAATCAACTTCCATCCCCAAGAACACAGTATTCCCCAAAACCAGGACCCTATTCCCCAGCCCCCTTCTTCAGTAGGGAGTTCGGAGTTTAGGACATGCATTTCTTTCATTGCTTCAATAATCGTAGGGGGGTAGTCATCTACGAATACGCAGCACGCTGATCCCACAATCTTGCAAATTCCCCCACGATCAACCAGGATTACATCGAGAGCCATTCTATTTTGCAGAGTCATTAACCTAATTCCTTTTTATTCCAACGTCATGTTAAATAGTATATCTGTCGTTGTGTTTATGGTATCTTTTAGTATTCGGGACAGCTGCCTTATGTTATGAGTTCACTATCTGGGACAAGAATGGTATGAATGATTTTGCTACGTCCTTCGCTATCAAAACACCTTCGCTACTCCTTTGGGTTCTAGATCTGGATAGCCTGCCCATGTCTGCTGTTTCTAAGAGGAACACTTCCGGGAACAGTAGACCTAGGTAACATGTACCTCCCCAGTTTCTGGGCAACCAAGGATATGCTTTTTCTCCACATAAAAAATAGACAGGATCTCCCACATATACTGGTTCTATTTCCCATTTTAGTACTGCTGTATTCATGCATCCAGTAAATGTTCCTACTGAATAGGAGCCTTTCTTTTTTAGACAAAAAGGGACAGTTCTCGGGTTGTAATTCACTGTGTAAGAAGGGGGAATTGCATCTTTGTTCCCGTCTGTTCTTACACGAAACATCACAGATGTTTTAACTGGAGGGGACAATCTATCTTGTCTATTTTGTCGTGTTATTTTTCGTGCACTTCTAAACGTAGGTTCTGGGGTCATCACTTGCGCTTTATGGAATATGGAACAACCCACAGGCCTCATAATTATTTCCTCAAACTCATTCATGTTTGTTCTATCTAATTGACCCGTACTACTCTTATTCCAATTTCCATAAAACTTTGCACTTAAAGATGCACTGCATGCAGAACTTAATGGTAATGGTGGTACATACCAGCCTATTCCTTTCCCGCATGCTGCGGTAAATGGGCGCATACCCAACAATTATTTTTCTTTAGAATTGCATGTGTCATGTTCATGATGAGTACTAGCGTATTGTTCCCATACCCTTCTCTGTGTCTCTCTTCCATTGGGGACAAGGTATAAGTAATCACCTGAACCGGGCTTTCAGTAGTGGATATATTAACTATTGGTAAAAACATTCCCAATGTGTGTATAGACTCCACATACCATAACACAAAGGCTGTCGTTATTGGTGCTACCACACTCATGAAGCACATGATTATTGTCAAAGCCAGCATACAATTTCTTTAACGATGCGTTTTCCCTAAGCTTACAGTCTTTATAACTAACTCATTCTCAGCAGTGGTGCAGGAGGAGGCTGAAACCGGTCCCGACATTTTTCTCTCTGTCCTTCCTGACAAAGTTCGTCGTGGATATCTCTCTTCGTCGCACTTGTCCGGATGTCAATAAATTCAAAGGAATTGTCAACAGTTTAGTCTGCCAGCCCTTTGCAGCCTGGTTTGCTTATTCGTTCTAGGCAAGATCACTTATCCTCTCTCATACTGCTCAGAGGACTTCTGAACAGTTCTCTATTGCCTTTGTACCATGTGCGCCCAGCTTGTCCGCTCTGGTTCAGGACACATGTACTTTTTATGATCGCACCGAGGAGCCACAAGTCTTGAATTGTCCGATTTGCACTATTCTCACGCTTCTCTCCTCTACACCTCTAGTTCCTTCTCCGTCGATGAGGGGAACCAGAGGTTAGCATAAACACCAAAGAACTGTGGATCACTCTGTATTTCGAGGCCGCAAATCATATCGCCTCACTCCTGTTATTGTGTGATCCGTGAACAGTGCTGGTGCACTTCCAGATCCAGGCTCAGAGTCAGCCTGTGGCGCAATGGCAGATGCTGGTGTGCGCCGCGACAGTGATGCGGATTCGGTCTTTGGCTCTGGCGCAATGGCAAGTGCTGGTGGGCGCCAAAGGGGTACACGTTTAGTATCTGTCATTATTTGAAATGCAGATTTCGTGTCGGCCAACAGTAGGTTCTGCTGGGCAACGTTGGGGCACGCTTTGCCCTTCCCCCCTTTTTTGGCAATCTTTTCAGGCTTTGTTTCGAGTTTCACTTCTCGCTCTGACAGATTTAGCGGCGGTGGACTGGCAGCAGTTTCTTTCGTTTCTGGGACCGCTGTCTCTTTCCGGTCGTCCGGATTGGGCAAGTCTTTCAGTGAAGATGGGATCTTTTTGGCATGGGTGGCATGGATCCACGACTTCCTCCCATACACCCGTATTGCCGTCTGCGTTGCCAGAAGCACTTGATAGGGGCCGCGCCACCTGGGTGCTAACGACGATTTTCTCTCAAAGTTCTTAAGCAGCACCCAATCTCCTGGCTCCAGCGCATGCCCCGGACCAGTATATCTTACGGGTAGAGCCTCCTGCACCTGCTGATGAATCAAACGCAAATTCTGCATTAAAAGGCCTCAATAAGTGCTAAGTACAGGATGTTCCACTTCACTCAGTCGTTTTGGCTGAGGTGCGCACCAAACATTCGCCGGCCTCCCCATCACAATCTCATACGGGGAGAGCCCAGTTCTAGCCTGTACAGATGTACGCATGCACAATAGCGCTATCGGTAATGCATCTACCCAACTCAACTTGCTTCCTGCACATATCTTGCTAATTTTTGACTTGAGGATTCCATTGTGCCTCTCAACAAGACCGGCCGAACTCGAATGCCTCGAACTATGAAATCTCTTATCAATCTGAAGACCTGCACATATCTGTAATACCACTGCGCCCACAAAATGTGGACTGTTATCTGACCATATGACACGGGGCAAGCCAAAACGGGAAAAGTATTCTTTAAGCATTACTTTGGCCGTACTCATTGCTGTGCAGTCTTTTAAGGGATATGCCTCCACCCACTTGCTGAATGCACAGATCACCACTAAGACATATTTCAAGTTTTGGCACCTCTCCATCTCTATGAAATCAAAATGGATTACCTCAAAAGGCATAGAGGGCGGGCCAAAACTGCCTATTGGAGTCACTGTTCCCTTTCCTACAATGTGTTGTAAACACGTAATGCAGTTCTGCACCAACCTCTCTGCATTCTTCTTTATGTTTACATTCTGCCATACCGTAGATAGGTGCTGTATTATTCTTTTTGCACAGATGTGGGTAGGGCTGTGAGCCATTGTGACCATTGCAGTTACATAAGAATTTGGCAACATCCAGTTTTTAGTTCCCTTGTCCACCCAACAACCCTCTAAATCTAACTTAGCAGAGCCCTCTGTCCACCTTTGTATCTCATCGGCCGTGGCTTCGGCCTGCATGTCTTTGACAGTGGCAATTCCATCTTCTATCATACAGGGTACTTCCTCAGTCTGGACTGTCATCATTTTATTATTAAAATCAATGGCAGTTTGTTTCGCAATTCTGTCTGCAAATGCGTTTCCCTCTTCCACTTTGCATGTTACCCTTTTATGTGCCTCGCATTTCACTATTGCTAGGCGCTTTGGAAACGTGAGTGCAGACAGCAATCGTACAATCAAAGGGCCATGTTGAATTCTGGCCCCATGCGATGTCAAGAAACCCGTCTCAGCCCAGAGTCGACCAAAGTTATGAACACCCCAAAAGCATACTGACTATCAGTATAGATATTCACGTTCAAATTTTCAGAAATCTCACGGGCTCTGGTCAATGCTATTATTTCTGCGGCTTGTGCCGAGTTTTAGGGAATTCTCTTGCTTTCTACAACGCTCTCTAGGGTAGTGATAGCGTAAGCGGCAGTTGACGTGCCATCAGGTAGTTTAAAACAAGAGCCGTCACAAAATAACTCCATCTGGCTCCTTTTGTGGGATGTCACTTAAATCAACTCTCCCCTTCGTTTCTTCCTCAGTGACCATTAAGCAATCATGGGGTGGTGATTCGTTGTCACCAATTTCTTTTATGGGCAGTGGCATTCATTCTGCAGGATTCAAAGCGTTACACCTCATAATTTGGATATGGGGCGCGAATAAGATAATTTCATATCTTGTCAGTCTAGCCAGAGGTGTGAGGCGTTGCGTCTGTGTCCTATTTAATAGGACATCTATGGGTGTGGCACCATCAGAATTAAAGTATGCCCCAATACCATCCCTTCTGTTTGTTTCACCGATGCAGCAGCCGCCGCGACAGATCGCAAACATCGTGGTAGTGCGCGCGCTACAGGGTCCAGCGCAGAAGAAAAATAGCCGCACGGCCTATTTCTTCCACCTTGTTCCTGTGTCAAAACAGCTAATGCACATCCTTCATTCTTGCATACGAACAATCTAAAAACTTTTTCATAATTCGGCGTGCCCAAAACTGGAGCAGAACATAATGCAGTTTTCAATTGATCAAACGCTCTGACATTCTTCATTCCACTGCAAAGGCATCACCGCATCCTTCTTAGTTAATAGCACCATTGGCTTCACAATTAACGCAAAATTACTGATCCACTGCCGACAATAAGAAGCCATGCCTATTATGGCTCTGACTCCTTTCTGTGTCTTTGGAATAGGCATACAAGAAATACTTTCTATGCGTTCTGGCGTTAGCCTTCTCCCTTCTTTCGAAAGTAGGTAGCCCAAATAAGCTACCTCCTTTCGATTATATTGAAACTTCTTCAAACTAGCTTTATGGCCATGTGCCGCTAGGTGTGATAGTAGTAATACGGTGCTCTATTTACAAATCTCTTCTGTATCAGCAGCGATCAACAGATCATATATGTATTGCAATAGTACACACCCCAATGGTAATTCTAGCATGTCTAGCGGCTCTTTTAATGCTCTACTGTAAATACTCTGACTTTCCGTATATCCTTGTGGAATGCCGTGAATGTAAATGATCGTCCCCCTAATGTGAACGCGAACAAATATCTACTGTCCTTGTCCACCGGAATGCTAAAGAAAGCGTTTTTTAGATCAATTACGCTAAAGTATTCTGCTGAGGCAGGTATCATTGTCAATATTGTAGTGACGTCTGGGACCAAAGGAAATTGTGGATCTACTACTTTGTTTAGCGCACGCAAATCAATTATGAAACGATATGGTACTTAATTGCCTCCTTTCTTAAACACTGTAAGAACCGGGCTGTTACATGTACTGCCTGTAATTTCTTCAATTACCCCTAATTTCACCAAATCTGAAACAATACTTTTCAATCCTTTCTCTCCGTTTGCCGAAATTTTATACCGGGGAATTCTTGGTAGTGTAACTCCTTCTTTCAAAATGATCCTTACTGGCTCTATCTTCAGGCATCCTACATAGTTGTCATGCATCGCCCATATACAGGTTGGCACTTTTCTTAACTCTCCTGGCAAGGTTTCAGACATGAATTCTGACACAGGGGCATCTTGTGGCCAAATCGTCAGAAACACCCCGTCTGACGTGCAATGTATAATCGCACCTAGCTTTTTGAACAAGTTCAATCCCAACAAGTTCTCCCCACAATTTTCTGTTAGGAGAAAGGGACAATGTTCAGTGAATGGTCCTATAGTAACTGGGACCGGTTGGGACACTGGGTTTATGACTGGTGTACCTGCGAACCCTACGGAAACATTCTTTTGCCCTGACAGTGGTATATCCGGAACCAAGTGATGGTCTATTGAACACTTTTGTGCTCCTGTATCTACAAGGAAGCGGTGCTCCTCATTCCCGACTCCCATTTCTACGTAGGGTCCTCTCTGATTCACAGGAATAGACACTGGTTCCGACCCCTGCCCTGGGCTGTCCTATTGGGGAAATAACACATCATCCGATGTGTAGTCACTACTATTACTGTAATACGTGTTTGGCTGCGTATTGAAAATGTTCCCATTCTTTCTTCTATTTCCCCTACTCTGATTCCCATACTGTTGGTTTTGCTTACCCTGACTCTGGTTAGGAGCACTTTGGTTTTGGGCTTGGTTTTGATTACCTTCATTATTGTGGTGCTGCTGCATACTATTCCTATTTGGCCCATTCGCTCCTTGGCGCCCTCTGTGCTGTCTTCTCTGACCACGTCCATTTCTATTCTGTAAATGTGGACATTGCGCTCGCCAGTGTCCTTCTTCCTTACAGTATGCACACTGATTTGGTCCCAATGGCCCCCATGCATATTCGAATTACTCCTCCCTTGTGCGTTCCCTCTTCCTCTATTATGTCCTGCTACTTGCTGCAGTAACACCCTTGTTTTCAGTATGCATTCTTTCAAGTCTTCCCCCACCTGTTTTAATAACAATAATTCGTCCACCATCGCCTTTCGCCCCGGCGATGGTAACTGTTGCCGTTGATTGTGCGGCCCTAGCACTTCCTTCCTATCTCTCCCGATATCCTTACCCCTGTAAATACTTCTTCAAACCTGTTAAAATAATCTGTAGCTACATGTACACATGCAGTCAATTTGTCCCATTGAATTCTTTTCTCTGGGACAATTTCTTTTCATTTCTGTACTATGCGTGCTGGTAATGCTACCAGGTTCGCTCCCGGTTTTCCTCCAACTGCTTTATTCCTGTCCTCTATTATCAAGTCCGCCCATGTGGCGCCAGAGGTCGTTATGTCATCCACCTTTCTTATTTGCTTCCATATGTCTGTTGGCAGGATCACTGGGAATATCAGGTCTATGTCACCCATGGTAAGCACGGATGTTTGCAGGCAGGACTCTACTTCCTTGTAGAACCCTGCAGGATTCTTTCTTATATCGGGAATCGTCTGCTTTATGTTGTTCACCTCCTGTCTGGAAAAGGGGACATGTACATATTGGGTGGTATAATGGGCTGGTGTTACCTGTGCCGCTATGTTGCCCGTTGCGGGAACCTCTACTTTGGGCACAAAGGTAGGTGGGACCTCTCTCATATGAAATGCCCCACTTACTGTCCCTCCCCCTTCTCTCATGTGCAACAATATTCCCAGATCAAGCGATAGGGCTGTTTCTCCTGTCCCTCGCTCTAGTGCTCTCTTATATACTGCCATTATTTCAGGTGGGCTGGCCTTGTCATTTTTTATATCTTTGTCTAGTAAATGTTCAGCCATCGACTGCAGTGCTTTTCTTTTCATGGGCATAGAATATTCATCAAATATCTCATGTATCTCCATTGTGGGGATACTGGGATCCGACATCCATCTAAACGCTTCGCGTATACATACTTTCAACTTGTCGCCCCTCTGCACTGACAACATTGAATGGCGTCGTCGTATATACGGCTCTACAGCTTCCTTCCTATGTCTCCCGATACCCTTACCCCTGTACCCAGGTGCAGTAAACATTTCGGCATAATAATTATCTAATTAATTTTTAAGTTCAAAAAGTCCATATACATGTTCTCTCACTTCTTCATCCCTCTCCCTACAGCAGCGTGCTAATGCATTCAAATCCAACAAGCGCTGCGGTGGTAATTTCCCAATTAACTATTTCCATCTCTCCATCAAATTTTCACCCATGCATTCCAACACTACCTGTCTTTCGTTGCTTCTTCAGAAGTCATACATCGAAGCCAATGCTGCCATACCATCATTCCCGTCTATATATATTTCTGCCTGTTGCTGCAATTCCACCTTCCTTTCTTTGCTGATCGCACTGCGAGTTACCCTCGTGCATCCACATTGTTCAGTCCCGCCTCTTGCCCCCGTGGTTTCAACTTCAACCTCTGGAGGGACGGACGGTACCGAGTCTGTATCTAAGGCGGGAGGTGCGGATGGGACAATAGGAACGGGGAGTGTTTGCTGTGGGCCTGGTTGGCTAATTGGAAGTGTTACATGCGCGGTCTTGAGCTACGGGAGGGAGAGTTTGAGCTACGGGAGGGGCTTGAGCAATAGTTACTGACGTGTTTGGCCTCGCTTCTGATCTTGGGCCTTGTTTTGTATGGATCAAAATGTTTTCCATCACTTCATCTGCTATGTTCAATTCTCGTTGTGGTTATATTTTTTCTATATTCAACTGGTCACGTCTACCTGACCTCCTTAGACTCTCAGTCCACTCCACCTCCTCCTTTTCTTCGGCTACTTCACCTTTCGATTTATGCCTGCACGCATGCTTCGCTCTACTTCTAAATCGGAGCATTGCTTCCCTTCTCCAGTCCTTAACGATATCAAATGCTGCGGGACGCGCTTTCTTTCTTATGAACACCCTTTCCAAATGATCTATTCTCGCTATCTCAAAACTACCATTTATCGGCCACTGATGGTCTTGTTGCTTTCTGGTTTGCCTATGCCAAGTCTCACAGAATATTATCGCTCCCACACCATACTTCACATACATCTCATACGCCGGCGTTCCCCCAGGTGGTGCAATTTGGCCGTCTTACAAAGATTGTCTACCGCAGCGGAAAAACCCCGCTATGGTGGACAATACCCCAGGCATGTTTCAACCTCCCCTTGGTTAATCAACCTTACCTAGGGCGTTTGATTTTGCAAAGTCAACTCTCAACTAATATCAGGATTATTTTGAATCGGGGTATGATTCACCTGATAAATCAATTTGTTCTCCAGGACACAATTCGTCTGTATACTGACACAACCAATGACGTCATGTCTGCGTTTCTTGGCTTCTGCCTCGTTTTCGGGACCCTCGCCTCCTTGTTCTCTGGCCAGATACGTCGATCAAGGATCAGATGAGTGCAGATCTGCAAAGGAATCTCATCACTTCTACAGGGCGCCCCGAACACCTCTTGATCCCGGCTCGATCGTCCCGTCCTCGTCGTTCTCCGCCTTCACTCAATTACAACGTAAATGATGGAACAAGTGGGGGAGGGTCCCTATTCGGGCGCCATCTTGAAAGAGGCCCCTAGGGGTCCCTCGCGTTATGGAAACAAGGCAAGTCACCACACACGATAGATACGCCAGACACGAGGTTGTATTCCCAAAGCTAGGGTTTATTGCAAAGCAAATAGTCTCAGTTGGCCAACTCGGTCTCACGCCCGCGACATGTATCTCTAGACCTCGAGGGACGCAAGAGAGTGAATTACGTACATCAGTTACATATATACAAAATGCATATCATACAATCAGCTGTGACATGTTTAACACCCCCCTTTATTGGGTTTCTTTGAACTCGGTTTGATGATGGACAATTTCGACGAATATGACACCTTCAAATATCTATTCTAGCAACAGTATGCAACCTCTCAAGTGTGGAGACATCTTTTCTTTGTTGAACAGAACACAGTGCTTCTGTTCTTGTAAGCGAGCTACATACGGGGGAAGAGTCACATTCCAGACCTTGCTATCTATGAGGTGCTATTTGTGTCTTGGGAGCCGACACGCTCTACAGGGCTCGGAAAAGGGGGGCTGTAAGAAGAGCATAATTCAAGCCTTTAGCTGCTTTATTCTAACATATTCTACCATATAACAAGACTGGCTGGCAGCTGCGAAATGATTAAATACCCTGTGGCTCTGCTTCAAGGCTTCATTCGGGATGGAGCCGGGCAATCCTCTCCGGAGCTGCCTACGTTATGTTTCAACGAACTCTTATTAGCCTCGCAGCCTTGCGGCCTTGTCCTTTCACGTTCAGACAACAATGTTAACAGTCGAGCAGTGTAAGCAGAAATGTGCTGCGAAGCAATTTGAACAGAAAGCAATGAGCAATTGTTAGAAAACAAAATGGCGATCCTTGTTACATCAAAATGGCCGTTCATTGGTCAAACTCGGAAACCTGTATTTCTATCGTTACGTACATGAGACGGTTGGCCTTCGGCCACCAAAATGCGTTTGCCGTCCATCGTGAGAGGTGTCCATTTTTCCTAGACCGACAAACCCTCCTTTTGGCCATATGCCAAACGTCTCATTCATTCATTGTATCCTCCTCTGATGACGATAAGTCTGAAGAACTTATGTCTGAATTTTGCATGCTATTATAAGCATCATCATCGTCATTAATATCTATAGCCATTAATTCTTTCACTGTTTTCATTTCATTTGTGTCTCTGTCATCCCGGCCATAAGTTTGTTTTCTTCTTGTTATCATATGCATACATCCCTTAGTACAGCCCTGTTATCTCAGTGCAAACTATCGGTAGGCAGTGTATGCAACAACAGCACGTTATGAATATTCCAAACACTACTACTAATATCGCAATCAACTTCCATCCCCAAGAACGCAGTATTCCCCAAAACCAGGACCCTATTCCCCAGCCTCCTTCTTCAGTAGGGAGTTTGGAGTTTAGGACATGCATTTTTTTATTGCTTCAAAAATCGTAGGGGGGTAGTCATCTACGAATACGCAGCACGCTGATCCCACAATCTTGCAAATTCCCCCACGATCAACCAGGATTACATCGAGAGCCATTCTATTTTGCAGAGTCATTAACCTAATTCCTTTTTCTTCCAACGTCATGTTAAATAGTATATCTGTCGTTGTGTTTATGGTATCTTTTAGTATTCGGGACAGCTGCCTTATGTTATATGAGTTCACTATCTGGGACAAGAATGGTATGAATGATTTTGCTACGTCCTTCGCTATCAAAACACCTTCGCTACTCCTTTGGGTTCTAGATCTGGATAGCCTGGCCATGTCTGCTGTTACTAAGAGGAACACTCCCGGGAACAGTAGACCTAGGTAACATGTACCTCCCCAGTTTCTGGGCAACCAAGGATATGCTTTTTCTCCACATATAAAATAGACAGGATCTCCCACATATACTGGTTCTATTTCCCATTTTAGTACTGCTGTATTCATGCATCCAGTAAATGTTGCTACTGAATAGGAGCCTTTCTTTTTTAGACAAAAAGGGACAGTTCTCGGGTTGTAATTCACTGTGTTAGAAGGGGGAATTGCATCTTTGTTCCCGTCTGTTCTTACACGAAACATCACAGATGTTTTAACTGGAGGGGACAATCTATCTTGTCGTGTTATTTTTCGTGCACTTCTAAACGTAGGTTCTGGGGTCATCACTTGCGCTTTATGGAATATGGAACAACCCACAGGCCTCATAATTATTTCCTCAAACTCATTCATGTTTGTTCTATCTAATTAACCCGTACTACTCTTATTCCACTTTCCATAAAACTTTGCACTTAAAGATGCACTGCATGCAGAACTTAATGGTAATGGTGGTACATACCAGCCTATTCCTTTCCCGCATGCTGCGGTAAATGGGCGCATACCCAACAATTATTTTTCTTTAGAATTGCATGTGTCATGTTCATGATGAGTACTAGCGTATTGTTCCCATACCCTTCTCTGTGTCTCTCTTCCATTGGGGACAAGGTATAAGTAATCACCTGAACCGGGCTTTCAGTAGTGGATATATTAACTATTGGTAAAAACATTCCCAATGGGTGTATAGACTCCACATACCATAACACAAAGGCTGTCGTTATTGGTGCTACCACACTCATGAAGCACATGATTATTGTCAAAGCCAGCATACAATTTCTTTAACGATGCGTTTTCCCTAAGCTTACAGTCTTTATAACTAACTCATTCTCAGCAGTGGTGCAGGAGGAGGCTGAAACCGGTCCCGACATTTTTCTCTCCGTCCTTCCTGACAAAGTTAGTCGTGGATATCTCTCTTCGTCGCACTTGTCCGGATGTCAATAAGTTCAAAGGAATTGTCAACAGTTTAGTCTGCCAGTCCTTTGCAGTCTGGTTTGCTTATTCGTTCTAGGCAAGATCACTTATCCTCTCTCATACTGCTCAGAGGACTTCTGAACAGTTCTAGCAACAGTATGCAACCTTGCAAGTGTGGAGACATCTTTTCTTTGTTGAACAGAACACAGTGCTTCTGTTCTTGTAAGCGAGCTACATACGGGGGAAGAGTCACATTCCAGACCTTGCTATCTATGAGGTGCTATTCGTGTCCTGGGAGCCGACACGCTCTACAGGGCTCAGAAAAGGGGGGCAGTAAGAAGAGCATAATTCAAGCCTTTAGCTGCTTTATTCTAACATATTCTACCAAATAACGAGACTGGCTGGCAGCTGCGAAATTATTAAATACCCTGTGGATCTGCTTAAAGGCTACATTCGGGAGGGAGCCGGGCATTCCTCTCCGGAGCTGCCTACGTTGTGTTTCAACGAACTCTTATTAGCCTCGTGGCCTTGCGGCCTTGTCCTTTCACGTTCAGACAACAATTTAACAGTCGAGCAGTGTAAGCAGAAATGTGCTGCGAAGCAATTTGAACAGAAAGCAATGAGCAATCGTTAGAAAACAAAATGGCGATCCTTGTTACATCAAAATGGCCGTTCATTGGTCAAACTCGGAAACCTGTATTTCTATTGTTACGTACATGAGACGGTTGGCCTTCAGCCACCAAAATGCGTTTGCCGTCCATCGTGAGAGGTGTCCATTTTTCCTAGACCGACACTTGCATCCATGGCATATGGATGCACTGATAGCCTTGATGTGCCGGCTGTGCACCTTGGCCATAGATTCAACTTTGGCCTGTTTGGCCTCAATCATGTCCAGTCGGCCCATCACTGCTGCCCCCATGATGAAGGATACCCCTGGTGTGGCGGGTGCCGGCCTGCCACTTGTGCGCTGTTGGGGGACAGGGGGAGGCCAGGGGCTGCATGGGGACATGTTGCCAGATGGGATTGGGCTGCCGGGCTCTGAGTGTCGGTCTTCAGGGCTGCCATATGATGGCGTGTCCTCGTCTGGCTGTGGTGTGCGGACACGACGCACATGCACACGTGGGGTTTGTGCTTACTGTGTGCCTGGCCCTGGGGTCCCCTGTGGTGTGACCATCCCTTCAGCGTCACTGCTTCCGGGTGAATGCAGACGTCCTGCCTGATGCGCATGTGGAGGTGTCACTTCCACGTCGGGCTCCGATCCACAGGTGAGTCCCTCTGCATCGGGGCTATGCCTGGTGGCTTGGGGCGAGCTGGCCGTGGACTCCCTGCGGGCAAGTGGGTGCTGCAGCGGTCTGGTAGGGCTGCATTGTGGTGATGTGGGAGGTGGCCTGCGTCGGTTCCCTTCCGTATGGCCCCTTTGTGGGGTGGTGGTGCTGGTGGAGGCTCGCTGCCTCGGGCGCCGTGATGGTGTGGCCTCCTCCCCATCATCATCCTCCCGTGGGGTTTGCCGTGTGCCTGTGGGGTACATAGGGTGTGGTTTGAGTTCAAGGCAACCTACATTAGTATCATGCAGTTCATGCCATCAAGTGGGATTGAAGACAGTTTCAATCATGCATTCAACTTGCATTTTGTTCAGTCGCCATGTGGTGCTTGGTGTGAGTGTGGAGGTATACTGCATGGGAATGTTTGTGTGACAAGATTACATGCAGGGTTGGGGTGCACTGCACTGCACTCAGGGTCCTGGGGGTGTATTCTTGCACACTCACACTCTACGTAGATGTCCCATGGCTATGGATGTCTATCCCATGCCCCTTCTATTGATGCACTGCACGTGCAGGGTAGTCTAGGCAGCATTACGGTTCAATGGATCAAGGGGTCACTTATGGGTGTCTGCAGTGCCTCACACGCATTTCTTCACATTCATTCACTCAGGGTCTGCATTTGTGGTACTTTCAGTTGCATGCATTTGGGGTGGGACTCACCTGCAGTTGGATCAATGCCAGTGCCTGCCTCCGCTCCACCAATTCCCTCGATGGTGCCGATGTCAATCAGGGCACTCATCTTCTCCTCCCATGGTGTGAGTTTGGGTGGGGATGGTGGTGGCCCTCCTCCAGTGCCCCTGCTTGCACTCCTGTGCTGAGAGGATGCCGCGGACTCTCACACGCAGGTCGTTGAGGCGCTTGTGGCAATCCTCCCCATCCCGGGGCACGCGCCCCACTGCAGTGACCCTATGGCTGATGTTGCGCCAAATCTGTGCTCTGCGCTGGCCACTGGTTTTGTGCTGTTGCAGCTCTTCGTGATGGATCACGGCCTCCTCCACCAGTACAGCCAGCTCCTGGTCGCTAAATTCGGGCTTTCTCACCCTGTCCAGGGCAGACTTGCCCCTAGTGCGCTCCTGTGACATGATTTGGTGTTCAATGGGGTGGATGGCTTCCCGGGGCTGTGATATCCGACGGATTGTGATTTACAAGATGGCTGCCACTTTGTTTCCCGTTCCAGCGGTGACGCGTTTCCCGCGCGCTAAGAGCGCACACTCATGACGCGCGCTATTAGCGCAATATGGTGGTAGGGCACGGTACGCCGGATTTACGGGTTCTACCCTTTGCACGCTATTTGTGCTACCGCCATGTCCCTGTGCACGAAAACTTGTGATCTGGTGGATTATCCGCCAGGGGGCTTGGCGTTAGCGCTATTTACGTTTGATGGGAAAACTGCTGCATTACCGCCAAACTCGTGATGAGGCCCACTGTCTGATCTTGGGCAAACCCGTCCCTACTTTGTGGGCTATATGCTGGAGGATAAGCTGCCCCCCCCCCCCTTGAGAATTGTCCATTCTGTACATACCCTTGGCTCCTACATGTTCCCGCAATATGGCATGCCACATGTCCAAGATATAGGAGGGAATCTCCTCAATTGACCTCCCTGCACATTTTGATTATCATTCTGCAGGTTCTGAAACCCGCCTTGGTTATTTTGAAAACCACCCTGATTATTCTGAAAGCCACCTCTTCCTCGAAAGCCTGTACCTCTGCCTATTGGCATAAACCTGTTTCCTCCTTGATCCAACTGGCGTTGATTACTTGCCTGTTGCACACCTGGTACTTGCTGGATTCCCAGCCCCTCTCTCCTTGTCAGTACTGCTCCTTCTATGGCGTACTTCGATCATTTCTTCTGGACTTACTTAGCTTCCTCGAGTTTCCTAGCATCCTCCCTCTTCTTACTTTTCTCTTGCAGCAATTGGCAATGATGCACGATACTCAGCTGTATCTCTGCCCATGGCTTCGCTTCCATTCCCACTAGCTTCTTGAGCTGTGTCTGTACCTGTTCTGGCAATCCCTGACACAAAATGTGGTAACATACTGGCACAGATTTCCCCCAAGGCTCTCGAGTCATGTCCATCCTTACTGAAAATTCTGAATATAAGCAAGTGGATCTTCATTCACTTGCATTTTACGTGCCATAATTGCACCCATATCTGACGTATCAGGATTCTGTACTCTAAGCGCTTTCCAGACAGCCGCCCTACAATTATTAAATGGCGCTCCATCATGAGCTGTGTTCTGTGCTGTAACACTCGAATAACCTGCTCTCGTCCATATATTATCAGCTCTTTCCCCAAGAATGGCTGCTAGGAGACCTTTAATGTCCCCTATAGCTAACTTGTTTCCTCCAGTCATTTTTTTCTAGCTCATAAATAGGTTTCTCAGCACCCGCCATTAAACTGGAGTGTTTACATCTTAAATTGTCCTTGTCCATTTGGGGCCAAGGAATATACTGTGGTCTGGCACCTCCTTTCTCTAGTAGGGGGACTTGCGTAAACCCAAATCTGCAATCCGCTCCCATCGTCTGCCTACTCATAGTGGGAACAATAGTTCCCGATTGCCTTCTACCTGGCAATGACCTCAACCTGCTCACATATGGTGGTGATTCTCCTCTCTCGCTGTGTGATCGCCCTTTAGATAATTCTGGGTACACCCTAGGGTCTGCCATCCTATGTCTAGGTTGGTCTAAATCCAGCCATCTTACTTCCTTATCTGTCTGCAGACATCCCTCAGGACTGCAGGCACTTTCTCCCTCTTCCCCACGGGAAGTTTCTCTTTCTTCGTCTGATATGTCTACGCCCCTAATAGTGTGGCTTTCTTCGTTCTAGTCACTGTTTAACATTATCCTGTCCAAAGACAAGCCCCTCTGCTAAAGAGGCAAGCTGTCTTCCTTGCCTCGTGACTGGGCACCTGTGAGTCGATTTTCCTTTCCCTTACTTCTTGACTCATTTTTTTTCCCTAATTTCCTGATAAGCTTTATTGATTCTATCTCTGATACTTCCTATTTCGAAATTCTCATCTAGGTTTACCATAGATGGTCCTGGCATTACTCCTTGCGACGGGAGAAACTCCTTTATGTCGCCCCATGATATTACTGGACTCAGTTCCATTAGCTCTTTTTCAATGCGATCAATATTGCATGCTCTCTGTCTCCTTTTTCATTCTATTTCTTCATCTAATTCCCTTTGTTTTTTCACTTCCAATCTAACTCTATCTTCTTCCTTCCTTTTCTCTTCCCTTCTTTTGTTTGCTCTACGCCCTTCTTCGTCTCTGTCTTTGCATTTTTTTTATCTCGTAATTTCTGTTTTCTTTTCTAACCTGTCTCGTTCTTAGATTGCTGTCTGTCTGTTATACTTTCTCTGGTCTTCTGACCTTTTTTCCTTTCTGAGTTGTTTCGCCTGATACACCTGCTCTCGCCTTTGTCTACTCTTCCTTTTTTACTCATCCTCTTTCAATAGTGTCTCTCGTTCCCTCTCTTTTATCTTGATCTTCCCTGATGCTCTTCCCATCGAGCTTGAGCAATATCTGTCATTGTATCTTTCTCCTTTCCATATTTTAATCTCTCGTTCTATGTCTAAGGATACACTTGGACGTTCACTCTTTTCCTCGTCATCTTTCGTACTATCGCCATTTACTTCAGGCGCGGTAGGGGGAGCAGAAGGCTCCTCCCTGCACTCGTTAAGCATCCAATTCTCAGGAGGCACATCTTCTCGTTCCTCCTGGTACATTTTCCAAAGCTCTAAGCTAGCTAACCTTTTCTCCAATTTCTTCCCCGTGTACGCAGCGTGCAAGTATGTGGTCATACGTTGCAAAACCACCTTTGACAGCGATCTCCCTTGTGGTCATGGCATGAAAATTGTGTCTGTGGTACCCTTAACCCATTCCATACCGTACTGTTTAAGCTTGGGTGCGTGCTTTGGCAGCTGGTTGCACAATTGACTGGCAATACTTACCGTTAGTTTACACAAAATATGTTTCAGAAAAACAATCAAATATGAGCATGCACCAACAGTCGCTGCTCAAAGCCTCTATTTCACAATTTTACGCCAATCTACTTATTTCAATAGGCACCAATGATACTAAAACAGAAAGATTACAACATTTTGATCTCTACCCAACACAACCTGTCCTTGTCGCTTGTCGACACTTCACTTCTATTACACATAAAATACACAAACAGACAAACTAGTCGACTCTTCAACACAAACTTCCTCAGCGCTCTTCGCTGCTATCACTTGCCCCTAATTACTCCGATAGGTGTGTGAGTCGTCCCCTTTTAATGATCTATCTATATGCAGCCTAGGTTTACCCACTTGGGTTTTGAGACGACTCCTTCTAGACACTTCTTACGTGTAGGACACTGGGCTTATCTCGGACGTTCCTCATCCCTGATGCTCCTCGTCATATATATATTTATTTAATCAACCCCCGTTACTCTTCACTATCATCATAATCCCCCCATTCTCACACTTATCTTTGCCACATCCTTCAATCCACTCACCATTTGCCTTTCGGCACTTGACACTCGAGATCATCTCCTCCTCCAACCGGCCACTTTTGCCTTTGGTCCGCTCAGCGCCTGTGGAAACCAGGAGGTATTTTGTGAAAGAAGGGCCCGTCCCACCTGTATCTTCTTTACTTGCAAGTTTCTCTGTGTTCTGCGTCTCTTCACAGGAAACTTTGCGTTCTTCCAGCTAGATGGCGGAGGACGCCCAATATTCCGCAGTCTCCAGGGGCTTACTAAGATCGATGGGTCTGAACCATCCTCTCCGCTACCACGTGAACCCGGAGAGCGGGTCCTTTAAGATGAGGTAACGGTATCTGAGATGGATGGGATTGCAGATCTTACTAAAACATCAATAATCAGACAGACTCAAGAAGTTGGCAAAAGGGTAATCTGTTTTAATGACACATCTTTAAAACAGGGAGTACAACGGACATCAACGGACGCCGCACACACTTATCTCAAGTTATTTTATTAAAAAACAACACTTATATACTAAATATTCATCATGAGTGACATCAGGATACGTGGAAATGTAAGAAAACCTACTCAGGTTATAGTTGGTCAACGGGGAACATCTACATATACTTTCTATGGCCTACAAGGACGTGATTGGATCTCTAAGGTCAGGTGGGCAACTAAGCCCATCCCAAGTGCAAGTCCTCTTCCGTGTCATGAAAATATACGACATATCATTGGCTTATCAAACTATACGGCTCCTTAATACGTGGCCCTCTACAATTGGTTGGCACGCTAGTACCCTTCTGGAAGTTTCCACACGCTAGCAGCACGCAACTGGGATTCCAGGTGCTGGGGGTTTGGCCTAGTCATGCTGCCTGTGATGCTGGAAATGTATCGCTGTCCTTGTCCTGTAGTCCTTTTTCATTTGTGTTCTGTATTGTTTTCTGCCCAGGAGTCCATGTGGGACTCCTGGCAGTGCAGCTCCTCCTGTTTTTGGTTTGGTGTACAGACCAATGGGATACCCTTATAGCACCCATGGGTAGGGGTACAACCCTGTGCCCCTAGTGTATGTTTTTGGGCACCTGTGTGTGGTCCACAGAGCAGGGTATGGGCTGGTGGCAGCTCCATGCTGAAATTTAACAGGTGCTCTGGGTGTCCTCCATTTTGGGATACCCAGGCCCTGCCATTGGAATCATTTGATTCCTGATAGGAAACAAGATGGCCCCTGTGGCCTCTTGCTTTCTATTGCTTGTTACCTTGTTTTCCCAAAGACCTGGGAAGCCCTGGCTCTGTCCCTTCCCCCTGACTGGCTTTTAGGTGGAAGTTCCATATATGCTATTGTAGTGAAATCCAGGCCAGACTGGCTGGAGCCTTCTCAGTGACTGTATGTTGTGGGTACAGCCTGTGGGTGGGACCTGGGTGAATGGAGTGTGTGACCAATATGCACTTCTTGTTGTGGATGTCTGGTTTCTAGTATGAAACATAATGACTGAGACAGCCTTGCCCGAAACTGGTATGAATGCAGTGTGTAGTGTTGAATGGCTGGGTACTTGTCCCAGTACACATTCCTTGTTGTGAGTGTCTGAAAGGGAGGATAATGGCCTGAATGTACTGTGTGCCTGATTGGCTGACTGACTGCTGAATGCCCTTCTGAATGATTGGTTGCATGAGTGTGACCCAGCAGAATGAATGGGAGATCAACTAGTATATCTGGGTCCTCTCACTGCTAGTAATCGTTCAGAAGCTGAAGTGGAAACTGACATCGAAACTGATGCCTGATCTCGAAGCCGATCCCGAAGAAGAAGGTTGACTGCTGTTACCTTCACTGCAGTCTGAAAGCCACCGAACCGTCGAGACTGATCCAAGAGAGGACCTGGTTAGGCGCCCTCTTCCCGAGCTCCGAGGGACCATCAAGCACTGCTAACCTTCGACAAAGCTCCCTGACAGTCAGACCCTCGGCAGGCTGTCGATCGGAGACGGGGACCACCAAAGAGAAGCACCTGACATTCCATCCACCGTCATCGACCAGGTTTCGCAGGTTTGCTATAACTGCTGTAGGCCCGTCTAAGTCATGTTGCCCAGAAGCGGGGACCGCTTGACGCTGTGCCATCGACGACCGGAGCCGCAACGCTCCATTGATTAAGACATTTCTGAATCCCGGACGCACTCTTCTGCACCGCCGACTGCCTTATCCTGCCGGAGAAGGCCAGGCCATTGACGCGCCGAGCAGCATCCGCCGGTGGGTTTCCCGCCACCCAAAGACCGTAGAGACGCCGGACGACTCGACGCACTTGCTGGGCCACAGTTCTTCCCAAACACTTTGCGGTCCTGAACTATCAACATGAAGGTGCTCCGCACGCCTCTTCCTTGCAGGACGTCTTCGAACCATCGTTGACGAGCGCCGTCGGGACCGAAGCTGCTGCCTCGACGCCGAGTTCCCTTTCTTCAAGGGATCTCGACGATCTGTGGCTCCTGCTTTAAAGGGAGCCGCTGAAGAAGGATCCGTCAATGACACGTCATCGAACTCTGCTATTCCAGGTACATTGGGGTGGTAGAAACTTTGTAGAAGGAAATAAGATTACTTGAACAATATATGGACTGGGCTTGTAGTGTATCTTTATTTTACAGGTTGCCCAGGTGGGGGGATCTTCACACAGAGCTGTGTCTAGGTAACGGGGCCAGTTTTCTGACAATTGTTATAACCAACAGCTTTCCTCCTATGTCTATTGTTGGTTATCTTTAGTAATTAATTTGTGACATTTGACCAGACTACAGTTGATGCACTTTAATGAATATATTATATAAAGACTGTGTTTTTACAGTGTGCAGACATTCCTTTGCGGGTGCTTGGGGACTACACTGTACTTAAGAACCAGCCCACATCACCTCCTCAGAAGCTAGGCCTTGATTGCTCGACCATAGCTACCGAATAGAGAATCTTGGCTGGGGTCCTCTGTGCCTCTCCTCTGCCATATAGAGAGCAGGAGTACAGACATCCCCCTCCAGTCTTTACACTCCCCATACAATCAGCCCATCATCATTCATCACTCCTGTGGTCTGCCATTCAATTAATACCTTTGAACTCGGCCTTGTAGAGGCTCACCGCACCTCGGAATAAAAGGGAGTGCAGCATGGCCTTATCTTCTGGTCTCGGTGTAGCTCGACCCAAAGTCTATTCTTATCCGATCACATGACTGGAGACCAATGTTCCCTCTAATTATTTTTCTCTCTGTGCGGAACTGGTTGGCTGTTGTGCACACATTATTTTCCATGTGCGCAACTGACTAAAGAGGTAAGCTACTGTCGCAGTTTGGAAAGGAATTTCCTCTTGCCAGCTACTGCAATTCTTTACAAATCTTACAACACTTTTTCCAAATACATAGGCTAAAATAATATATGTCAAATGTGATTATACAGAAAACTCATCAACCAGTCCAAGACTTCAACATCTGCCACAGTACCTTGCAAACGTACCTCTGTGCAGAGAGATGTGCAGAGAAAAAAGTATGTTTTATGCCACTGGAAAATCACTCTTGTGTATTACAACACACAAATATCTCTTGTCATAACTGAAGTGGCTGTCAAGAAATTCAGACAGAATACAACATTTGCCTATGGATTAATGGCAATTAAAAGCAAGGTGTCAAAAAACATACTGATAGGAGTTCAAGTGGTAAAGGAGTAAAGTAAGTAATTTAAGGTCCAGGAGAACATGCTTCTAATAATGTGTGTAAGGATGATAATTGCATCAGAATAACTGCACCTCATGATAAAAAATTCCTGTGCCTCTACTTACTATCCACATTACATTCTCCTGTCGGTAGTGATAACACCAGCCTAACAGCTGAGAGACATATGCACCATCCATTCTTACTCCCGAAAAAAGGAAAAACCAGAAGCAATGAACATATGATTGCTTCAACCCACTAAGCTCCACTGATTTGTTTTTTATTAGTGACCAGTAGAGCAGTGGCATAGGAAGGAACTCTAATAATAGTAATGCCTGATCTCAAGAGGAATTTTAAGGGGAAAGAACATCTTTTAATAAGCAGAAAGAATCCCTAATGAAAAAGCTATTTACCTTTTTACTCCCTGAAAAATCATTTGACTCCAAGTAGGGAGCAAAATCCGATTAGAGCCATGCTTGCACCCCTGACATAGGAAGTGAAATGACAGGGCACATCATAAAGTGTATAGTTTTGCCCACCCTTGCACACCACAGCCTAAATACAATTAAACAAGAGCCATATTGAGGTTTATTATGGAGCCCTGTTGAAGAAAATCACATATATATCTTTTAAGTTAATAGCATCAATTCATCCTAGATACAACTGATAGAGTGCCTTCTGTAACTATGAACCCATATTCTGTAATTCTTTGTGATAAGTTAAATAAGATGCAAGGAGATGCAAGAGACTATACACACAACACATGGTTATATTAAAAAGCCCTCAGCAGCTGAGCATAAAAAAGGTGCTGTTTTCTAGACGGGTACTAGAATTTCCTATCAGTTAGCAAACAAGCAACACATTTCCTTCAGTGTACTGCCGAAACGTCTGACTTGGTTTTTGAAATGTGCTGCTTTGTTCATCACCTGCAAGGAGTGATGACCTGTGCTCTTCCACCCATACCCTTCCCTAGGCCCTGCGCTAGCCTACAATACTAGTTGAAAGAGCACTGTAAAAGTGAGCGAATGTAGCAGTAAACGGTCACAGGGATTTTTGCAGACCCACAATACTTTGCAATCAAGGCATATTTAATGCCTCAACATATGTGCATTTTAAAAATGTCATGACTCTGCATGTACACAATTCTTTTGCAGCGTATTTGAATTTAATAATGCGTTAACTTGCAAGGGGCCGCTTCAAAGCAATTGCGTGACATATGCACAAAGAAGAGGCAATATGGGATAAGGGTACAAATCCAAGTAGCCTACTTACTTACAGTCAGTATCCAATATTTGAGCTGGTAGTTTGATTATATAGTGTGGGTGACGCTTTTGGTAAGGCACAATCAGTAACAGAAATTCTGACACGTGAACATTATTCATGTTACAACAAACATTAAAGAGGTGGATGTAGGAACACGTCTGCTAACCTTTCGCAGAGCCAATCTAGTAGTATCTTAATGTGTTATGGGGCAGAAGTTAATCATAAGGAAAAAGTGTGGTAGACTCTAGGAGTCATGGGTGGGCAGGGAACATCATTTGGTTAATGCGTGCAGGCCTAGCTTGGTTAGATTGTTCTGTTCATGGAGCCAGTTTTTCATATTAGTTTTTAACCATGTATGTGTATTTTACTGTTAGGGATTTTAGGTGTCCCTTGTGTAGTAGTGTAATGCAAATGAGTAGAATATCAATATTAATTGCTTACTTTAAGAGAAAGAAAATGTCAGGTAATTGCTGTGGCTTGTGCCTTATTAAATCTTTTTGAATAGGTGAGAATTGTCTGTGCGCTGCTAAATATCTTCTGAGCAGCACCCAGAAGGAAGCTGGGCATGCGCACAGCTTAGAGGGAACATTGCTGGAGACCATGTTTTCAAGCTCTTTGTTGTATTTTAATACCATTAAATGAAGAAATCTTGGCACCCTCGATGGTTTTCATTACACCTCAAACAGAAGCTGAGCTTGCTTCTCATGTTTTTGTATCTTCTCGAATACATGGCTAGGATCTTAGCGGCCCCAACTCTTGACACTGGGCCAGGCAAGCCTTTCTCAAATCTTCCTTCACCGTCAGCTATTATTCTGCTGCACCACACTTCCAATTCCTCCATTCATAGGGTCCAAGTTTGCTAAAGTGCGTTGTGTAACATCCAGATTCTATACATTCCTATGTATATACATTGGCGCATCGCCGCAATCTATACACTATCTAGCCAGCCTCACGATTACTTCATCTACTTGCGTTACTGCGTCTGTACAATTGTAAACTAGTTTTGCATTTTCTCTGGCGCTTCTCCGCACATGCAATCTTCATTTCAGGGGCAAAATGTTACATAGTTCATTACTTTGCCATCAAATTCTATAGGGTCTATATCCTTGCTCCATTTATATCTCTTCTGTATTTGTCACCTCAACTTCACGTGACGTCACCTGTTCTTTCTTCATTCATTTTCACGCTTCTTCTGGAACTTCCTTCAGAGGGTCACCATTTCTTCAAGGATACATACACTATGTACTTGACGCAGGACTCGGCTACATGGTACGGGAGGTAATCCTCACTTGAGGGCTCTTGGAGGGACACAAACTCGCAGCCCCGATTCTCACTTAAGCGCTGATGGGCTCCCCTTGGGGCTCTCCCTCTTGGTGATCCAGACTGCCACCGGGTGCTCAGATTGATAAGGCGGTTCATAAATCAATTTCTCAGAAACCCAGGAGCTGGGCTATGTCTAACTCAGCAGCCATGTCGGGACCACACTGGCAGAAAGGAGCAAGGAAAGAACCTTACAGCATTACCACTGGCCGTCAAGCCGCACTGCAATATACAGCCGCTTCTGACAGCCTACCATCTTCCATGCCGGGACATGTGTGCCATGGAAGGCCTGCACAACAGCACCCCACTCCCCATTGCTCCCTGGATGTGCTCTCTTAGCGTTAATTTCTCATTCGGTATCGCCTAGGGGAATGGGAAAGACCCTGTGCTTCCCAAAACTTCCAAAAATAGAAAATCTCTTCTCCTTGGTGAAATATGGACTTTCCGCTTCCTCAGAACAGCACCAATGGTATTCCCAGCCACAATGCTTTGCCACCCCTTTCAGTAATCCAAGAAACTTGCCACAGTTCAAAAGAAATACAAATTCTACAACTGTTAGTGAAACACAGTTCTTGGTTAACAATTAGTATGTCATTAGTCACAGAATTAGGATTCACAATTTTATGGTATAAGTCATTTATAATGTGCCTGTAAACAAGTTTTTCTAGGCACGACAAGTCAAGGAGGGGGGGGGGGCAGAAGGAGGATAAAACAACAATGTTACTAGGCATTGTGTCATTCAGGTTGCACAAGTGCGGGTGGAGGGAAAAGTGCAGGTAACTCAAGTGCTGTCAGAGGGTGGCTCATTAGTGCAGAGACACAAGGGACTGTAGGGTTGCAGATACATAGCCGTAAGTGCTGGGGTAGCCCAGAGGCAGTGTGACGGCAACTGGATAGGCAGGAGCCTGGGCCCGAGTTTCAGTGGGAAGCCAGGTGACCAGTGTGCGGAGCAGTCAGGGACATCAGCAAGGGAACAGAGAGAAAGCGGAAGCAAAAAGGAAGGTCTTGATTTGCTTCCAGAACCGGAGGTGGTTCTGCTCAAGTTTGAGAGAGGCAGGGAGGCTGTTCCAGAGGGAGGCCCACGCAGAGGAAATAGATCCACCCCCACTCTCTGCTTAGAGAAGCATCTGACCCTTAGAGATTTGGAGGTGGATGAGCAGAGGGCTCGAGAACGAATATGTTTAGGAAGAGAACGTTGGAGGTAGTGCGGTCGCAGGCCCCAAAAAGCCTTGTGGACGATGCAGATGGTCTTGAACTTGCTGCAGCGACAGGGAGCCGGTAGAGAAATTTCAGAGCTGGAGCAATATGATCCCTGGGCTTGAGGCCAAGGACAAGTTGTAAAGGTCAAAGGGTAGAGACCGGCAGATTTAGAAAGAGTCTGTTGCAACAGTCCAGCCTGGAGAGAAGCAGGGCTCTGGAGACAGTGAGCTTCTGGGGCAAAGTGAGAAAAGACAGAATACCTCTGAGGAGGTGCAGCTGATAGTGCGACTTCTTAGAGACATCAGTGATGTGAGGAGAGGGTGGAGTCGATGATGGCACCAAGATTCTTAGCCCCACAGGAAAGCGCAGGAAGAGGGCCCAGGGTGGGCGGCCAGAGAGAGAGAGGAAAGCTGGGAGCAGGTATCATGGTGAGTAGGATCTCAGTCTTACTGGCATTAAGGCAGAGATCATTGGCGGCACACCATTCCCCACCACCAAAATATACAATAGGTATATTTGTGAGGATGATTTCACAGTGCTGCTGCTTCTACTTCAACAGCTTCACTTCTACTTAAGTTTACCATGAGAAAACGCTCCTTTGTCTCATAGTACTTCACCTCATTTGGGCTTCTGAAATGTTTAATCTACTGACATTTAGATATACCACCACAGCTTAAGTACTTTGCAATTCAAAACCGTTTTTAGTTCCGACAAGATTTAGTTTAAGGTATTTCAACACCTTCCAACAGGCAAGGCACTCATCCTCTGAATATCTCGTCATAAGGGGCATCCTCTTTGCCTCTCGTCTGTCTCAACTTCAAATAATATTCATCAACAGCAAGTTTCCCTTCCCCAACTTTGCCTTCATCTCTCTGCCAACTGTTAGCCGAAATAATTACCCAGAAGCCTTGGTGCTACTCTCTTGGTGCCAGGTAATGCTTGCACACTTGTATCTCAGGCAACATTATACTGTCTGTAGGCTCACAGTCTTAGTTAGATGGTTTTCTGGCTTTAGGAGAAGCTGCTGTCAGGCTTAATAGGGGAATACTCTTGACCTGGGCAATGCTTGCTCTCTCTTCAATTGTAGATACAAAGTTGAAATGCTTCACTTCCTTACTAAGCATTTAACGTTCACGTGAATAGAGATGTAAAAGGTCACTCTTTCCTTGGAAAGTGAAATTAGGCACATGTGACCCCTTCTTTATATAGTCTACAACATTTAAAGGGTTCGACATTGGCTTTCTGTAGTGTTTGTTCTTCACGTGAGTAAAAAGAGAAATCACTGATCACACGTGAGTGCTTCTTTCTCATTGTTCCATTGCCAAAGGGTTTAACAAACGACTTCAGCTCGCTTCTTTCTATATGCGAGTGAAGATAGGACTGAATACTGTTGCCGGCAGTGCTCGGCAAGGAATCAGAACACCAGGTTTGACTCACCGGCTTCTGTAATCCTTTTAATGTGGTTTGCACAACTCCCACAACTTTGGGTACACTTTCTACTGCTTCTGGCTTCACGGGAAGCTACACCTTTCCTTGTTGAAGGTGTCTCCAGTCCGGCCACTCCACAAAGGAGCCCATCCCGCTCCTGAGACCCAAAGCTTGCCTGCAGCTCATTGCTTCGGTCTCCGACACACCCCTGGCACGGCAATCTTCACAATCAGGCTCAGATGGGGAAAGGCAGCCTTCCTGCATGCCTTCCGCTGCGCAGCCTCTCCAACTCAGTGTTTGGGGGAATAGGACCCTCACAGAACAAGCAGGCAAAATCTGCTGTTTTAATGTTCCGGCATCCCTCTGGTTCTTCCACTTCTGTATAGATTGCCAACACTATGTTGTCGTCTTTCTGCCTCTGCTTCTACAGCACGCACTCCAGTCACTGTTCCAGCTCCTCCTCATTACCTGCACCTGAGAGGGCCTTTTATGCCTCCCAGGTTCCTTCATATGTGGGCTGTTAGGCTTAATTACCTGACTACTACTACAGCATTCCTCTTCAGTCCTCTTTCTCTTCCTCGTCCCAGTACTAATAGGATTATGGTACTCGTAGTCCCCAACAACAAAGTTAGTTCTTTTAAGCAACTTCTTAATTTTAAGGGCAGATTTATTTCCCTTAGAACTATTAAAAGATGAACCGTTACAATTAGTTATTATAGAGGAAGACAATTGACTTAAGGCAATATTGCTCGATCCTTTTACATTATACCTTTGGGAGTAAGGAGGGTTTTTACCTTGAGATACCTTGAAAGATCTTTCTGTTATTAAGGTTTTTTCAGTTTTCATGGTATTTGTGCCCAGAGCCAAAGAATTCATATGTGGTTCAGATACATTGTAATGGCAATAAGCCATTACCTGGAAGGCAATCTTGAAAGGTGTTCCCTTTCAAAGGACACATACCGCATATCATCCCACAGGATCTCCTCACCACTTTGGGCCTTGTCTCCTCCCAGGTGATCCTCTCGCAGTACACCACCCCCAAGGTCAGGATCAGGAAGAGTTTGCCTTTCCCTAGCCACCTTGGAGGAGACTTTAGGCAGGGTTTCAGTGAGGAATCTGTAAGATTCTTCACAGTAGCCAATACGTTACACTTAGAGGACCTGTGCTGCTGGCCACGGTGCTGCACCGGGAAGAACCTAGTAGGGGTACCAGGTTGATGCTCTCTGAAATTTTGTGAGGGTAGTCATTGTATTGCACAGATTGTAACCCGCACTAGTGGTTCTCCGGTCATAGCCTTGCAATAGCACTTGGAAGGGCCGTGCAGTTGACCAGGGTGTTGCACCTAGTCGAGTTGCTGAGAGCTACCAAATTATGGATCGTAGGCGACTGTAGAATGCGTAGCCACTTAATGACAGCTGGAGTCAGTGACCCACCATAATTTATGAACCCATAATATATTGTAGAATTTGCTGAATGTACCACTACTAGGCTTTCAACTGATTATAATGAATGCATTTTTTCCTCTCATAATATGCGGCTTCCAAATTAGAATAAAGCACAGCAACACTTCTGCACGCATTTGCGTTTACATACAACTCGAATTACACTTCGCACAACACTTCCGTCAGACGATTGTAGCTACCTTTCATGACAAAAAATCAAACTGTAGCTACACACATAATTGACTAGCCTCTTACACACACACCCCTCCAGCTTACTCTCTGGTGTACTTCTCTCCACTGCTCCACTGTAAGGACGGCATGGTATCCAACAGTAAGACAGACACAAGTGATCACAGTTCAAGGTTGATTATTGAACTTCAATTCGGTTTGAAAAACTCCTATCTAATTCCAAATCTAAAGATGGGAGCAAGCTACAACCATCAAATAATAAATAACGCAGTCCTAATGGAGTCTATGTTAAAATAAAAGGGCCTATACTAATAAACCTATTGCCAATCCTAACTTCTAAACACAAATAGTGTGGGAAACAATGTTGTGCAAAAGAAAAGTGTTCAAGAAATGATATTTCAGCATATTTAAGCTATTGGCTTCCCTTCCCCACGTTTTCAGCACAGGACAAGGCAGCACCCTCGAGATTAGGACACAGTCTGGTTTCTCTATCACGAGGATGCAGTTCAAAACCTCAACATCAGGGCCTTCTGTGCCAAAGTCTCTTAGTCATTCAAAGTCTCTTATTTCAGAGGGCCTAATGCAATACGACAAACATTAAAGTGCCTTTCTTCTTAGGATTTCACATATACAACTTCTCGGGTGATTTCCTGTGCACCCGGGTCCCCCTCCGCCGGGCTCAGACCCACTTTAACACAAAACCTTCAATTGGTCGCCCTCTGCCGGCTCTGACCAAATTGATCTACTTTTCCAAAAGTTCTCGTCTTCATCAAAATCGAACACTTTCGACTGTGCGCAGGATTTTGCTCGACTTGCCGCAGGACTACTTCGATTCACACTCGTTCTCTTCTTGATATAACCTTTTCCTCACTTTCACTTTTGCCATTTCTCAGCTGGATACCTTACAGAGACCTTCAATTGAGCACCAAAGTGGTGCCAGACCACTCTGTCAGAGGTATTGTATCTTGCTTTTAAAGTTCAATCACTCATCATTAGTTCACCTTTATTTGCATTTCTTATCACACACATTTTACCAATGTTTGTTCCAGAGCTCGGCTCAGCGCTGGCTATACAATGTTCTGCTTGGACACTGTGACTTAAGTCATATAGTCAACACAGGGTGTTTCAGCCTTCAAAAGCTTGACTTATAGCCATTCATGTGCAGGCCTTCATCAGGATGGAGAACTGGAGGATGGAGAATCCTGTGTGTCCTGTTGTGTCTGGCAGTGTAGAGCACGGAGGGGAGTTGCGGGCTGACTTGAAACAAGTCAGTGGTCTGTTCAGGACATGTAGTGTCCTAATATGTAGGTCCAAACTCAGTCGTGTAATAAATGTCACTAGAACTGAGAAAGGGTCCCGTCTGTGTCAGAGAGATCGCACCTATCTCCTATGCTGGGCTCAGACCAAATGTATCTACTTTTCCAAACTTTCTCTATTGCACCAAAACTTTCGACTGTGCACAGAATTTTGCACGACCCGCCGCAGGACCACTTTGATTCAAAATTACTCGTTCTCTTCTTGATATAACCCTTTTCTCACGTTCGCTTTTGCCGCCTCTTAGTTGGATACCTTACAGAGACCTTTGATTGAGCACCCACACAGTGCTGGACCACTCTCTCAAAGGTATTGTATCTTGCTTTTAAAGTTCAATCACTCATCAGCAGTTCAACTTTACGTTTCTTATCATACACGTTTTACCAATGTTTGTTCTAGCACTCGCCATACAATGTCGCTGCTTGCAACCTTGGCTTCAACACACACCAGTCTTGTATCAGTCTCCCCAACTCACCGGCTGTGTTGATTTCACTGACGCTGCTTTGTTCTTAGAGCCAAGGACGGTTCTTATCTCCCTCAGCTGCTGTCTCAAAACTGCTGTTTCCTTGTTTGCTCAGTGTGCTATCGTGCTCTGCCTTTTATCCATGTAGGGAAGCTTAATGGAAGTCAGGTGTGTGTGATGGTCAGTAATTGCCTGACCTCGTCTGACCATTGCATTGGGACACGTCAGGTATTCTGCTCGGGTGTTACTCTGTTTTCTCCCTTAGCGGGCAGTCCGTGTGAAAGTGTTTGTTTTGTAAAAGGGTGGGGGTTAGAGTTCCTATGTATCCCACCTGGTAGGATGTAGTAAAGGTGTTACAGGGAAGTGTATGCCACGCCTAACCATCCGGTGTCCCACTCCCTGAAGACCACTCACCCAGGTTATCCTCCCACACTGGTCCATCCCCAGGAACTGGATCCAAAAGCGATGGCTGTGTCCTGGCCACCTGGATGACAGATCCCCTGGGAATAGTGGGTGAGAAACCTTCTGGTTTCTCACACCACCCGAACACATTCCAATTACAGATGGGTGGCTAGCAGGGACTCGGCCTAGTCCTCATAACCTTAATGGCCATTTTGGACCAACGCATACTAGCACCTCCTATCTTTCTCATACTTTGGTGCCCCTGAGGGCATTCAACCTATAGCACGTTACGTTGGGACCATATCCATGGTGAAAAGCGCTATACAAATAGCTAAATGAAATGAAGCATAATTGATACTTTTTTTAATGATATGTGAATTGAGTTTTAGGGTAAGGAACTGACCAGTTTATATGGGCATACTAGGTTTTAACTTCTTGGTAGCATGCAGCTACTAACATATGTTTTTCTTATTTCCCATTTTTCATATGATTTGTTTGGTTATTTCTTTTTTTTTTTGCTTATTACCTTTCTGCGTATTGGGATTTCTCTTTGGACTTTGTGCTCGCGTATACATTCTTTGGTATTTGGTACTGTGAAGGCATCATGAAGTAAGACACAGACAACAGATTTTAAGTTCAAACAAAATATATTTATTAACTTAAAATGCAGGATGCCAGGCTGCTGTGGTCACACCTTATTACTGCGCCAGAAAAAAATTATGCTGGAGACTAAGTCCAATTGCTGTTGTGTGATAAGGAAGTTTAATTGATCTGCCCTATGGATTACACGTGTTTCGGCAAGGTGCCTTTCTCAAATCAGGGCTTATCTAATTATGACCCATCATAAGTGAAAATAATAAATGCACCATCCAATCCCCATGTACCAAACCACATCGTAAAAATCAAGGTAAAACGGAATAACCAGAAAAGAAAGTTAAGTAATTCAATCAAACATTATTGAGAAGAAAACAAAAGCAAATGGCATTTTTTAAACGTATGCATTTACATTTCAGTTTCCCATTCACAGAGAGAGAGGATAGGGGATAAGGGATGGATGTTTAGGTTTGGAAAAGTCAAAAGGAAAACACATTAGAAATTAATAATTGGTGAGTGGTTGTGATTGAACAAACTCGTGCTAAGTGTGCTGTAATGTAAGAAAAGATTTCTTACCCAAGTTTATTTCTCTTGATCATTACTGGAAGTGTAATAACGGGGATCAATCCCAACTGTGAGGTAAGGGCGTGGGAGAGAAAGGAAAGAAGGTGGCGGTTTGTGAACACTTCTGTGCACATTGTCAGCTAAAGTTGCAAAAAGGCGCTTTTACTTTTAATGCGGGTTGCATCATGTTAAAAGGCTCGCGCTGCCCTTGGTTCCATTTTAATAGAAGTTAAGACTAATTGCTAATATTTGCAGTTGTACATTAAAAGCGACAAATGGCGGGTGTGCTGTCAGTTGATTTAAATAGCTTAGACCCGATTTTTACATCACATGTGGCAATAGCTGTAACTGATTCAACAAGTGCTACTCTTTGTGTTAATATTTGCGGTTGTACATTGAAAGCCACAAATGGCGTGTGTGCTGTCAGTTGATTTAAATAGCTTAGACCCGATTTTTACATCACATGTGGCAATAACTGTAGCTGATTCAACAAGTGCTGCTCTTTGTAATAATTCGACTATGTGCTGGAATTAAGCGCATCCTGATGCGATTGGTCCTGAGAGAGGGTGGGCTGTCAAGGACCCCAGGGCTTACCTGCAAATATCATTGCCGCGTCCCGCGTTCAAGCAAAGTGTTGCTGTGGTCCCTGCTTGTTGCCATTTAATGAGGGGATGACTTGGCAACTAAGTCCCTTGTTTGTGTCATTGCTGACTATCTGTTTGTCTACAGGTTTAGAGTCGGCCATGTTGTAATGTACTTTGTGATAACCTCTTCATGGGAGACACAAACTGAGTGCTAATCACAGCGTTCTATTCCTTAGCTGTGTGAGAATCTTATGTTACCATTTATGATTTGATTCATACAGGAGTATTTGAAGCTTGAAATGCATTAAAACTCGTAGTCATGTTCCAATTGTTACTAGGTTTGTCTCATGGGATTCTCAGTGGTGTATTGTGGGAACCGTAGTACTGTGTAGGTTACAGTTCTGAAAAGTTAGAATTTGCCTAGAAATCACTTGTATAGAGTTTTGCATAGTACATATTTGATACGTATTGTATTTAAGGTTGCCCTTGATTCTGGTTGTATCTTAGTAAAAACCTTATATGTATTGAAAGTTTTTAAACCCTGGGGGTAGACAGTTCCTATTGATGGTTGCATGTGCGTGGGAATCTTAAGTCTCGAGGGATTCACAGTGGTGTATTATGGGAATCATAATTATTAGTATCATCAATATTCTAAATGTGTTTGAGTGCCAGGAAAGCCAATATAGTGAAAACATAAGTTACATATCCATCAAAATTATATCTTAGTATAGACCACATTCTTGACGAACAAATTACAGAAAATATGACATCTCATTGTCCGTGTTTAAGCCAGTGTCCACACTTCTGAAGCGACAGATATATCTGGCCTCTTCACGGCGAAGAAGCAATTCCTGGTTGCCGCCCCTAGGTCCCAATGTTACTTTCTTTAAACCTATAAATCTAATGTCTCCTTTGTCTTGCAAATGGTGTACTTTCTGCCAGTGGTCGGCTAGGGGTAGGTTTTTGTCTTGGCTGCCAATTGTTGAGAGGTTACAAATGTTAGAAGAAGTTGAATGGCTCCCAACATACCATCTTGCCACTTGGGATGGTAAAGCCCTATACACCTCAATTGGACACAACCTGGCTCTGGACACAATAACCTACACATTTATGAAGGAATCCGCATCACATTTCCATTTTGTATGCATGATAAAAGAAATGTTCATGGCGACATTAGAAAATAGCATCTTCATTTTTGAAAACCAATTCTATAAGCAAAAAAGAGGCATGGCAATGGGCGTTAAATGCGCCCCACATTGGCCAACCTGGTCATGGGCATGTTCGAAGACGACCTGATCTATACAACAGATGCATACAAAACTAATATCATCAAATGGACACGTTACATTGATGATGTCTTCTTTATTTGGAATGGCACCTTGCAAGACTTAGAAAGCTTCAGACTTCAGACCAATGACAACAATTGGGGCATTGAATTTACAGGCACAAGCAGTCAATTGGAAATTAACTTTCTGTATCTAACAATCTCAACTAAAGACAACAAACTTATAAACAGAACTTACCGGAAGGAGACAGAAGTCAACTCAACATTGTTTGCCACTAGTTGTCATCACGAACCGGTGATTAGAAACATCCCTAAAGGGGAATTCATAAGAGCAAGAAGGAACTGTACCGACCCAATACATTTCAAGGAGGAATGCAATCTCTTAACCAATAGATTCAAGGCTAGAGGCTATTCACAAAAAAGCATACAAGCTGCCCACGACAAGGCCCAACTAATACCTAAAACACAAACCTTGTTAAAAAAGGACAAACCTACTCAAGACACTAAAGTACAATTCATTACTACACATTGTGCGAACAATCATGAGATCAGAAAGTCTCCAAAAAAACTGGCATCTGCTCAAACTTGACCGACACGTAGGGATTTTTCTTCCTGATCACCCTTCTATAAATCTATAGAAGAGCAAAAATACTTCGAACCAGTGTAAGCACATCATTACTACCTGAAAAGAAAAAACTAAAAACTTTGACCTGGTTAGACGACCCAAGACCGGGTTTTAAAAGATGTGGTACTTGCACTATGTGCAGATATGCAACGACTAGTACATATTTCTACAAAGACATGAATGGAATTCAAACAAAAGTAAAGGAGCAGATAAACTGCCGAACAAAATATGTTGTCTATGCAATCATATGTGTCTGTAAAAAAACTTACATCGGCAGCACAATCAGACAGCTACGGATAAGGATAAGAGAGCACTTCTCAACAATTGGCAGCCAAGACAAAAACCTACCTCTAACCAACCACTGGCAGAAAGTACACCAATTGCAAGACAAAGGAGACATTAGATTTATAGGTTTAAAGAAAGTAACATTGGGACCTAGGGGCGGCAACCAGGAATTGCTTCTTCGCCGTGAAGAGGCCAGATATATCTGTCGCTTTAGAAGTGTGGACACTGGCTTAAACACGGACAATGAGATGTCATATTTTCTGTAATTTGTTCGTCAACAATGTGGTCTATACTAAGATATAATTTTGATGGATATGTAACTTATGTTTTCACTATATTGGCTTTCCTGGCACTCTTAAACACATTTAGAATATCAATGATACTAATAACTATGATTCCCATAATACACCACTGTGAATCTCTCAAGACCTAAGATTACCACGCACATGCAACCATCAATAGGAACTGTCTACCCCCAGGGTTTAAAAACTTTCAATACATACAAGGTTTTTACTAAGATACAACCAGGATCAAGGGCAACCTTAAATACAATATGTATCAAATATGTACTGTGCAAAACTCTTTACAAGTGATCTTTAGGCAAATTCTAACTTTTCAGAACTGTAACCTACACAGTACTACGGTTCCCACAATACACCACTGAGAATCCCATGAGACAAACCTAGTAACAATTGGAACGTGACTATGAGTTTTAATGCAAAACTCTTTGCAAGTGATTTTTAGGCAAATTCTAACTCTTCAGAACTGTAACCAACACATTACTACGGTTCCCACAATACACCACACAGAATTCTATGAGACAAACCTAGTAACAATTGGAACGTGACTACGAGTTTTAATGCATTTCAAGCTTCAAATACTCCTGTATGAATCAAATAATAAATGGTAACATAAGATTCCCACACAGCTAAGGAATAGAACGCTGTGATTAGCACTCAGTTCGTGTCTCCCATGAAGAGGTTATCACAAAGTACATTACAACATGGCCGACTCTAAACCTGCAGAGTAAACAGACAGTCGGCAATGACACAAACAAGGGACTTAGTTGCCTAGTCATCCCCTCATTACATGGCAACAAGCAGGGACCACAGCAACACTTCGCTTGAACGCGGGACGCGCAATGATATTTGCAGGTAAGCCCTGGGGTCCTCGACAGCCCACCCGCTCTCAGGACCAATCGCATCAGGGTGCGCTTAATTCCAGCACATAGTCGAATTATTACAAAGAGCAGCACTTGTTGAATCAGCTACAGTTATTGCCACATGTGATGTAAAAATCGGGTCTAAGCTATTTAAATCAACTGACAGCACACACGCCATTTGTGGCTTTTAATGTACAACTGCAAATATTAGCAAATTAGTCTTAACTTCTATTAAAATGGGACCATGGGCAGCGCGAGCCTTTTAACATGATGCAACCCGCATTAAAAGTAAAAGTGCCTTTTTGCAACTTTAGCTGACCATGTGCATAGAAGTGTTCACAAACCGCCACCTTCTTTCCTTTTTCTCCCACGCCCTTACCTTATAGTTGGGATTGATCCCCGTTATTACACTTCCAGTAATGATCAAGAGAAATAAAGTTGGGTAAGAAATCTTTTCTTACATTACAGCACACTTAGCACGAGTTTGTTCAATCACAACCACTCGCCAATTATTAATTTCTAATGTGTTTTCCTTTTTTCCTTTTGACTTTTCCAAACCTAAACATCCATCCCTTATCCCCTACCCTCTCTCTGTGAATGGGAAACTGAAATGGAAATGCATAGGTTTAAAAAATGCCATTTGCTTTTGTTTTCTTCTCAATAATGTTTGATTGAATTACTTAACTTTCTTTTCTGGATATTCCGTTTTACCTTGATTTTTACGATGTGGTTTGGTACACTTATGATGGGTCATAATTAGATAAGCCCTGATTTGAGAAAGGCACCTTGCCGAAACACATGTAATCCACAGGGCAGATCAATTAAACTTCCTTATCACACAACAGCAATTGGACTTAGTCTCCAGCATAATTTTTTTTCTGGCGCAGTAATAAGGTGTGACCACAGCAGCCTTGTTTCCTAATTAAACAAACGGAGTTGAGGGACTCGAAGTCTCCGTTCTATGGCACACCAATGCGACAGTGCACATTTTTGCATTTAATCAGGTCGCGGGGTTCTAAGTGATATCAACCCAAAAGTTCCTTCAAAATCTGTCCTAAATGTCAGGATGGTTGAAGGCCTAACTTGCCCTTTGCTAAGGTGGGATTTGCCTAACTGAACAAAACTAAGGAAAGTCTGAGTCAAAGAGCTCAATTTAAAAGTCTGTCTGTGTCCAAAACCTATCCTTGCCCTCACAACTAAAGCTAACAAATGTGTAGGGATGTCAAAGTTAAAAGAAATAGTGTTCAACTCAAGGTTCTGAGCTTCTTCCAGCTCGCAGCTTACTGTCAGCTCCCCTTCCCCAAACATAAGAAAGTTCCATGAAAAAGTCTCAAAGTTTACCTTTCTCCAGTTCAAGGCCATATAATTCAGAACCAATCCTTGAGGTTCCCTTCAAGTAGCACAATCCAAAAGCAAAAGGCGTCTTGAGACTCCGTTCTCAAGACAACAATGGCGGTTCCTTTAAGTCTCAGGGTTCCCTTCCCTAAGACTTCAACTCTGCCAATTATCCTCGTTAGTCTTTCCAAAATAAAAGTCTGAACAAAACCCCAGGTCAACCTGACCTTCTTTCTGGCTCACTTCACCAATTGGTATTGTGAGAAATCTGAAGGTGACTCCCTGATTAGTCCTCGGGGATCTGTCATACAGGTGGCCAGGACACAGCCATCGCTATTGGATGCAGTTCCTTGGGGTGGACCAGTGAGAGAGGATCACCTGGATGGGGGGTCTTTAGGGAGTGGAAGTGGGACACCAACGGGTCAGACGCGGTATCCTCTTTCTCATAACACCTTTTCCCCATCCTACACTGTAGGATATTCAAACACTCTACCACCCCCCCTTTCTGACACGTACACTTTTGCACACTGCGAAAGACGATGTACAAACACCAGAGCCGTTTACCTGATATGTCCCAACACAAGGGTCAGGCAAAGTCAGATAATTGACCAGAATCACAGACACACCTGACGGCTCTTTCCCTTCCCCACAGGGATAAAAGGTGGAGCATGAGAGCACAATACGATCAAGGCAGACCGCACGATGAGACAGCTATGCAGACACAGTGATTCAAGAGAAGGAAAAAGGCGGCGAGACCCGAAAGGAGAGAAGCAACCTTGCCCTTTCCAACCCAGGCCAGTGAAACCTCTGCAGCAGGAATCGTAAGATCGAGAACAATAGCGCAAGTGTGTTGCAGCAGATATCAATGGTACACTGAGCGTGTCTACGCTGATAAGCGGGACAGAGGGAGATGCTTGCTAGCGTGGTACCTGCCTTGACTCCTGATATGAAGAAAGTCGAGCTGTTCATCACAGCCTGTGAGTTGAGGGGAGAACGATAAAGAAACAGAACTGTGTTGAACAAAAGTAGCAAACGGCTGATTGCGGAAAGCATAAAGAACTGTTAATGTGAAAGGGGAAAGAAACCTGCGGATGAGCCAGGCACCACCTGGGTGGTCGCTCGAGAAATTCTGGGCAGTTACCCGATTGTTGAAACTACTGTTACCAAAAGACCTTGGTACAGGTGAGAAGAGGGTCAAAGTGGTCATACGGGGGTCTAGTGAAATCCTCTGGACGGTCGAAAGTCTTTGACCGGCAGATGATCGTAAAGCTAAGGGAGTGTGGTCGTGAGTGTGACACAGTCTGTGTAGTCCACTCTGTTGCTTCAGTGATCTGAACTGGAATCAAGTCTGTCTACACTTTTTTCTGCTGCTGGAGGAGGAGCTCTACACCCTTTTAACCGGCTTCAATCCGCGGAGCATGGTCATGTGTGACATAGGGCCTCATTACGAGTTGGGCGGTAACGCCGGCGCTATTAGCGCCGGTGCAAATAGCCCTACCGCCAAAACCCCCGGCGCTCGCTATTAGCGCTGGATCACGGGTTTGGCGGAAGGGTTATTGCCCATTCCCCACTGGGCCCATTCGGGAATTCCTCATTCCCCATTGGGCCCAATGGGGAAAATTTGCGTTATTACCGCCGGCGGATTTCCCGCCGGCAGTAATCGCGCCGAAAATCTGCAATTTTGCCACGTATTTCCCCCCAGCTAAGGGCTAAGAGCTGGGGGGAAATCCGCCAAAGCCATGATCTGGCGGACCCTTAAATGCAGCGGTAATAGCGCTACCGCCGCATTTAAGGGTTACCGCCAGACTCGTGATGAGGCCCATAGTCTGGCCAGTCCGGGGTTGGTTGGGCACACGGGCCACGCTGCTCCCCTAGCATATTACCTCCCGGGTGAGGGAAAGAACAAGGGATCAACGTGAATAGCGAGAAACCTCGCTGAGACGTAAGCCATAATTGCGGAACTTATTGTTTATTTATTTATTTGATAATGCGCACCAAGCCCATGGGCAGCCGGGCGCAGCGGTACAAGAATACTCGAAGCTTAGTTACTGTGTTACATAGTTGGTACGTACATAAATTACATTACAGTATGAGAAAACAGATACAGTGCAAGATTAGTATAGGCAATTATTGTAGAGAGAGTATAATACAGTACGTGAGGTGAAACATCAGATGGGTGGCCTATGGTTACACTTGTGAGAGCGAGGAAGGTGAGTTATAGGCATTTGGATAGTGCAGGTCAGGAGAGAAAGACGTTATAGGTCATTCGAGCAAAGCCATTTGATGGCGTTGATTCTGAATCTAGAGTACGGGAGTGGGCATCTAAGGTCAGTAGGGAGTGTGTTCCATACTTGTGCAGCTTTGATTGGGAAGCTGGTTCCTCCAGTCGTGGCCAGTTTGAATCTAGGAATGTCAAGCAGGAAGGTGTTGGCAGATCTCAGTGGTCTGGCGGCAGTTTTCCTAGTGATTCTTTCCGAAAGGTAGGGTTGTGCTAGAGTGTTGAGACATTTGGAGGTGAGGGATATCGTTTTGAGGAGGATTCTGTCTTTTATTTTTAGCCAGTGGGCTTCTTTCCTGAATTTAGAGGTATGCTCTCTGTGAGGTATGTTCAACGCTGCTCTAAGAGCGTTGTTTTGCAGTCTTTGAAGTTTGTCAGTGACATACTTATTGGCTCCTGAGTACAGGGCGTTGCAGTAATCAAGTCGAGACATGATGAGCGCATTGGCCAAGGTAATGCAACTGGCGCTAGACAGGAATGGTCTGGCAGCTCGGATTAATTTGCAAGTGTACGCTGTGGTAGAGGAGAGAAAGTTAACTTGCTTTTTTAGGTTGAGAGAGGAGTCCAGGTAGAATCCTAACGTTTTTACCTCCGGCAGGACCTTGATGATGATGTTGTCAATGTTAAAGAATGTGTAGTTTGGAGTTCGTTTTTTAAAATTATAATTGGATCCGAGGAGTAGAATATCAGTCTTATCGTCATTCAGGCAAAGGCCATGGGTTGCCATTCATGCCTGAATGAGGGTGTATATCTTCTTCACCATAGCCAAGTCCTCTTCATAGTTGCCCGAAGGGGGTATGAGGATCTGGGTGTCATCTGCATAATTAGTGTAGGTGACACCCAGTCTGTCTAACTTGTCGAATAGTGGTTTAGTGAAGATTTTATACATCGTTGGTGAGACGCAGGATCCCTGTGGGACTCCGCAGGAGATTTGGATGGGATCGGCGCAAGAGGAGGTAGAGAAAACTCTCATTGTGCGATTGGCTAAAAAGGATTGTACCCAGGCAATGGCTTCACCTGTGAAGTTGGCAGCATTGTATGTTATATGTCAACATTGAAGTAAAAACTCTGTTCTTGACTTTCTCCACTAGAAGATAGAAATAGTGAGAGAGCGGGACATGATACGGTTACATTGCACTCTCTTGGACCAGAACACTAGTGGAGACTGTGGGCATTACTAGGCTTTGATCCACCATTGCATGCCCTAACGTACATTTTATTTTTTTCCTGACGCACAGACGGCTATCAAGAAAGTGCAATTGTAAAATCAGATGAAAATCTAATAACCGCGTCCCAAGAACGATCCTGAAATCTACGTAAGAGAATTAAAAACAAATACCTTTCTCTCTGCCCCCTAGGACCTGGCGTCTTCAACCGGCAGCTGAACGCGATAGTATGGAGAGGCATGGCAGGTGAACGGGGAGACGACAGGGCTGCCTGAGCTGACGCGGATTGGCTGTTGCTCGGAAGCGTGCAAGGGAGAGAGTGCGGGGCGTATGGTTGACAATGGTAGGCAAAAAACAAAAAAAAAAGGTTAGAATGACACAAAGTCCCCATATCAGCAAAGATTGCCCAAGCACCAACAAAACAGGAATGAAAGCCATACAGTTCTTTGAAAGAAGGAAGGATGCCATAAATCAAAAGTGACAGAAAGCGGGAAATGACTCTGCTACAGACGAGGCTGCGAACGAAGACCATGTCAACCCCTGACATAGCGGCAATATGTCCAATAAATCCAAAGGAACATGAAAAAGATGAGGCTGCACCACAGGATACATCGACCTTACAACAGGACGCACTGACAAGTGAAAGTGGCCTGAAGCCGCAACAGCACTGTACGCCCCTGCTTCTGTGCCAAAAGACTCCTCTAAGTTCCGCTGATAAAGAACACATCGGGTCTAAATCCCCGCTGAATATGGAGATACAAGAACTGAATATACCGATAAACGAGAAGTACGGCCAGGAAAAAATAAAGAGGATGGGCCTCATTAGGACCCTGGCAGTAGCCGTGCCCTTGTTAAGGGCACGGCTGCCGCCGGTAATTACTTTTTACCGGGTCTATGGAATGGGCTATTACCGGGTCATGCTGACCTTGGCGGACCCGGTAATTGCCCATTCCATGGACCCCGTAAAAATGAATCCCCATCCTGTTAATAACGGGCCCATTGTTAGCATGCTTGTCCCGTCTCAGGACCCGCAAAGGACGTCTGGTAAAACCAGACGTCCAGAGCGGGTCCGCTAGAAGACCTCATAATAGGGCGGTACGGGGTTAACCCCACCGGCACCTTTACCGGCACTGTTAACCCCTTATCGCCCTCCTCGTAATGAGGCCCGATGTCTCATGAATACAAAAGTACTGTCGAGTCAACTGCAACATGCTCACAAGACAACAAGCAGAAGCTAGCTTAGCTAGCTATTCCAGTGCTTTGCAGGGATAAATTAATAAAAACAACGGATGTCAAACATGCCGATGACGGCAAACTGGGCAGTGAATCCCCTTTAATGCTGGCTGCAAGTAACAAGAGTGCCCCCCCTCCTGTAGAACAGGAAATAGATGCACAATTCATGGCCAACAATAATGGATTTGGATCTGGAAAACAATCGGAAATACAATCGAAAGAGACAATAGAACTAACCCAGCAAGATAAACCAAAATCAGCCAGAAGAAAATGGCAATCTTTATACGAGAGCCGAAGGCATTCCCAATTGCCACCTAATAGGACTGCCGAACAGCTGAATCCAAAAGCAGCGCGACCATCATTAGATATAGCAGAAATTGAAAATCTAATGAAAAATCACGAAAAAAGAAGGGACGTTTTTGGAAACAGACAGTTTTCCGGGACCCCAACCGCCATGCATATGTCGGCCCCTGATCGAACAACTTCCAGAGAACAAACTCACAATGAACAGAAGCTTAAACAAAAGCAAGCAAAAACATATAGAAAAGAGCAATACATGAATGAAAGATGGCAGAATGACACAGGAATGTATCAACAAGAGGATGATCCTGCACCAAACAAATGCAGATGCGAGACAGATTGCAATCCTGAAATTGCATCAATTCCAACGTCAATGCTAGACCTCCAAAATATGTTAATCACAACTACATCACAATCATTGATTCCACATATGAAAATGCAAGAGGAACTAGTAGAGACGATAAATGATCAAGCGGCTTTACTTGCTTTAATTCATTCCAAACAAATGTATTCAGAAATATGCATGAAGAAAATACAAGAGCGTCTAGAGACTGAAGCTCAAGCCTGCCAGATGTGGCAAAGTAGGCTATTTGATATCGCAAGGAGCGACAGAGCGGAAAAAACTGATCTGACGCATGCATTGATCACGATGATATCAAACAATAGACTGCAGAAAGATACAACGAAAGAATTGCCAAAGTGCAAAGCAAGAAACGACTCAGAGCCAAGATGGACACCTGATGATAACAATATACCAACTAAGACAAATCCAAGGGCGGAAGCAGCGCTCGAGACTCAATCAAACCTCCAACATATAGCGGATGAGAATTTAATTGACTTGAGTGAGGAAACAATCCCACCGCCAAAAGCTGACAACCAAGCGAAGATACAAAAAGAAGACCGGAGAACTATAGAAAATAACGAGAGAACAAAGTTGAATCAAAAAGGCCCAGAAGCCTAAGGGATCTTCACTAAAGGAAATAAACCAGCAATGGCAAAAGAAACAACAAAAAGAGGGACTAATGCAAAAAGAAAAAGACAAACAGGATCACGTGCATTTTTGCGAAATTTAACAATTCCAGCAAAAGAGAGTCAAGAAAATAAGGCAAAGATAAACCAGCATAAGATTAAGAGACCACAGCAGGAAAAGATTGTTGTTGAATCTCCAAAAAGGAATGAAAACACAATGGAATCCAATCAGGAAGCAAGAATAATAGAAGTCCTGATGGAGTTGTCAATAAATATGGAAGAAGAGAATGAGCAATCAGAGGAAGCACAAATCTAAATGAGTCAAGATTCAATTATCATTCTGGATCAATGTGATGAAGGTCGCTCCCAAGATAACCCAAGAATTGATCTAACACTTGATGATATATCGAACTGTGAATTTGAAGATGAATCAACAGAAATGTCTGAGAAAAGCGAAAGGACAACGCAAGATGAAATTTCGTACGAGATCCATCTGCCGTTAGATCAGCAGGAAATGAGAAGAAGATATAGAAATAATTCAAAGGAAGATTGTGAAAAGATACTAAAACTTCCGACGATCGTTGACCCACAAAAAAAATCCAAAGGAAAGGAACATAGGATAAAATCAAGAAGAACAGCAACGCAATGTGACAATCTAATACTGAACCGAACAAATGTCCTGCGGCTATTCCATGCCATACCTAAAATGAAAGACATAACTTCCAAAGATATACAAACCATACAATTTATTGACGATGTATTAATGGATCAAGTCTGGATAGACTTTACAGACAAGAATACGCTTTGCTTAATGATGGAAAACAAGCTCCAATTTCAACAGCTAGGATTTGAATTGATGCTGAACAAAGAAAATAGCAACGTTGGGGGGAAACAACGAATGAAGCCATATGTACAAGGTCATTCAAGCCCAAAGATTTGCGGGAACTACAACTCAGACGAGCACCAGAATAGGCCCGGTGAGTCTAACAGAAAGAGGAGAACGTTCGAAAGCAAGGGAGAGGATGATAAACGCCCGAACAAACAATATGAGACACAGAACAACCGCAGCATATAGAGACAAAATGGATGATACAACACCGAACGACCATGAGATATACAAACAGCAATTGTAACAATCAAGTAAAGATAAGATGCCAACAATCTCTCTCTGCTCATGAACACACGGGGACATAAACATTTAATCAGATTAACAGATCATGATTTCAATTAACATAACTTAGTCTGTATCCAAGAATCTTGGCTATATGAACAACCGATATGCAATGGATATACAGTGTTAATGAATCCAGCGATACAAGGAAAAAAGGCCGTCCATCAGCAGGATTAATAACAATAAAAATGGGACAAATATTGAAATAGAATCTGAAAACTTGCACCCATGGGTACAATTGACGATCATCAAACAAACAAGATCTAGCTTGGAGAAGACAACATCGAAGCCGAGCCCAAAAAAAGCAGAAACATGTGGCTTAATGAATTTGTATTGGAATCATACGGCCATAGCTGAGGAAATCTTCATGGATAGTCTTCTCAGCAATTGATCAAGCAAAGACGAAATACAATGATAGAGTTCATAATTTGTGGAGACTTAAATATCCATCTCTGTGATGGTAATGGAGACGAAATTGAAGAACATAAGCTACAGTCTCGAGCCAAAAGCTGGAGCAAAGAAGTAACAAATAGGAATATGTTCAGATCAGACAGCCTCAATACAACTACATACTGTCCCAAAGAAACCTCAGCACGATGGAAGATAACTGCAACAATTGATTATATTTTTCTGATGAAATCAATAGCAGTCGAAACCTCCAAACCAATAACAGCGATCATTACATCATGATAAAAGCTTGGCATTCCAAACATCTAAATAATGAGAAAAGAGGCCTACCACCACTGGAGATTAACAACGGGAGGAACAGATTAAGGATCAGATAAAGCATGCTAGTAAAGCTACCGAATCTCTTGCAGAACTCCAAGATGGAAGACTCACAAAATATGAACTATGAATGGTTGCTTTACCCATTCAGGAAACCAATGAAAACACACCAAATTGCAGCACACAAATATACCCACGCATATAACACAAAGGTTATAGAAAAGAAGAAGGAATTGAGTCAGAATATAAAATAGATAAGTCAAAATCCATGTGATAAATATGAACAAATCAGATTGGTAAAACAACGACATAAAAATTGGCTGAGAAACAACAAAATGACCATATCAGAAGAGGATGCAGAAAAGATGTTACAAACCTTGAAGAACAGTAATACGAGGGATTTGTGGTCCCTATTAAATGGCCAGACGCACACACACAAGACTCAATGGTTGCCGATGTACCTGAGGCAAGCTGGATGGAATATTTTACCGAGCTACATAGACTTCGGCCAAAGCAAAATGAGCAAACACTGCAACTGAAGAACTCAACTTGGCAACTTGACTGGGAGGTCTGCGATATACAGAAGGCAATTCATGGTCTAAATGTATCCAGAGCGCCAGGCCCTGATGGCCTTTCCAACATGACAATCAAACAGAATCCAGCCATTTGGGTATCAATATGCGATTGCATATTCAGGTTAATCCAGAAGACCAAGAACATTTCAGCAACTTGGCAGCAAGCTATTCTTATCCCTATATTCAAACAAGGATTAACAAAAGAGCCAAAAAATTACAGTCTGCTCTCACTATTAGACCCAATAGGGAAGATTTCTGTGAAACTTCTACTGGAGAAACTGAATACTTGGGTGACCAGGGAAAAGAAATACGCCACAAGACAAACAGGATTTGTAAAATCTATAGGAACAAATATCAACCTCTTCCTATTGAATTTATTAAAGCATGAAGTCATAAAATCAAAAATACAGATCTTTGCAGCTTTCATGGATCTAAAACAAGCCTTCGACTTGGTGAATAGAACTTGCTTGTGGAATAAATGCGTTCATGGGGTTGCCCGAGTAACATCTTAGAACCCATCAAATTATTATATGAAAATACCACCATTAGAATCAGAATGTCCAGGGAAGGTATACTCACAGAATGCATCAAGACATGGAATGGCCTAAAAAAAAGGCTTCCCCCTGACTGCCACACTGTTTCATTTATTTACAGCTGATTTTGAAGCAAAGATATACACACCGCTGATAAATCCACCGAAATTCAACAACATAAGCATATTTTGCCTCATGTATGCAGATGATATTGTACTACTAGGCCAAAACCCCAAGAGGGTTGCAGATTGCACTAAAGAAACAAGAAGAATATATGACCAAAAACCAACTTGAAATAAACGTGCAAAAAACAAACATAATGCCCCTGATGAGACAAAACAAACGGAAAGGAGATACTATCTCATTCTACATCGAGAATGAAAAACTGCAACAAGTTAAAAAGGTAAAATACCTTGGGGTATGGCTAACGCAATCTCCTACGGCGAATGATTGGTCTTTACATCTTAAAGCTAAAACGCTATTGTTAGCGCAACAAGACAAAATACTCCACCAGAAATTTGGAAAGTTCTCTCTGGCTCCATTAATAACATTTTATAGGCAAAAAGTGACGGCAATTTTAACTTATGGCGCGGAAATAATGACAAATATCGAAAACACCATCTGGCAACAATTAGAAGGAATCTTTTGAAGGAAAGTACTAGCGCTACCAGCCTCATTTCCAATGCCACGTATCCGCGCAGAGCTTGCCCTTCAGTCTTTGGCCTCAACTGTAGTATTGTCATGCGTCGCCAACGTTGGGGTATTTGGTCGCGGTGGAGACTGGGCTGCCATTAGCCGCCCATCACGTCCCACCGCGCACCTTTAGCAGCACTCTAGTTGTTTCCATGGCGTCCGCCGCGGTACGCCTTTTTCTTTCTGTCCCACCCGGAAGGCTGCGCGTTGCAACCCTTACGCGTCAGGCTCCGGTGAGACGCTTGCAGTTTTCTCCGTCACGTGTTTTCTTTGTTTTCCTCCTCCTGCCTTCCTTACCTGTTTATCCCTTGTTCTTTTTTGTTTTTTTCTGCTGTTTTACCCTCCTTCGGACTCCCGGCTTACTCTCTCTTCCTGCCCCTTTCTCTGTTTAGTTTTTCAGTACCTGTTGTTTTCTTTTCCCTCCTTAGTTTTTTCACGGATTCCGTTCCCCTCTGTGCCTTCTTTATTACTTGGCACATACCTACACACTGGACCTTCATACTTGGCTCATCCCTACGCACTGGACCTTCATACTTGCCACATCCCTACTGATTGGACCTACATACACCACCGTGGATAGGGTTTTTTTTATGCCATCAAGCTTTTTCCCCCCAATTGGCTTGCTCTGGCAGAGAGGCCCCCACTAGACCTCTTTGTACCAGGTCAGGGTGGCTTCCTCCCGGGGTAGGCCCTATCCTCCGACAAAAAAAACAGCTTGGTGGAAGGAGAGACTTGAACAGCCCGAGGTAACCAACGCCACAGGTGAGGAGGAGGTCGGAGGGTTGGAGTTAGAAGAGGAAGAGGAAGAGGGTAACTCGGAGGTTGGCTCTGACAGTTTGCAACGCCAAAAAAGAACCATGGCTACCCCAGAACAGCTTCAAGAGCTGATTCAAGCAGTTCAGGGAATGAATGTTGAACTGCAGAATGTCAAAGCTGAAAATGCCGCACTAAGACAGATGATTACGGCTCGAGAATCAAGGGAGACCGATCTCCCCCCCCATGTCTTTGTCTTCTGGTAAATATGACGGATCGCCGAAACGCCTGAAGGAGTTTCTCGAATCCTGTGCTATTTATTTTGCCTTTCGCCCACATACTTTTGCCAGCGCTCACACCAAGGTGGGGTTTATGATCTCGAATTTAACAGGTAATGCCCTGGCCTGGGCCTCCCCACTGGTGACCAGCAACAATCTGGTACTCCATGACCATGGCGCCTTTGTCACCTTGTTGAAACAGACTTTTGAACAGGCTGAGATAACTCATGTTGCCGCAGAAGAGCTGCTAGACGTACAGCAGGGCAGTAGTGATCTCAGGACCTATATCTCGTCCTTTAAACGCCAAGAGACTGAGACCGGGTGGCCGGAACACGCACAATTTACAATCTTCCGCCGCGGCCTCAAAGAAGAATTGAAGTACGAACTTGCTCGCATAGCGCTACCTACCTCTCTATCAGATTTGATGTCTATAGCACTTCAGATAGAATTTCGCCTCAGCGAGCGGCGGCCTGAAAGATGAAAGCTTCGCACCACAGTCAACTCACCCTCCTCTGGAACCCCTCCTCATCAACAGCCCTCGGCGTCATGCAAGGAAGAACCCATGCAGATAGGAGCCGCAAGAGCCCCGTTAACTCCTGAAGAACGAAGAAGACGGCGAGACACGGGACTCTGTATGTACTGCGGGTCAAATGCTCATCTCCTGCGCAATTGTCCATAGGTCCCTCCTCGTAGGACGGGAAACGACAGACCTCGGAACTGAGGGGGACAGGTTTCCGAGGTATATCTCCTTGTCCCTATGTAACCTTAGCAGTGACTCCTCAATTAGATACAATGGACTCTCGTTTGATGGTAGTATCTCTACAGCTACAAACTCCTACCAGAAAGCTAACAACCCTAGCCCTCATTGATTGTGGTGCTGCTGGAGTTTTTATGGACACTGTATGGGCTGATCGACAAGGACTCCCTTTAGTTCAGCGCGAGGATGCCCAGAAGGTAGAAGGTGTTGATGGGACCCCACTTTCCTCTGGTCCTATAACTCACACTACAGAACCACTCACTGTGGTTATCCAACATCATACTGAACATTTGAAATTTGATCTCATTCGAGCAGCCCACTTCCCCGTCATACTGGGTATCCCATGGCTGAGAAGGCACAACCCCTCCATAGATTGGTACAGGAATACCATTACCTTTGAGTCTGGATTCTGTAAGGAGTATTGTATGCCTCACCGGTCGCAGGAAGTAGTGAAGGTCCTCTCTCCCGAGTCAACCGCCACTTGTGACATCTGTTGCATTCCATCTGAATTAGAGGAGTTCCACGAAGTCTTTGTTAATAGAACCATGTTGGAGTTGCCCCCGCATCGTCCAGAGGACTGTGCCATAGAACTCTCCCAAGATGCATTAGTCCCTTTCGGGCGGATGTTTCCGCTGTCTCTCACAGAGAAGGAAGCTCTACGAAAGTACTTGACCGCCCACATGGCCAACGGATTGATCCGACCTTCAAGATCCCCCGCAGGGGCCCCGTTGTTTTTCATCCCCAAGCGCGATTCCGCTGAATTGAGACCTTGCATCGATTATCGGGGTCTCAACAAGGTCACGATAAGAGACAGGTATCCTATGCCTCTCATCACCGTAATCCTGGAGGCAGTGCAAGGAGCCACCATCTTTTCCAAACTAGACCTGCGTAGTGCTTACCACCTTCTCCGAATACGCGAGGGAGATGAATGGAAGACGGCATTCCGAACACCTTTTGGGCTCTTCGAGTATCGGGTCAGGCCCTTTGGCTTAGTGAATGCCCCAGCTATATTTCAGCGCTTCATGGATCGATTGTTCTCTGATGTCCTTTTCAACTATACGGTAGTTTACTCAGATGACATTCTGATTTTTTCTCGATCCTTACAAGAACACGACCAGCATCTTCGAACCATATTAGATCGCCTTCGGACCAACCGCCTTATTGTGAACCCCGAGAAGTGTGTTTTCAAGACCAACTCAATTTCCTATCTGGGATATATACTATCTAAGGAAGGAATTTCTATGGATCCTAGGAAGGTCTCTGCCATACTGCAATGGCCCACACCCACCTCTTTGAAGGATGTTCAAAGGTTCCTTGGTTTGACAAATTTCTACAGGAAATTAATCAGTCATTTTTCTCGGATAGTGTTACCAATAACAGCTTTACTCAAGAAAGAAGCCGGTTCCTTTTTTTGGACTGACCAGGCAAACAACGCTTTTGAGCAATTAAAGAAGTTGTTTTGCTCTGCTCCAGTGCTTCGTCAACCCGATCAGGCTAAACCGTTTGTAGTGGAGGCCGACGCCTCCGCCGAAGCATTGGGGGCCGTGTTACTGTGCAGGAACATCAGGGAATTGAGTACCCGGTGGCCTATCTCTCTAAGACCTTGTCGGTGAGTCAGAAGAATTATTCAGTTATTGAGAAGGAACTGTTAGCGCTCAAGACGGCCTGTGAGGAGTGGAGACACTTGCTTCAGGGTAGCGCATCACCCTTCATTCTGCGTACCGATCATAAGAATTCGAAGGTACTCCGGGGGATGGATTGTATCAATTCTAGACAAGCACGACGGGCGCACTTCTTTAGTCAATATGACTTTGTCATAACTTACATCCCTGGCTCCCAAAATGGCCTCGCCGACGCACTCTCCCGGTGGAATTCCCCAGGGGCGTGTGCCACTCCTCCAGCAGAAGTCCTTATCCCCCGCAATAGGATAGTGGGTATCATATTGACATTCCTGCAAGAGGTGAAATCTGCGACCACGGGGGGTATGGAAGACCTGTTACCTCCAAATAAGAGACAAGAGCTAAGAAGGACAGGGGGGCTCTTATGGTACAAACAAAAGTTGTTTGTTCCCACGCGAGCCTTGTGATTGAAGGTTCTGGGTTGGTGTCATGACCATGTGACAGCCGGTCACCGAGGACAGAAGGGCACATTGGAGTTAGTGTCTCGTACTTTCTTTTGGCCCTCTCTGTCTAAGGATGTCAGGAAGTATTGTAAGGCCTGCCCAGTCTGCGTGCAAAGCAAGGTCTCTGTAAGTAAACCATTGGGATTACTAGAACAACCTGAAACACCATCGTGACCATGGTCCCTTATCTCGATGGATTTTATAGTGGATTTGCCCGTTTCCCAGGGCTATACTTGTCTCATGGTCACAGTTGACTCTTTCACTAAGTTAGCCCATTTTTCCCCTTTGGTTGGAATCCCTACTGCTCCAATGTTAGCTGAGGTATTCCTCAGGGATATATTGAGATTACATGGACTCCCTGATAGGATCATTTCTGATAGGGGGACTTCTCGATTTTGGACAGCCTTGTGTCATCGCTTAGAGATTAACAGAGCACTGTCTTCGGGGTGTCATCCCCAGACCAATGGCCAAACTGAACGGCTTAATGCCACTTTAGAGCAATATCTGAGGTGTTACATCAATCGTCACCAAGACAATTGGGTATCCCTTCTGCCCACCGCAGAATTTGCCTATAACAATTCTGTACACACGGCTACTAACCTTAGCCCCTTTTTCTGCACTTACGGGGTTCATCCCCGGGGAATTCTTCCCTTATTCGGTTCCCCGACCAACATACCCTCAATTGAGTCCACATTAGCAGACATCTCCACCGCCCATAAGAGCGCCCTGATCAGTTTGGCCTCGGCTAGGGAAAGGTATAAGACGCAAGCCGACCGTCACCGTCAGCCCTGTCCCCTGTGGAAAGAAGGGGACCGCGTATGGCTATCCACTAAGTACCTGCCTCCTTGGCTACATCCTACAAAATTGTCCCCCCGTTTCGTGGGCCCGTTCAAGATCACACAAAGAATAAATCCTGTAACCTTTAAACTCAGGCTTCCCAAGGACATGCGACGCATACACCCAGTTTTCCATTCTTCTCTCTTACGCTCTGCTGATCCCAATATCCCCAAGAACAGAAATCTACACCTCCCTTCGGTTCCCGACCCTATTCCGGAAGAATACAAAGTTTCCCACATTAGGGATTCCAGATTTAGAAAGGGAAGACTGGAATATCTAGTGGCCTGGAAGGGATATCCCCGTTCTGAGGATTCATGGGAACCGGGGCCCTTTGTTCATGCCCCCCTTCTCACCCAGAGGTTCCATCGTTTTCACCCAGGTAAGCCTGGGTGGTCAAGGTATAGGAGGGGGCATACTGTCCTGCGCCGCCAACGTTGGGGTATTTGGTCGCGGTGGAGACTGGGCTGCTATTAGCCGCCCATCATGTCCCACCGCGCACCTTTAGCAGCAGTCTAGTTGTTTCTGCGGCATCCGCCACGGTACGCCTTTTTCTTTCTGTCCCACCCGGAAGTCTGCGCGTTGCAACCCTTATGCATCAGGCTCCGGGTGAGACGCTTGCAGTTTTCTCTGTCCCGTGTTTTCTTCGTTTTCCTCCTCCTGCCTTCCTTACCTGTTTATCCTTGTTCTTTTTTGTTTTTTCTGCTGTTTTACCCTCCTTCGGACTCCCGGCTTACTCTCTCTTCCTGCCCCTTTCTCTGTTTAATTTTCCAGTACCTGTTGTTTTCTTTTCCCTCCTTAGTTTTTTCACGGTTTCCGTTCCCCTCCGTGCCTTCTTTATTACTTGGCACATACCTACGCACTGGACCTTCATACTTGGCTCATCCCTACGCACTGAACCTTCATACTTGCCACATCCCTACTGAATGGACCTACATACACCACCGTGGATAGGTTTTTTTTTATGCCATCAGGCTTTTTCCCCCAATTGGCTTGCTCCGGCAGAGAGGCCCCCACTAGACCTCTTTGTACCAGGTCAGGGTGGCTTCCTCCCGGGGTAGGCCCTATCCTCTGACAAAAAAAACAGCTTGGTGGAAGGAGAGACTTGAACAGCCCGAGGTAACCAACGCCACAGGTGAGGAGGAGGTCGGAGGGTTGGAGTTAGAAGAGGAAGAGGGTAACTCGGAGGTTGGCTCTGACAAGTATGGAAACAACTCCATCTACAACGAAAAATGATGAGCAACACATATGTCTCACCGCTTGAAATATTACGAAGCAGAAGAAATGGGAGTAATGAACAACCATTGGACATATGGAAAAAAGCTGTTGAGGCTAAAACAGAAGCAGCAGGCATTTCTCTGGATATGCTGTTAAATAGGCCGCAAAAAGGAAAAAAGAGAATTGCGGATAATGACTGGTTACAGACGAACACCAAGAAAGCTACTTACCAACATGATCTCCCATGTAAATTGGATGTCAGAGCAAATAACAAACTACCGTCATACCTAAAGATATTTCCATAATGTAAGATAAGGAATACTTTCATGAGATTGAGGTTAAATATCTTACCAACACGAGAAATCATGGCAGCTAGGATAATAATTCCAGGAGACCAAAAACATTGTAGGTTTTGTAAACGACAAAGAGACAATCGAAAGCCTTCATCATATCATAATGATATGCCCCGCTTTAACCAAAAAAAGAAACCTGTGCAGAGGATGGTTTATGAACAACCAAACACCACTATCTCCTGAAGACCGATGGGACCAAATTCTATCGGGAAACAAGAAAAAAAAGATTTTTGCAGTTGTTTCCTTTTCGAATAAAATCATGGAAAACAGTCAATCTGGATGAAAAACAAAAAGGACAATAGAATAAGGAGAAAGAAGAAAAAGAAGCAGCCTCACTATGCAGGACTAGATCTGACATATGTGGATGTGACGATATGAACAAAGAGATATGTATGATATGAGAACAAAATGAAAGCTTTGATTTGTACACCTAAACATTTTAATTAAAAAAAAAGTTGAGAGAAGTGAATCTCACATTGTAAGAAAAGTGGAAAGAACAGTGTCTTGACAAGAGTGAACCCGGCAGAGGTTTGTCCACAGTGGAACTGTTTAAGACATTAAGATTTGTGAATATCACAAAGGAGATTGTGTGGAAAGCTGTAGTGAACCCGATGGAGGAAAGCAACCATTCGAGAAGGGTCTGAGCCCGGAAGAGGGGGATCCAGGGGAGAAAAAGCATCACCCAATGTACCATTGCAAAGGAACCTTTTATTGTTATTTTGAACACATCAGGTCCTTGAAGGCAAGAGACTTTTTCCAAACAAAGAGAATTGGCCATCGACTGTCCTGATAATTGAGAACGGAATTGTCATCTTGTGCTGGGAAAGCTCAAGCGTGTGCTGTGCTCCAGAGTCCCGCCTTTTGCTGTGCTCAAAACGTGGGGAAGGGCGACCACGATTACTGCATCCTGACTTATTAGTTATGAACACTTCTTTTCTTTCTTGTGAGCCCTATCCCACACTCTTTTGTATTTACCGTAAGGAAAGGGAATAGGTTTTTCTTAGTATAGGCCCTTTTATTTGACAAGACACCACTAGGGACTGCCTTATTTTGATTTGATGCTCATAGCTTGCTCCCATCTTAGATTTCGGTGTAGAGCAGGTGTTTTCTACCCTACCTATACAGTTTAATAAACACCCTCAAACTGTGATCACCTGTGTCCGTCTATTCTTGATACCATGCCTTCATTACAGTATGCAGTGTTTTCATTAGGCTGCTGCTCAATGTCATTATATTACATCATGCAGGGCTCTCTGATCTAGGCGCAGTGTTTAGACCGCATGGTCCACCCATTACAGGTCGCGCAACCAAGGCCCCGGGATTCCTCAGAGTGCGCGCACATGTATATATACACACACACACACACACACACACACACTCATCACACACACACTCATCACACACACACTCATCACACACACACTCTCACCACACTCTCATCACACACACACACACTCTCACCACACTCTCACACACTCACTCTCTCTCGATCCTTGGCACTTGCTTCTGTGCACCAAGTCACCTTCACTTAGTTCCTTTTATTGGCCTATTGGCTTTGTGGGTATTCTTGCATTTCTATGGCTTCTTATTAGCCTTGTGTCCCTGCCACCATGTGTCACACATCTCCTGCCAAGTTGTGGCCTTGCCGCAATGCATTCACTCATAAACGTTCACTGTTTGGCTCTTTTCCACTTTTAATACTCTTGACTTTGATGTTTGAACTAAATCATTGTGTAACATGTACTCAATTCAGTTCAGTGTTCAATGTGCACTTTTATTGTTCAGGTTTAAGGTTTTATTCATTTCGGTAATGAATATGCACCTTTTGGTTTCAAAGTTAAGTTTCTATTAAGTTCGGTATTCAATAAGCATTTATTTGCTCAAAGTTAAGTTTCCCTTTAGTTCGGTATTCAATAAGCATTTAGTTCAAAGTTATGTTTTCCTTTAGTTCGGTATTCAATAAGCATGTAGTTGCTTCCATGTTACGGACCAGTGTTCACTCGAGTCCTGTGGGAGAGACCCATAGCCGCTAACCCCTCCCAGCACTCACTGATCTTCTGTGCTTCTTCTGCGGTAGTTCCCCCGACTTCCCTTCTGCTTCTGAAATTGGGAAAACCTTACCGGCACAAGCCCCGCTTGCCTGCCTTGTTCCTCTGTCTGCACAGCGGCAGTTTCAGTGCTTCTGTAGGCACCCAGACAGCATTCTCTCTGCTCTGGCTCCACAGCAGCTCCTGCTGCTCGCTCTGGGTTATGGAGGCTCCCAGGTTTAGGGAAATCACACAGCCCATTCACATCAGGTCACCCAAGTCTGCTGGGATTGTTGTTGGTGTCTTGGCTTGGTCTCCAGTCCCACCACGGCTGCCTTGTCACACATTGCTCCCCTTGTCACGCTCCTTCTCCTTTTCTATTTCTGGCTGATCTCCATTTATACATCTGCAGCCCCTTGGCGGGCTGCAGATGCGGATGTCCAATTAGCTCAACCTGGCCACAATCAAAGGGACATGCCTGACCCTCACAACTCTTAGTAGGTATCATCTTTGTCCCAGTACCAAAGTGGTATAAAGGAGTAATCTTCATTGCTATTAGTGGTCTCTTCTTCGTCCCAGTAGTGTCAAGTGTTACATGTGAAAAAATGAGGGGAACTGGCTTATAGCCCATAAAGGTTGGGGGAGGGTTAGGTCGGTTGTCAATAGGGAAAGGGGGATAGCATGTCTCACTCATTTTACATTTAACCCTTTTTGCCCTCTTTCTGGTATGCTGATATCTCATATCCTTTTCTTGGTCAGTGGGACATGGATAACAATATCCCATAACTGCCCTTGGATAGAGGGTTCTTCCTGGAAGGGGAATGCTGAAATCCACATCTCGCCTGAGGACATCTCATTCCTAATCCCCAAGGACCCTCCCTCATTTCTCCAATCCCAGGGTCAGGATCCAAAAGCGTTGACCTTTCCCTGGCCACATGCGCAGAGGATCCAAGGGGAGTAGATGTGAGGACGCCATCAGGGTTTTCACATACCTTTGCCCTATACAAATGGCCTCCCACACAAGGGACTGACGTTATAGGGTTTTGAGGGGGTGGTTCATGCTGTAACCTTTTCTGGATCTCAGTCCAGTCCCATAGAGCATTATCTGCTTCAAATTGATTTTTTTTCACCAGGTGTTAGATGGAATAAAGGAGACTCGGGAAGGGATGACTTTGTGTAATAATGATCACAAATTAGGGAAGTTGGTTCCGATAATAGTTTCTTGCGGTAACCCAGGGATAATGGCAGAAGCAAAGTTGGTAGTTATTCTTTTTACTTGAATGGTGACATTTGCTGTAGGGTAGACTTCCTGATCCTCATGTATGCATATTATTGTCACTCGCAGTCGCGGCCATCGCCGTGACTGGCGTTTACTTCCGCGTTGGAGTTTGAGAGGTCATGGGGGAAGGTTGCTTTAGTCCCTTTTTTGTGTTTATGGCCGCAGCTCCTAACGCGAGACGCAACGCTGCCGGGAGTATAAATTCCCTGCCTCCCGGCAGGTCATTGCGTTGCAACCCCTCTCCGTTGTTTACTTCGTTTCTGGGTCCTTCGCTCTTCCTCTGCACCTCGCTTTGGATTCTACTAGGGGTTAATATTTACCCCCACGCGGTTACTTCTCATAGGTGTCCAGTCACCAGTAACCTCCATACTTTGTTTCCCTTTGCCATCCGCCGACCCCCTTTAGGCGGCGTCTGCCGTGCTCTCTCTCTCTCTCTCTCTCTCTCTCTCTCTCTCTCTCTCTCTCTCTCTCTCTCTCGCTCTCTCTCTCTCTCTCTCCCTCTCGTCCTCTCACCTAGCTCTTGAGTCTGGTCATCGCGGGGTTTTCTCTCCCGTGCTCCCGTGTTCCTCCGCAGTGCCTCTCGGAAGACTTCTACCTTCAGTCCGGACCTCCCAGCTGCTGTTTCCCTCGCCTCTCTCCAGGTCGACCGCTACAGTGGACGTTTTCAGCGTTTGGTGATCCTTCGCTTCCTCCTCTTCATCGGTGGACTGCTGGCCTTCTGAGAACAGTCTTGGCACCTCCTATCAGGGTTTTTTCCCCTAGTGGGTTTTTCCCTGCTTTTTCTGGTTTGATTCCGGAGAGGGGGTCGCTGTGCCGCTGTTCACACCCAGCGGCCACAGTGGCTTCTCTCCGTGACAAGCCCTCGCACCAGAGGAAAGAGAGAGACTACCTGGCACGTCGAGGCCTGCAAGATACCATCGACTCGGAAAGCCCAGGTGAGGAGAACGTGGGTACGGAGGGAACACAGTCAAAGGTACCCCTTCAGTCACAGATTGCAACGCCAAAGAGTATCACGATGTCAGCTGACGAACAAGTCCAAGAGCTCTGGAAGGCATTCCAAGCGATGTCCCAAGAGCTACAAGGGGTCAAGACTGAGAACGCTTTGCTTAAACAGATGGTTGCGGCTAGGGAACCTACTCCCTCGGAATTGCCACCCATGGCACTGTCCTCGGGGAAATTTGATGGCTCCCCAAAGAAGGTAAAGGAGTTTCTCGAAGCATGCCTGGTTCACTTTACGTTCAGACCCCGTACCTTTGCTACAGATCAGGCCCGGGTGGGTTTCCTAATAACCAACATGACGGGAAACGCTCTTTCCTGGGCCACCCCTCTGGTGACTAGCGGAAACGCCATTCTGCAGGACTATCCGGGGTTTCAGAATCTTCTCAAGCACACCTTCGAACGACCAGAGCTCTCCTTTACAGCCTGCGAAGACCTGTTGGATGTCAGGCAAGGCTCGCTAGACGTGTTATCATACATCTCCTCTTTCAAGACATTAGCAGCCGGGGCCGGATGGCCCGAGACAGCCCAGTATGCCATTTTCAGAAGAGGACTGAAGGAAGAAATTAAAGACGAGCTAGCCAGGTCTCCTCGTTCTCCTACTTTCACAGATCTACTTTCTGCTGCTCTTCACATCGAGTATCGCCTTCAGGAGAGACGAGTTGAACGTCGTAAGCAAAGGACTCCTGGCCATAACTCAGACCCCTCTGTACCCGTTCTCCCTGGTCGCTCTACTAACATCATTACGGAAGAACCTATGCAGATCGGTGCTACCAGGGCGCCCTTGTCCGCTGCTGAAAGACGTCGCAGAAGAGAGAAAGGACTGTGTGCCTACTGCGGATCAGAGCAGCATTTTCTCAGAGACTGCACAGAACTGTCAAACAAGAGGTCGGGAAACGACTACCCTCGGCGTTAGTAGGGACAAACGACCGAGGGTCTTTAAGAAATCTCCATCGTCCCTATGTTTCTCTGTCAGTGACCTCTTCCGAGTCTAAGGAAGATTCCAGGCTAATGGTCATTCCAGTACAACTCAACCTCGGAAACCATCAGGAGGAGACACTGGCTCTGTTGGACTGTGGCGCGGCAGGGAACTTTGTTGACACCGTGTGGGCTGACAAGGTGGGCCTCCGTCGAATTCCCCGGGCAGAAGGTCAGAAGGTGGAAGGAGTAGACGGCTCGCCTTTGTCCTCAGGTCCTATCACCCATACCACTGAGGAACTCACTTTGACGATCAACCAACATAAGGAAGTCCTGAGTTTTGATATTATCAGAGCGGCTCATTTTCCCATCATCTTGGGCATTACCTGGCTCCGACGACACAATCCTCTGATTAATTGGACCGAGAACCAAATAAGCTTCAGTTCCCCATATTGCGCTACTAACTGTTGTTCTCTGGAAGGTCGGGCTGATCTTCAGCCAGTCAAGGTGTTTCCCAATAATCATGTAGGTATCCATGCTTTACCCTATTTCTGCTCAGATTTTTCAGACGTTTTTCAGGAGTGCCTCCATGCCAGACTTCCACCCCATCGGCCAGAGGACTGCACTATCGACCTGGAGCCCCATGCCTTGGTGCCATTCGGAAGGATGTTCGCCCTCACTCAGACCGAGAGACAAGTGCTTCAGAAATACTTGGATACCAACATGGAGAATGGTCTCATACAACCTTCCAAGTCCCCAGCAGGAGCCCCTTTGTTTTTTATAAAGAAAAGAGATTCCACCGATCTTAGACCTTGCATCGACTACAGGGGTCTAAATACAGTGACAGTCCGTGACAGGTATCCGATGCCCCTAATCACGGATATTATTGAGGCAGTGCAAGGTGCTCGAATCTTTACCAAACTGGACCTACGAAACGCTTACCATTTGTTGCGGATAGCCAAGGGTGACGAATGGAAAACTGCGTTTCGTACTCCTCTGGGCCTATATGAATACAAGGTAATGCCGTTTGGCTTGGTGAACGCCCCTGCGGTATTTCAGAGGTTCATGGACCGGATGTTCTCCGACATGCTTTCCATCTCGGTCATCATCTATTTAGATGATATCTTGGTTTTTTCCCCTAATATGAGAGAACACATAGCACAAGTACGACGAGTTTTGGAGCGTCTTAAGGAAAACCATCTTCTGGTCAAAGAGGAGAAGTGCAGCTTCGCGGTACCTTCGGTACATTATCTGGGATACGTGCTATCAGAAGAAGGGATCGCCATGGATCCTGACAAGATGCAAGTGATTCTTGGCTGGCCGGCCCCGACCTCTGTCCGGGAGGTTCAGAGGTTCTTGGGTCTTTCAAATTACTACCGAAGATTCATTCCGAACTTTTCAGAGGTGGTGTTTCCCATCACCCGCCTACTCAAGAAGACGGCCTATCCTTTTTCCTGGTCTACTGAAGCAGAAAGAAGTTTCTGTCATCTAAAAACCCTCTTCTGCTCTGCCCCGATTCTGCAGCATCCAAACCAAACTCTTCCATTTATTCTGGAGACGGACGCCTCCGCTATCGCTGTAGGAGCAGTGTTGCTTCAGTCTTTCAACAAGGTGGAGCATCCGGTCGCCTATCTCTCTAAGACTCTTTCTCCCAGCCAGCTCAACTACTCGGTTTTGGAGAAAGAATTGTTGGCGATGAAATTGGCTTGTGAGGAATGGAGGCACCTTCTCATGGGTGCCCGTCATCGGTTTCTCATTCGCACTGACCACAAAAACCTCAAGGCTTTACAGGACATGGAATGTTCGAACTCCAGACAAGCTAGATGGGCCTACCTGTTTTCGCAGTACGACTTCCAGATCACGTACATCCCTGGGTCTCTCAACCGTCTGGCTGACGCTTTGTCTCGCAAAGATTCCCACTTGGAAACAGTAGCGGTCAAGTCTGAGCCGTTATTCCACAGAAATCGGATCTTAGCCACAGTGAGTTCTTTCCTTCAGGAGGTCAAGGCTGCCGTTGCGCAAGAGGCTCCCCAGTTCTCTTTTTCCGTTGATTCTCCTTTCCAAATCAAAGACGGCTGGGTCTTCTACAAGAAGAAGTGGTATATTCCTGAGGGGTCACTGCGCCGGAAAATCCTTAAATGGTGTCACGACTCACGTCTAGGTGGACACCGAAGCGGGAATGGTACGTTGGAACTCATCTCGAGATCGTTCCAGTGGCCCAACATCAGGAGAGACGTGTTTAACTACGTAAAGACCTGCCCTACTTGTGCCAGTGTCAAATATGCTTCCGGGAAGCCCCTAGGACTTCTTACCCAAGCAGAGATGCCGACTCGCCCGTGGGGTCTCATCTCCACGGACTTCATAGTGGAGCTTCCCGACTCCGAGTCATGCACATGTATCATGGTGACAGTGGACTCTCTAAGCAAGCTAGCCCATTTCTCTCCTCTTCCAGGACTCCCTTCGGCCACCAAAATGGCAGAAACCTTTGCCCGAGATATCTTTAAGCATCATGGCCTCCCCGACAAGATGATATCCGATCGAGGAAGCCAGTACATATCCAAATTCTGGACGGCTTTATGTACTCGATTGGGGATGGAAAGGGCCCTATCCTCAGGGTTTCACCCCCAGACAAACGGCCAAACGGAGCGACTCAACGCAACTTTGGAGCAGTACTTGCGATGTTTTATTTCCCAGTGCCAAGATAATTGGGTTTCTCTACTCCCTACGGCGGAATTCGTGTACAACAACTCCAAGCACAGTGCCACTGGCCTATCACCTTTTTATTGTACCTATGGCGTTCACCCGCGTTATCTAATGCCCGAGGTACCCAGTTACTCCAACTCTCCCACTGCAGAAGAGGTGTTAAGTAATCTCAAGGAGGCCAGGGACAGTGCATTAACGAGTTTGGCGGATTGCAGACGGCGGAATAAGACCGAGGCCGATAAACACCGCAGGGATACACCTTCATGGAAACCGGGGGACAAAGTGTGGTTGTCCACCAGATTCCTTCCCAGATGGACAAGGCCTTCTAAACTATCTCCTCGTTTCTTGGGACCTTTTCCCATCCTCTCCAAGGTCAATCCAGTTGCCTATCGCCTACAACTCTCTCCGTCTCTCAGACGCATACACCCTGTTTTTCACGCCTCTCTTCTTAAACCTTACTATTCAGATCCCAATCACCGGTCTCTCCGCCGGAAACTACCTGTCACTACAACCGACCAGGAGGAATACGAAGTTTCCGCCATTCGTGATTCCAGATTCCTTCATGGTCGGTTGGAATACCTCCTGTCATGGAAGGGTTTCCCAAGGTCGGAGGATTCCTGGGAGCCAGCTTCCCATGTACATGCCCCTCAACTGTTGGCAAAGTTCCATCGCTTGCACCCAGGTAGGCCTGGGCGGTTGCACTCTAGGGGGGGGCATACTGTCACTCGCAGTCGCGGCCATCGCCGTGACTGGCGTTTACTTCCGCGTTGGAGTTTGAGAGGTCATGGGGGAAGGTTGCTTTAGTCCCTTTTTTGTGTTTATGGCCGCAGCTCCTAACGCGAGACGCAACGCTGCCGGGAGTATAAATTCCCTGCCTCCCGGCAGGTCATTGCGTTGCAACCCCTCTCCGTTGTTTACTTCGTTTCTGGGTCCTTCGCTCTTCCTCTGCACCTCGCTTTGGATTCTACTAGGGGTTAATATTTACCCCCACGCGGTTACTTCTCATAGGTGTCCAGTCACCAGTAACCTCCATACTTTGTTTCCCTTTGCCATCCGCCGACCCCCTTTAGGCGGCGTCTGCCGTGCTCTCTCTCTCTCTCTCTCTCTCTCTCTCTCTCTCTCTCTCTCTCTCTCTCTCGCTCTCTCTCTCTCTCTCTCCCTCTCGTCCTCTCACCTAGCTCTTGAGTCTGGTCATCGCGGGGTTTTCTCTCCCGTGCTCCCGTGTTCCTCCGCAGTGCCTCTCGGAAGACTTCTACCTTCAGTCCGGACCTCCCAGCTGCTGTTTCCCTCGCCTCTCTCCAGGTCGACCGCTACAGTGGACGTTTTCAGCGTTTGGTGATCCTTCGCTTCCTCCTCTTCATCGGTGGACTGCTGGCCTTCTGAGAACAGTCTTGGCACCTCCTATCAGGGTTTTTTCCCCTAGTGGGTTTTTCCCTGCTTTTTCTGGTTTGATTCCGGAGAGGGGGTCGCTGTGCCGCTGTTCACACCCAGCGGCCACAGTGGCTTCTCTCCGTGACAAGCCCTCGCACCAGAGGAAAGAGAGAGACTACCTGGCACGTCGAGGCCTGCAAGATACCATCGACTCGGAAAGCCCAGGTGAGGAGAACGTGGGTACGGAGGGAACACAGTCAAAGGTACCCCTTCAGTCACAATTATATTCACTAGGGAAGCTCCTTTCAACCTTCCAGGGGGCACTAGGTCAGCCCTTGCTGCAGTTTGTTTAGTACCAGAATCCACTAGGACCTGTACTGGGAATCCATTAACCACTGCTGGTTCATAGGTGGATTGAGAAGATGTACCACAAATGATATTACTTTGGACTTCTATCTCCTCATTATTTTCTGGGTAGTCCCATTCTCACCGAGCCCCCCCCCCACCACACCCCACCCCACCCCATACACCCGATTTCCATGCCTTCTTCTTTCCTGTTTAGGGGAAAATTTCTTGCTAAATGTCCTGGTTCTCTACAGGAAAAGCATGTCAAAATGTAGTGTTTTGTTTTTTCTAATCTCTTCTCTCTTCAGTTCTTCCCTGGGTTTGGGTTCTAGTCTCTTCTCTATTCTTGCTTTCTTCCCACTAGGTGAATTTCGGAACTGGTATGTGAGCTCGACCCTCTCTTCAGGGACAAAAGGGTGTTTAGGAGGGCCTTTTTCTTTCTCTTCTCTGCTCAGGTCTATGTAAGGAGTGGAAATATTTGTTGGCGTCAGAGAAATTTTGGGCGGTCTCAATGGCCAATGACAGTGTAGGTCTGTTTACTTGTAGAATGGCCCACTGGAGTGCAGGAGGTAAAGAATTACTACATTGTTCTAAGCTTAAAGCTTCTTATACCTCGGGCAGTGTCTTTCTTCCTAGCCGCAATGACAATTTTTAACTCACTCTCTAAGCTCAACTGGTGTTTCTCCGGGACCCGATTTTAAATTTATAAAGTTTTGGTGGTAGAAATTACCAGTTTGAGCCACCCGTTGTAGCAGCCCTTCTTTAATATCAGTGAAAGATGCAGTTGTCAGGAGATTCAACAGTTGATATGATGTCTGTAACTCTCGTTTCAAAAGGGGGCCTAAATAACAGATTTCAAATCCTTCCTCCAGTTGAATTGGAGAACTAGCCTTTCAACGTTTAGGAAAAGGCTCCCTAGATCATCTTCCTCGTTGTAAGGCTGCAAGACTCCCTGGGGAATGCTGGGTTTTTTTCTCAGCGACTATGAGTCTTTCCAGCCCTGCTTGTGGTCTTTTCTTAGCCTCGATCTTGTGGTTGGCTAGTTGTGCTAATACCTCCTGTATAGATGCCATCACATCAGGGGAAGATATGGTATCACTTGAACATCCATCAGAGTCGAATCAAGAAAGAAATTCTAGATACTCTGTGGTATCAGATTTTGCATCCAGGTCACATTTTATCTCTGTGCTTCATGCAATAAGTGGCTAAGGGAAGGGTGTCAAGGAGAACCTGAGATCTATAGAACAAGTCTTGGATCTAAACAGGTATGCATTACGGTACTGTAAGGCAATTGCCCTCTTATGTGCCAACACTCTATCCTGATCTTGGATTTTTATAATAGCGTCCTTCCCTTACGAACCACATAGGGGTCCCTCAGTCTGTATCAATTGAGTGTATCCCAATACTGACACCATTTGTGAAGGCATCATGAAGTAAAACACAAACAACAGACAAGCTTTGAACAAAAGATATTTATTAACTTAAATGTCAGGATGGTTGAAGGCCTAAATTGCCTTATTGCCTTATGCTAAGGTGGGATTTCCCTACCTGAACTAAACTAAGGAAAGTCTGAGTCAAAGAGTTCAACTTAAAAGTCTATCTGTGTCCAAAGCCTATCCTTGCCCTCACAACTAAAGCTAACACATTTGTAGGGATGTCAAGGTTCAAAGAAAGTGTTCAACTCAACGTTCTAAGCTTCTTCCAGCTGACAGCGTACTTTCAGCTCCCCTTCCCCAAGCATAAGAAGGTTTCATGAAAATGTCTCAAAGTTTACCTTTCTCCAGTTCAAGGTGAAATATTTCAGAACCAATCTTTGGAGTTCCCTTCAGGTAGCACAATCCAAAAGCAAAAGGGGTCTTCAGACTCTGTTCTCAAGACAACGAGGGTTGTTCCTTTAAGTCTCAGGGTTCCCTACCCAAGACTTCAACTGCCACTTATACTTGTTACAGTCTTTCCCCAAAAAAGTCTTAACAAAACTCCAGATCAACCTGACCTGCTTTCTGGCTCACTTCGCCAGCTCGTATGCAGTGTTTTCATTAGGCTGTTGCTCATTGTCCTTCTATTTCACCATGCAGGGCTCTCTGGTCTAGGTGCAGTTGTTAGACCGCACGGTCCACCCATTACAGGTCGTGGAACCAGGGCCCCGGGATTCCTCAGCACACACATACACGGGTTCCTTTGCACTTTCTCCTGTGCACAAAGTCACCTTGACTTAGTTCCTTTTATTGACCTCTTGGCTTTGTGAGTGTTCTTGCACTTCTCTGGTTTATTATTAGCTATGTGGCCCTGCCACCATTTGTCACACACCTCCTGTCAAGTTGTCGCCTTGCTGTACTGCATTCACTCATAAAAGTTCACTGTCTGTTTTCCACTTTTAATACTCTTGACTTTGATGTTTGAATTAAATTGTTGTGCAACATGTACTCAATTCAGTTCAGTGCTCAATGTGCACTTGTATTGTTCATGTTTAAGGTTCTATTCAGTTCGATATTCAATAGTGTGAGAAACCTGAATGTGTCTCACCCGCTAGTCCCCAGGGATCTGTCATCCAGGTGGCCAGGACAGGCCATCGCTTTTTCATCCAGTTCCTTGGGGTGAACTTATGCGGGAGGATTGTCAGGTTTCGTGGGATTTGGATGAATGAGGTGAAATGAGGATATGATTAACATAAAGTATGGTTTGGGCCTTAACTTTCTGTGCAGAGTGTGGAGAGCTTCCCAAGTCAAAATGGAGAATTCCAAAAGGATCAGTGATTGGCCAGAAGTAAAAGAAAGGCATTGTTGGAACATTCTAAACCGCCTTTCATTGTCAGAAGCCCAGCTGGAAGGTCTTATGTTTGAAGCTCTTAAGTTTTAGAAAACTTTAGTTAGGCCCTTGTGCCTAATATTAGTTATTTGGACCAGGAAAGTGTTGGAGTTTTAAAAAGAAACTTAGAAAACGTTCCGGTGAAAGAAAGAAGCAAGCTAAGTGATTTCATTATCTTTTATGGAATTTTATGATTATCAAGCAGGAGTTAAATATCAAAACTATTAATTAACTTGTTCCTGTTTTTCTTAGTTTTTGTTTATATAGTAGTTCTTTTTGTTCTTTCAAGAATTTATTTTTTTTTTGAACTTCTAGAACTGTATTTAAATTAATTGAACTGCGTCACATTTTTTTTGCACCTGGCAAATTGGAGTGTGGAGGTCTGTTATTCATTTTAGCGTCGTGTATTTTTTCGGCCGTATAGAAGTTTATTGAGTACTGTACCTTTTGTCGGTAACAGTGCTTTTCTTAGCGTCGGACTAGCTTTAGAAATCTTACACTGTCTGCGCAAGTGACAGTGTGGTAGCCACGCGACTCCGAGGCGTTATGTTTAATTTACTAACATTCTAACCTGGCGCGTGATCTTCACTGGGCTGCCTCTTCAAGGATTAGTCTCCGGAACTGAGGAATTTCTCCTTTCCTGTTTGAGCAATTCATATTAAGAAGAGTGGAAGACTATTCCTTTACGCATGCGCCCAAGCCAGTTTCATTTTTGAACTCAATTCCTTGTTCATGTGCGCTTCCATTTTAGAAGGAGTAAACAATATCTTCACGCATGCGCATATTCTGGTAAAAGGAACGCTTCTTTTACGAGCGATCTTCTTTGCAAGCAAAAGATCCAATTAATGAACACTTTTACACATTCAGAAAACAAACAATTTTAAATTGAATAGTTAGAGTGTCATTCTTGGAATTTGTGTTGAAGCTAGACACCAATACAAACTACATGTATAATATTTCCAGCGGGTTGCTTGGGCAAAAGACAGTTGAACTGCTTGAAGACAAACTCCTTAAACTGAGAGAGATTAGCAGTTTTTTGCAAAACCGAATTGAAGAAATCAGTAAGAGCATCTAAGACTCTATTTTTATGTTTTCTTCAGTAGAATTCATACACGTCCTCTACATTATTCACAGAGGATAATCAGGTATGGTGGCGTGTTTATTTACTTAAATTTATAAAGAGAAGTCAGAGCCAAGGAATTCAAAGGTTAGTGACTAAAGTGAATTGTTGTTATTTTCACCAACAGGTTGGCAGATAAAGAAGCTGAGCAAAACCTGAAGTTTATTATTTTGTCCCATTCTCCCCCTTTCCCTTGGGGGTGCTCTCAACTGAACTGTTTGATACCAGTTAAGAGGTTAGCATCCAAAGGGGACTGTGGGGGTTCAGCAGCTTCCGGGGACAACATCAGATTTGAGAAAGCCTGACAGTATGAAAGGCCAGAAAAAATAGTCCTCCTAAGCTGTCATGAACCCCGAGTTCTCAATGGAAGCGTTAAGTGTTTTAGTGAGGGAATTACAGGAGGAATTAAAGGTGGCATATCAAGAGAATAAAAAATTAGCACAACGAGTAGATGAGTTAAGTGAAAAGGTGGCACAGACGCAGGGAATTGGGAGAGAAGAATTTCCCCCTGAATTGGTAAGGGCTGGTGAGGAGAGAGGTGTGGGTAGAGGTGATGGGGCAGAGGGAGGTTTTAGGGCATTAGTTATGCCAGTACCTTTGGCAGCTCCAGAGCGTTACTATGGAGATTCAAGTAAATATCAGACATTTGTAACCCAATGTGAGTTGCACTTTCTTAGTAGGCCCAAACTATTTCCTTCTGATGCTTCCAGAGTTACTTTTATGATGTCTTATTTATCTGGAGAGGCTTCTACTTGGGCAGGTTTATTGGTCAGGCAAAAGAGTTCATCTTTAAAAAATGTTTCTCTTTTTATGGAAGAATTTAAGAAAATGTTTGATAAAAGACAAATGTCCTTAGAAGTTGATGGGGAATTATTAGATTTGCGTCAAGGAAACAGAGACTTGGTCACATATATCACACAGTTTAGGTCTCTGGTTTTAGAATCCCAGTGGCCAGCAGAGAAGAGGTCTTCTCTTTTTTATAGAGGTCTCAAGGAGGAATTGAAGGATGCCTTGTCCAGTGTAGCCCAACGCCCTTCTTCTTGTGAGGAATTGATTGATTTAGTAGTTCAGTTGGACTATCGTATAAGTGAAAGAAAAGCAGAAAGGCGTCGTTGTACTCAGGGGGAGGTGAGGTCAGTCACTAGAGGAGATCGTTCAAGGCTTGAGGTGGGTAGTAAAGAAGTGAAACCAAGGTTAAATGATCAACAAAGTAGAATAAAAGGTCCTTTATCAAAGGAGGAAAAGACTAGGAGGCGTGAGAATAATTTGTGTTTATATTGTGGTAGGGGCGGTCATTTTTTAGGAAATTGTCCCTTTACACCCAAAAAATTTTCATCAGCCGGAGGAAAAGGACAGCAAGTTGCAAATACAGTTCAGTCAGCGGTTCCACACATAACTGTAAATGTATCCTTGTATTTGAAGGAGGAAAGGAAAGGGTATGGACCGGTAGTGATTGATTCAGGAGCCACCGGGAACTTTATGGATTGGGGAGTAGCTAAGGCATTGGGAATACCACTTGTGAGGAAGGAAGTTGTGGAACAGGTTCGGGCTGTAGATGGAACTTCTCTTTCATCAGGTCCTATAACTCATGAAACTGGTGTTTTGGTTATGGAATTACTTGGAGGTCATAGAGAAGAAATTTCATTTGATTTAATTGATACACCAATTTTGAAAATAATTTTAGGCATGCCATGGCTAACCTTGCATAATCCTCAAATTGATTGGAGTAGGCGAGTGGTAGAATTACAGTCTAGTTTCTGTTTAGAAAATTGCCTTTTGAAAGGTAATCCTGGGAGGGAAGAAACACAAGGTTTGGTTTCCTTTTTTCTAACTGATGCAGGTATTACAGGACATAATATAGGAGCGGTGTTAGGACATCTTCCGGAGTGTTATCAAGGGTACAAGGAGGTTTTTGATGAAAAGGAGGCAGGAGAATTACCTCCACATAGGAGTTTTGACTGTAAAATTGATTTGGAGCCCGGGGCGGTTTTACCAAGTAGTCGAGTGTATGCATTAACTGAAAAGGAGAATGATTATCTTAAAGAGTACCTTGCAGAAAATTTGGCTAAGGGTTTTATTCGTCATTCTCAATCTCCAGCCGCATCTCCATTATTTTTTGTACCAAAACCAGATGGGTCTCTCAGAACATGCATTGATTATAGAGCTGTGAATAGGATTACGATCAAAAACAAGTATCCTCTCCCTCTAATTTCGGAAATCTTGAATCAGGTCCAGGGAGCCACAATTTTTTCCAAACTAGATTTACGTGGTGCCTATCATCTGGTGAGAGTCCAGGAGGGTGATGAGTGGAAAACGGCATTCAAAACCCGATTTGGGCTTTATGAGTACTTGGTAATGCCTTTCGGTTTATGTAATGCACCAGCTGCCTTTCAATTCTTTATGGATGAATTTTAAGAGATTTTTTAGACATATTCGTAGTAATATATATTGATGATATTTTGATTTATTCTCAGGATTTAGAGTCTCATAAAATTCATGTGGGAAAGGTTCTACAAAGACTCAGAGAGAATCATTTGTTTGCTAAATTAGAAAAATCCCAGTTTCATACTAATTCTGTGGAATTTTTAGGATACATTGTTTCTCCCAAGGGATTGGAGATGAATCCGAACAAAGTTCAAGCCATCACGGATTGGCCAGCACCAACGAAAGTAAAAGAAATTCAAAGCTTTTTAGGTTTTGCAAATTTTTACAGAAGATTTATTGAAGGATTTTCTCGGTTGATTACTCCCATAACAAAACTCTTAAAGAAAGGTGCCAAATTTGTGTGGTCGACAGAGGCAGAGGAGGCATTTCAAGAATTAAAGAAAAGGTTCAGTTCGGCCCCTATTTTAATTCATCCAGATCCATCTCAGCCTTTTTATGTAGAAGCGGATGCATCGAATCTTGCCATGGGGGCTGTTCTTTCTCAGAGACATCGAGAGACAGGACAACTTCATCCAGTGGCTTACTATTCTAAAAAATTTTCTATGGCAGAACAAAATTATACCATCTCAGATCGAGAATTATTGGCAATCAAGTTCGCTTTTGAAGAGTGGAGACATTTTTTAAAGGGAGCAAGACATACTGTGACTGTGTTAACAGACCATAGAAATCTGCTTTTTTTGAAATCAGCTAAGACTCTCACACCAAGGCAGTTAAGATGGTCATTGTTCTTTGCTGATTATGATTTTGTAGTGACATTTAAGCCAGGTAGGCTTAATGGAAAGGCTGATGCTTTATCACGTCAATTTCCTGGAAGTGAGATGGAATCAGAAAAGGAGATGATATCCATTATCGATCCATGCTGTTTTATTTCTGCCGGAATACAGAAAATTGAGGATGTTAAGGAAGAAGTTCGAAAGTCCATGTCAATTGCACAAATGGAGGAATGGGTTCGAAAGGATCCGGTTCGGAAAATTGAAAAAGGATTGCCGTTTTTTGAAAATAAACTTTACTTACCTATTTTGGAATTGCGAGAGAGAGTAATAAGAGACTGTCATGAATCTATGCTGTCCGGACACCCAGGTTTTAGAAAGACGCTGGAATTGGTCAGGAGAAGCTTCTGGTGGGAAAAAATGCGTCAGGACATCTTAAATTTTGTAAAAACCTGTGCTATTTGCGCTCAAATGAAGAATCAAACCGGAAAACCAGTCGGGTTGTTGGAGCCGTTGCCTATTCCACCTCGTCCTTGGCATACAATCTCCCTGGACTTCATTACAGATCTTCCTTGTGACAAGGGTTGTACATCTATTCTAGTTGTGGTGGACCTCTTGTCAAAAGAGGCTCACTTTGTTCCAATGGAGGGAGAGGTTACTACAGACGTTTTGGCCAAAATCTTTTTGCGAGAAATAGTTAGACTGCATGGTCTTCCTAATCAAATTATCTCAGATAGAGGTCCTCAATTCATTTCTAGATTTTGGAGGGTTTTTTGTAAGGATTTGGGTGTGGAAGTCAGTTTATCATCAGGTTATCATCCCGAGACCAATGGACAAGTAGAAAGGGTAAATCAAGAACTGGAGAAATATCTGAGGTGTTATCTACAGGCAGGGGAAGAATGGGTGGATTTGATTTGGCTTGCCGAATTTGCTTATAATAATTGTGCTAAAGATTCAACTAACATGTCTCCGTTTTAACTTGGAAGAGGTTTTCACCCACGGTTTTTAAGTTTTGAAATTACTGAAGAGTCAGAGAATCCTGGAGTTGAGGTTCGATTAAAAACTATGAGAAAGAATTTGGAAAGAGCAAAAAGGGTACTTTTCGATAGTAAACAGAAGTACAAAAGATTTGCAGATCAAAAAAGGAGGTTGGGTCCTAAATATGAGGTTGGTGACTTGGTTTGGCTTTCGACTAGACATTTGAGAATTAAGGGCAAAAACAAATTTACTCCACGTTTTGTAGGTCCATTTAAAGTAGAAAAGGTGATCAATCCAGTGTCAGTACGGTTAAAATTACCTACTTCCTTGAAAATTCATCCCACCTTTCACATTAGTCTATTAAAACCTGTTATTCAGGGGACTAGAGTTGTACATCCACCTTCACCAGTTCAGTTAGAGAATTCATCTGAAGAGTTTGTAGTGAAAAGAATTGTAGATTCCAGGAGGTTAAGAGGGAAATTACAATATTTAATAGACTGGGAAGGTTTCGGACCTGAGGAACGTACATGGGAGGATGAGGTGAATGTGCATGCACCACAATTAGTCGCAAAATTTCATAGAAAGTATCCTTCTAAAGTTGGCCCTGGGACAGGGCATTAAGGGGGGGGTACTGTCAGGTTTCGTGGGATTTGGATGAATGAGGTGAAATGAGGATATGATTAACATAAAGTATGGTTTGGGCCTTAACTTTCTGTGCAGAGTGTGGAGAGCTTCCCAAGTCAAAATGGAGAATTCCAAAAGGATCAGTGATTGGCCAGAAGTAAAAGAAAGGCATTGTTGGAACATTCTAAACCGCCTTTCATTGTCAGAAGCCCAGCTGGAAGGTCTTATGTTTGAAGCTCTTAAGTTTTAGAAAACTTTAGTTAGGCCCTTGTGCCTAATATTAGTTATTTGGACCAGGAAAGTGTTGGAGTTTTAAAAAGAAACTTAGAAAACGTTCCGGTGAAAGAAAGAAGCAAGCTAAGTGATTTCATTATCTTTTATGGAATTTTATGATTATCAAGCAGGAGTTAAATATCAAAACTATTAATTAACTTGTTCCTGTTTTTCTTAGTTTTTGTTTATATAGTAGTTCTTTTTGTTCTTTCAAGAATTTATTTTTTTTGAACTTTTAGAACTGTATTTAAATTAATTGAACTGCGTCACATTTTTTTGCACCTGGCAAATTGGAGTGTGGAGGTCTGTTATTCATTTTAGCGTCGTGTATTTTTTCGGCCGTATAGAAGTTTATTGAGTACTGTACCTTTTGTCGGTAACAGTGCTTTTCTTAGCGTCGGACTAGCTTTAGAAATCTTACACTGTCTGCGCAAGTGACAGTGTGGTAGCCACGCGACTCCGAGGCGTTATGTTTAATTTACTAACATTCTAACCTGGCGCGTGATCTTCACTGGGCTGCCTCTTCAAGGATTAGTCTCCGGAACTGAGGAATTTCTCCTTTCCTGTTTGAGCAATTCATATTAAGAAGAGTGGAAGACTATTCCTTTACGCATGCGCCCAAGCCAGTTTCATTTTTGAACTCAATTCCTTGTTCATGTGCGCTTCCATTTTAGAAGGAGTAAACAATATCTTCACGCATGCGCATATTCTGGTAAAAGGAACGCTTCTTTTACGAGCGATCTTCTTTGCAAGCAAAAGATCCAATTAATGAACACTTTTACACATTCAGAAAACAAACAATTTTAAATTGAATAGTTAGAGTGTCATTCTTGGAATTTGTGTTGAAGCTAGACACCAATACAAACTACATGTATAATATTTCCAGCGGGTTGCTTGGGCAAAAGACCGTTGAACTGCTTGAAGACAAACTCCTTAAACTGAGAGAGATTAGCAGTTTTTTGCAAAACCGAATTGAAGAAATCAGTAAGAGCATCTAAGACTCTATTTTTATGTTTTCTTCAGTAGAATTCATACACGTCCTCTACGTTATTCACAGAGGATAATCAGGTATGGTGGCGTGTTTATTTACTTAAATTTATAAAGAGAAGTCAGAGCCAAGGAATTCAAAGGTTAGTGACTAAAGTGAATTGTTGTTATTTTCACCAACAGGTTGGCAGATAAAGAAGCTGAGCAAAACCTGAAGTTTATTATTTTGTCCCATTTCCCCCCTTTCCCTTGGGGGTGCTCTCAACTGAACTGTTTGATACCAGTTAAGAGGTTAGCATCCAAAGGGGACTGCGGGGGTTCAGCAGCTTCCGGGGACAACATCAGATTTGAGAAAGCCTGACAAGGATCACCTGGATGGGGGGTCTTCGGGGATTGGGACACCGAATGGTGGGATGCGGTTCCCCTTCCCTCTAACACCTTTTCCCCATCCTACCAAGTAGGATACTTAGGAATTCAAATTCCCCCCCCCCCCTCCCCGTTCCCGACATAAACACTTTCTCACGGGCCGCTCACTGTGAGAGAAAACGTACTAACACCCGAGCCGTATACCTGAAATGTCCCAACACAATGGTCAGACAGAGCCAGGCAATTACTGATAATTATATACACCTGAATTCTGTCACACTTCCCCACACAGATGAAAGGCACAGCATGAAAGCACACTGTGGGCAAGGCAAAGCACACGAGGAAGTAGCACTTCCAAGATGGCAGTTTGATATGAGAAGAAAGACTGCAAGACCAGAGAGGGTTGCAAGGAGGGAAGAACCCCTGACCTTTTCAGAGGAAAACCATTACTTTCACGAGCCTTCAAGACTCAGTAACATAAGACCTGGAATTAAAGCTGAAGAAACCTGCATTGTGTGTTGGCGGTACCCGGGGGCTCTCCTGTGTCAATAGCCAAGGCGTGGTACTGACCTTGGCTCCTACAACAAAGCAGCGCCAGTAAAGTCAGCACAGCCGGTGAGTTGGGGAGACTGATAGCAGACCAGTCTGTATTAGAACCCAGGTTTCAAGCAGCAACATTGTATGAAGAAATCTGAAGAGAACAGTGTGAGAAGCGTATGTGACGAGTGACGCGAATATAATTGAACATTAAAGGAGTGACTGAACTTTTGAAGCCAAGATAGATACTGTATAAAGAGTTGTCCGACGCCACTTGGGTGCTCATTCGAAGGTCTCTGTTAGGTATCCAACTGAGAGGTGGTAGATGTAAAAAGGAATTGTGAAATCAAAGTGGTCCTGCAGCGAGTCAAGCTAAACCCTGTGCACATTTGAAAGTCTTTGATAGTAAATACGAACTGAGATTGGTCCGAGCCTGGCTGAGGGAGTCTAATTGTGTAAGAAGAATTGTGTTTTCTGAGCCCGGCTGAGGTTGATCCAGGGTGACCCGTGAGTCATCCGAGAAGGATTATTCTCTGAACATTGGAGAAGGGCATCTGAGCCCAGAAGAGAGAGATCTAAAGTAACGTTTGTTGTATTAAAGGGATCTGAGCCTGGCTGAGGGGGATCCAAGGTGAAGAGTTAATTACCTGAATTAAGTACTTGTAAGAGGAAAAGAACGTTGTGTTTATTTTGGTACATCAGGCCTGCTGAATCACAAGACTTTGATAAATAAAGAGACTTGGGCGCAGAAGGCCCTTATGCTGGTTATGGAACTGTATCCTCGTGCCGAATAAGACAGAGATTGTGCTATGCTTGAGTGAACCGTCTTGTCCCGTGCTGAAAACATGGGGAAAGGAGGCCAACGGCCTGAACATCCTGACATATCATTTTTGTGAACATTTCTTTCTTTTTCATACACACTACCCCACACTATTTGTAGTTAGAGGTAAGGATTGGCAATAGTTATTTTTAGTATATGCCCTTTTATTTTGCCGAGACTCCACTAGGACTGCATTATTATTATCTGATGGTCGTAGCTTGCTCCCATCTGTAGATTTAGGATTAGATAGGTGTTTATCACACCTTTGTTGAAGTTCAATAAACATCCTTGAACTGTGGTTTCTTATGTCTGTTTTACTGTTGATACCATGCCTTCCTTAAATGTGGTTTCAGGAGTGGGATGTAACTCAATTGAAACAAATTGGGGAACCCTACAATTCCAAAGCTTAGTCATAGAGCCTCAGACCCCTCTTTTGCCACAAAATAATCAATAGTCTTTGATATCTGTAGCAGCACAGAGGCTACTATCCCTTCTGGGAAAAGAGGAATGATTCCCACAGACATAGTTTTGATACCCCTTTCTGGGTGTTATATAAGATTTGCCCCAAAGTCTGGCCTGGCCTGGAAGTTCGGTGTAGACGTTCAAGCAGGCGTCATCGAACCCGACTTCCGGAGAGACATAACGTTTCTCTTACACCACCATGGTGAAATCCCATTTGAAGTACATCGTGGGGACACCATTGCACAATGAATCCTTGAAAAGGCTCTATTTGGAGAGAGGTACCTTAGGCTTTGGGGAGGCTGGTGAACCATCTTTCCCGACCTAGCCTTCACCCAGCGAAATAACCCAGCCCTCGCTGAGGCTTTCTAACAAGTACATCCCGAAGGAGAGGTAGTAGAGAAGGGAAGTCCTTTTTCTTCTTAAAGCAAGGATTGATATATAGAAAATAAACATCCACAGACGGCTTAACTAAAACTGAGTTAGTAATCCCCAAAACCAACCGGAAGATTGTACTAGAGATTGTGCATTCCCATCTGATAGGGGGACACGTAGGACAATCCAAGCTTATATAATGGCTAGGTATCCATGCTGAAATGAAAACCTTTATTTAGTCTTCTGAAATATGTCAGAAACCAGTACTTACATCCCATTGCTTGGCCCTCTGCATCCTTTATCAATAATAAAAGTCCCTTTTTCAGGAATTGGGATGGGCATTACTGGACCTTTAGAAACATCCAGACTGGGTAATGTGAGAAACTTGTGGTGACAACAAGTAAGACAGACACAAGTGATCACAATTCAAGGGTGTTTATTGAACAATGAATCATGTATGAAGGTTGAAAAAACACCTAATCTAAACCCAAGTCTGAGATGGGAGTAAGCGTCAACCATCAAAAGAAAATAAGGCAGTTCTAGTGGCGTTGTATCAATTAAAAAGGGCCTCTACTAAGAAACCTATTGCCAAACCTTACAACTAATACAAAAAGGGTGTGGGATAATTCTCAAGAAAAGAAAGAAGTGTTCTCAAATACTATGTCACAATGCGGGAGCCTGGGTCTCCCTTCCCAACATTTTGAGCACAGGTTAAGGTGAGATCTTGGAGCACAGTACTGTCTCTGGCTTCTCCAGCACCAGACAACAGTTCTAATGGCAGCTCTCAAGACCGTCGATGGTTAAGTCTCCTTTTCTTGAAAGTCTCTTGCATTCGAGGACTTGACGTATTTAACTAACAAAACAAATACATAGTCTCTTTTCCATGGGCTTTGAGTGACGACTTTTACCCCAGGATTCCCCTCTTCTGGGCTAAATCCCTACTGTGAGAAACCTGAAGGTGTCTCCCTGTCTAAACCTTGAGGATCCGTGATCCAGGTGGCCAGGACACGGCCATCGCTATTGGATCCTGTTCCTGGGGGTGGACCTGTGAAGGAGGGTCACCTGGATGGGGGTCCTTGAGGAGTGAGAGTGGGACACCGACGGATGAGATCCCCCTTCCTTTGACACCTTTTCCGCATTCTCTCACGCAGGACATTCAAAAACACTGCCCCCCTTTTGTGACATGAACAACTTTGTACCACACAATAGACACCGGACTAACATGCAACCTGTTTACCTGAGGGTCAGGCAATTAACCAAAATCACACAACCTGACAGACCTTTCCTTTCCCTGCAGGGATAAAAGGTGGAGTAAGAAAGCACAATACAAGCAAGGCGAGCACGGCAGACAGCACGACGAGACGGCTGGTCAAGCGCAGCAGTTCAAGAGAAGGAGAAAGGCGCTGTTAGGAAAGATTTCCATTTATGAGTAATTTTCCCTCCAGTTGTGTACCCCCCCAACTGTTTGCTGCTGTTTAAACACCATAGTCTTTTACAAGTGCACAATGTACCTTACAGTGCACTTGGGTCTTACTTGCGTTCCCAAAGGCCCTAGACTAGCTCTAAGGATTTTTTAGAAGAAGTGCACATGTGCCTGGGACACGGCTGGTGGCAGCTCATCTTTTCGCGCCATGCCACGAGGTTCTTTGTCCTGTTCTTTGGCCATCTTGCCGCTTGGCTTTCCCCAGCTCAAGCCGACCCAGAGCAGTCCTTATTTGGGCATGCATTCTCCCATGAAACGCCAAGCTTTTGCAGGCTTCTGCATGCCTTGTGTGTGTGCTTCCAGAGAGTCTGGTCTGCTGGGGACGACTGGGACTACTGTGGTCCGTGATTGGTCTACGTCTGGTGTGCCTGTATGCGAGCAGATCTACCATTGGGTCCTCTTTTTTTGACGTGAAGAAGATTCTGGATAAGAGAAGGCCCCAAACACCCACAACAGGTCGATCTCTTGAGTTCTCACTGAACCTAGGATAGGATCCAAGTATCCTGAAACTAAGAAGCCGAGTCGAGGAACCGCTGGTGACCCGCTGGAAGGTTTGGCACCCCGAGCCCGCTGTCGTCCCGCTGGACCCCTCTACATCTGATCGAACTAGAAGGTCTGCGAAGACGCTTCGACCCATTAGAATAATGGGACCAACCACACTCTGCACCTTCATCAAACCCTGCAAGTAAGCCTTCTCGAAAATGTCCCTGGGCCAACCAATGGGCTGACCAGCTTGCCCAGGACCTTTGCTCTGACACCGCCGCCGCCGTCTCGAGGAGACCATTGAAACTTGGGACATTGCAAGGTTTGTGTTCACGGCACTCTCACACCGAATTTCGTACACTTGACATTCCCAGGTCTGGAGTAAAAATAGAGCACCCGAAACGCAGTACACGTGGTTACCGTGTCGCTGAGCCATGGTAACAAATTTCGCAGGTGCCTTGCTGCTGTGCCCCTCTGCTGTGCCCTGAAGCCTGCTACAGTGAAACTGGCCTGATCCATCCACTAGGAGTGGAGAAATTGCCACTGTTCCGTTTGGGAATCATTGCTGTAACCTCACTGCTGAAATCCGCAGAGCCACACAACTGCTGCATTTGACTCGACTGCCGAAGTTTGGTCCGGAATGCACCAGGGGTCGGTGAGTACTTGCAACCCTTACCGGTGGCCCCTAGCCCATCCACCCATTTTTACACACGTGTCCCCTGAGGGCCACTTCCTTTCCACAGGCAGCCTGAGCTATCAAACCATTCCCAACTCCTGGAACCTGTCCTACCCTTAGGGAAGACCCGCCACGAATAGTGGGAACTTATTCTGTATCACCTCACCCACCGCCCTGAGCTGCTACAGACCCCAGACGAGACCACATTTTTTCCCTTTTGCACTATCGCGTGTACCAGCACCTGAAAGTACATTTGAGCACTATGCTCCTCTCAACATAGGGACTGGACTGCCTTTCAGGTAGGTATTGAACTTTTCAGAACTGCCTAAAGACAATTTGCACTACTTGTTTCCTTCCCTTTTAGGTTGTGGACCCATTATGTGTGTTTAACCCTTTAGGCCACTTGGTCTTGTATATATGTATTGTAGTAGGATCGTATTGCTTTAAATGTATTACGGTTGATAATTACTGTGTATTGAAACTGAAAGGCCTTGAATAAATGAATTTGTATTTTTCATATATATATACACCTGACGGAGTGATTTGTAAGTGTCCTTAACTCTGTGTGCTCATTGAGGTCTTTCAGTCCCCCTCACACCTCCTGAGACCTAGTCTTGACTGCTGCCAATGCTACATTGATTGGTCTGGCTTGTCCAGAAGGTTACCCTTTTCCAAGAAACTAGGCTGGCCTTCTGAACCGCTGCCCACCAGGTCAGAGTTCAGAAATCCATCTTTACAATTTGGTGTACAGCGGTGGGATAGGACTGAAGGTATGAAGTGTTGCACTCTAGTGAAGGCATTTCAGATTACCCCTACCCAGGACACATAGTGACCTTAGTAGTAAGTAACTGTAAAGGCCACAGACCTATCTAGAATAATGGAAACAATTACCAATATGACCTTGAATGCTTCAAAATCTGAAACATTGAGAATGATGTGTAGTGAGAGAGGCTTGCCTGCTCAAGGTACACAATTGGAAATAATTCAAAGAATCATGGAATGGCAAGTAGTGCAACTTAATGCCATAACCTCTGATGAGAGTGCACAAGGAGGTGGAGCTCCTTCCACTGACAGAACTGCCAGTTCTGTCGCTGCCCTCATTCATGGGTCCATGATGACAGAGGGGATGCATTGTCCCAAGTTTCCTCTGCCAGCTCTGATGCTGATGCCATGTTGGGAATTCAAGAAGCAAGAGCTGCTGTTTAAGCAGAAGGAGCTTGAATTTCACATGGCTAAGCTGAAGATAGGGCAGGCAGAAAAGCAGAAGGACAGGGATCACCAGTTGGAACTGGCCAAGCTTCAAGTTTCAAATGGATCCAAGGGATCTGGACGGGGGTCTGGGTCCTCCTCTCATCCAAGATTTCCTAAAGATCTGCTCAGTGTGTATGATGAGAGGAATTACATTATGGACTGGCTGAATGCATTTGGGTATGCATGTGAGATTCAAGAGGTTGTAAATAGCATGGTTGCTGAGCAGACTACCCCGTTCTGGCTGCAGTGCTATTATGGAGATGTCAAAAGCTGAAAGAGTAGATTTAGCAATGTTGAAGCAAACTCTCATCTTAAAGTTTGGAAAGACTCCTGCCTAGTAGTTGAAGAGGTTTAGAGACTACTAAAAGAAAGAAGGTAGTACTTGGGTGTCCTATGTGAGCGATTCTTTAAAGAACTTGACTGGTTGGGTTGAAGTCTATAAGGTCTCCACCTTTGAGGGTATGATATGTCTTGTCATGCTTGAACATATTTTTGCATCCTGTTCCCCTGAGTTTAAGCAGCATTTTTTCAGTTTCAAAGGAGTTAGATCCTAAGAAGCTGGCCATAGCAGCAGATTTGTGGGTGTCACATAGAGTGTCCCATAAGGACAAGACTCACCCTGGTAAGCAGGAGGAGGGGAAAAAGCCCAAAGATAAAGAGGGTGGCGAGGGGGTCTGATAAAACCCCCTCCCAAAAGAGCCACAAAAGGAAATTTAAGGGTAAGTCACAAGAACATGCACAGGGTAGTGGAATTTATCCTTCCAAACAAATCTCTGGTTACAGTGAGCCTCCCTATGTCCCTAGCCCCAGTGGATCTTGTGTGGCTTGTGGAGCAAGTGACCATGTGAAGGGGGACCCCAGATGTAAGTTCAAAACCTAGGGGGTCCACTCTGCAAATCTTGCCTTCTCCTCCTATGAGGAAGAATAAATCACAGGGGCATCCTTCACCTTAGACTCCTTCCCCAGTGGGATATAATCTGAGGTAGTTTTAGTTTCCCTGTGTTCCTGGGAGCCTAAAGTCTCAGAGGCTTATGCTAGGATTCCTGATAACACCAAGCACTATTTTAAAGACAGTGGGCCTCATTACGAGTATGGAGGTAGCCATGATGCTATTAGCGCCGTGGCTACCCCCATACGGCATACCAGGTCTGGGTTCCTTGAATGTGGAATTACCGGGTCATTCCAACCTTGGAGGACCCGGGAATTCCTCATTCAAAATACCCATTCCAGCCCCGATAGGGCTCAATGGGAATGGGGAGGGAGCTAATAAGCCTCTTTATAACGGGCCCGTTTTTAGCTCCCTGGTCCTTTAGCGGCTCCCGCTAAGGGCAGCTGGTTTTACCAGCCGCCCCTAACAGGACCCGCTAAGGGACCTCGGAATGCAGCGGTAAGGGGTTAATGGCACCAGCATCCTTACCGGCACCATTAACCCCTTACCGCCGCACTCAGGAGGCCCAGTGTGCTGATCAATGGAGTTAACACTCCTGCCCTTATGGATAGTGGGTGCAGCAGAACTGTAGTGGATTCTACCTTGGTAGACCCAATGGAAGTTGCCAGAGCTCCTCTGTTACCCACTAAGTTAGCTGATGGCCCCCTCCCAAGTTCCCAGTTATGCCTATAAATCTTACTATCAATGGTACAGTAGTCAGGATTCCAGTGAGCATTCAGAGGCAAGTCCCAGGAAAGGTACTGCTGGGGAATGATCTCAGAGCTCTAGGGCTTGTGGGTGACACAGCAGAGAGACCATGCACAAGGTCACAGACAAAGGCTACATTGGCCAAGTCCAATGTCAAACCCAAGCCAAAGGGGAAAATCAAGGCTAAAGGAGTCAAGAAAGACAAACGAGGGAAAGAGAATATTCTCCCTAACTCACCTACCACTGAGGTGGTGGTAGTTGGTCAAACACCTGAACCTGATGAGGAAGAGGTGTTGCTTGAAATTCTCAATCCCCATGACCATCCTTAACTGCAGAGTTTGCTAGTGGAAGGTGGTCCTGATGGGGTTAAGTTCAGTAAGGGCCAATGTGAGTGCTCATCTTTAGAAGGCCTAAGGAGACAGGCCTTCTCTCAGGTTGTGGGTGAACCTCCTGGGAAGCACAGGATTTATTGGGAAGGTGGGCTCCTCTACAGTGAGCCTACAGAGTCTACAGAAGGAGACCACAGGAGGTTGGTGGATCCCCTTGCTGTAAGACCCTTCCTCTTGCAGTTGGCACATGTAGTCCCCCTTGCTGGTCACCTTGGCATCATGAGAACCAAGGAAAGGTTATCCATGCGCCTCTACTGGCCCAAGATGGGGGTGCAAGTAGAAAGCCACTGCAGGGGTTGTGCCACATGCCAGTTATCTGGGAAAAGTGGCACAACAATCCAAGTTCCATTGGTACCACTCCCAGTTGTGGGGGTACCATTTGAGAGGGTAGGGATTGACATTGTTGGTCCCCTTGACCCCCAAACATCCTCAGGCAATAGGTTTATCCTGGTGCTGGTCGACCATGCCACCAGGTATCCTGAGGCCATCACATTGAAAACTGTGACTGCCAAGTCAGTTGCAAAAGCTTTACTTGGCATATTTACTAGGGTTGACTTCCCTAAAGAAGTTGAGTCTGATAGGGGCAGCAACTTTATATCCAAGTATATGCAGGCCATGTGGAAGGAATGTGGTGTAACCTATAAGTATTCATCCGCATACCACCCACAAACCAATGATCTCATTGAGCGGTTTAACAGGACCCTTAAGAGCATGATTGGGGCTCTGGAAGCATCCAAGGAAGCATCAGGCACACAGGGCCTCCAAACGCCTCAGGCAACACCCAGGCCGATGCCCCAAGCAACGCATGGCCATCGCGCATGCGCAGCCACCGAACGCTTGTTCATGCTCGAGACTGTTACCGAGAGGACGCATCGCATCGAGCTCCAGTGTAAACCTTATGCAGGGCCCGCCCTCGCTGCCAGAAAGACATCCACTGGCCCCGCGTTGCTAAAGATAAGTGCTATTCTTTGCTAAAACGTTGCGGAAGCATACTAACTTGGTTACTAATTCCGGGAAGGCTCCTGGAAGACTCTGGTTGACTGTCTGACAGCCACGAGTTTTGGGAATCACTTTATGCAAACTACAGATACTAACCCATATGCATGCCGTACTTCGCTCACACGTTGTGAGCTTTTTTCTGTCTAGGTGAAATGCAGTACCCACAGCATTCGCGAGAAATGAACTGTTTTCTTTTTTGTCAGGGGCATACTTTCTTACCACACGGCATCAGCTGCCCACGCAGACAGTATAAGCGGCCAGCAGAACGCGAAGGGAAAGCCAGAGCTAAGTGCTTTTCTATTTCCATGATAAAACATTCCGAATGCAAGGATGTTGTAGTTGTTGTTGGCCATACCAGAGCACTCAATGGGTGCGCACTTTTAGGTCAAGGAACCTTATTCTATCTTCTCATGTACAAACCTATGTGCCGGCACTCTGAGCCTGAATCTACTGCATTTGTTTTGTTTACAACTCAATGTTGACTAAACCGAGTAAAACTGTTTCGTAGAAGGGTAACGCATGAATGAAGGATGAATGCAAGTGTATGAATGTGAACACTGAGGTATAGGAAGAAGACCTCAGCATAATAATTGACCAAACGGCTTGCAGAGAATAGAGCCAAGGAGCATGCCTTTCCCTTGAACCCCTTAGCTATCCACAACCACTCCCTAACCCCCAACCCGGTTTTCCCATCTCCCCCTATCTATCCAATCCGTGGACCCTAATCCTCTTTCCCCGTGGGGGTCGCAGTGCCCTGCGTTATCTAATCCAGGTGCCGAGACCACCAAGGGGAGGTAGGAGTTCTTGCTGCTTCTGCGCTGGACCTGATCACGCCTCGACAGAGGATCATGTGAAATACCTTAGGATTGTGTTGCAGGCTCTTCACAAGGCCCACTTGACCATAAAGGACAGTAATTGCCAGATTGGACAAGGTTCAGTGGGCTACCTTGGGCATGGAGTGGGTGGAGGGAGGATACAGCCTCTACCCAGTAAAGTACAAGCAGTACAAGACTGGCCTACCCCCACTACCCAAACCCAGGTGAGAGCCTTTTTAGGACTCACTGGGTACTACAGAAAGTTCATGGCAGGCTATGGCACCATAGCCGCCCCTCTGACTGTTCACACAACTCCTAAGAAACCCAAGAAGGTAACTTGGTCTGAAGAGTGTGGGAAGGCCTTCAATGGCTTAAAAGTCCTTGTGCCAGGCCCATGTTCTCAGGGCCCCTGATTACTAAAGACCTTTTATTGTGCATACAGATGCCTCTGACACTGGGATAGAAGCTGTACCATCACAAGTAGATGAGAAGGGTAAGGAACACCCTATTGGATTAGTCACCATCTTAAGGACAGAGAGCTCAGATGGTCCACAGTAGAGAAATAATGTTTCTATGTTGTGTGGGCCCTAAGGAAGCTGAGGACCTACCTCTATGGGACCCACTTAAGTGTTCAAACTGACCATAAGCCCTTAAAGTGGCTAATGAACATGAAGGGAGCGGATCCAAAGTTGCTCAGGTGGTCTATAAGTCTCCAAGTGTTTGACTTCACTATTGAGCATAGACCTGGTGTCCAACATAGCAATGCTGATGGGTTGTCCAGAATGTTTAACCGACCTGAACATGAGACTCATCTAGGGGTGGATTAATTCCCTGTGACCTTGGTCTGGGAAGGGCGAGTGTTAGGAAATATTTCCATTTATGAGTAATTTCCCCAACTTTTTGCTGCTGTTTAAACACCATAGTCTGACTTTGCCAGTGGAGCACAGCCTTCAGCTGCACTCCCCTGGGCTTTTCGCTCACTTTGTTATGGGGAAATTGACATGCCCTTAAAGACAGTCAGTACTGGGAGACTTTGTTTCCCTTAGTCCTTTCCAATGTTGCAACATTTCTGCAACATGTTACAAGTGCACAATGTACATTACAGTACAGTGCGCTTGGGTCTTACCTTCGTTTCTAAAGGGCCTAGACTCCCTCAAAAGATTTTTTAGGAGAAGTGCTGATGTGCCTTGGACAGGGCTGGTGACAGCTTATCTTTTTTGCTTTATTTGAACCCTTTCTTGCCATGCAAACCACATTTACCGTGGTTGGCACAGAAATGTGGCCTGGCCTGGTTCCAAAATGGCCATGCCACGAGTTTCTTTGTCCTGTCCTTTGGCCATCTTGCCCCTTTGCCTTCCCCAGGTCGAGCCGATCCGGGGCAGTCCTTATTTGAGCGAAACGCCAAGCTTGCGCAGGTTTCTGCATGCCTTGTGTGTGTGCTTCCAGGATGTGGGTTGGACTGTCTATTCTAATACAAAGCCTGGGTGCCAGTGAGTCTGGTGTGCTGGGGGTGACTGGGACAACTGTGGTCTGTGATTGATCTACGTCTGGTGTACCTGTATGGGAGCAGATCTTACATTGGGTCCTCTTCCTTTTGGCGTGAAGGAGATTCTGGATAAGAGAAGGGCCCAAACACCCACACCAGGTTGATCTCTTGAGTTCTGACTGAACCTAGGATAGGATCCAAGTATCCTGAACCTAAGAAGCCGAGTCAAGAAAGCGCTGGTGACCCGCTGGAAGGTTTGGCACCCTGAGCCCACTGTCGTCGCGCTGGACCCCCCTGCATCTGATCGACCTAGAAGGTCTTGGAAGACGCTTCGACCCATTAGAATAGTGGGACCAACTATTCTCTGCACCTTCATCAAACCCTGTAAATAAGCCTTCTCGGAAGTGTCCCTGGGCCAACCAGTGGGCTGACCAGCTTGCGCAGGACCTTTGCTCTGACACCGCCGCCATTTCGAGGAGACCCTTGAAACTTGGGACATCACAAGCTCTGTGTTCACGGCATATTCACACCGAATTTCATACACTTGGCATTCTCAGGTCTGGAGTAAAGAGAGAGCACCCGAACCAGAGTACACGCGGTTACCGGGTCGCCCAGCCGTGGTGACGAACTTCGCAGGTGCCTTGCTGCTGTGCCCTGAATCCTGCTACAGTGAAACTGGCCTGATCCATCCACTAGGAGCAGAGAAATCGCCACTGTCCCATTTGGGAAACATTGCTGCAACTTCGTCGCTGAAAGCCGCACAACTGCCGCATTTGAACATGCATTCGAAGTGGACTCAACTGCCGAAGTTTGGTTCGGAGTGCGCCTGGGGTCAGTGAGTACTTGAAACCCTTACCGGTGGCCCCTAGAGTATCCACCCATTTTTAGGCATGAGTGTCCCCTCAGATAATTTGCACTACTTGTTTCCTTCCCTTTTAGGTTGTGGACCCCATTCTGTGCGTTTAACTCTTTAGGCCACTTGGTCTTGTATATATGTATTGTAGTAGGATCGTAGTGGTTTAAAAGTATTACTGTTGATAATTACTGTGTGTTGAAACTCAAAGGCCTTGAATACATGTATTTGTATTTTTAATATATGTACACCTGACTGGGAGTGATTTGTAAGTGTCCTTTACTCTGTGTGCTCATTGAGTTCTTTCAGTCACCCTCACCCCTTCTGAGACCTAGTCTTGACCGCCGCCAATGCTACCTTGATTGGTCTAGCTTGTCCAGAAGGTTACCCTTTTCCAAGAAACTAGGCTGGCCTTCTGAACCTCTGACCACCAGGTCAGAGTTCAGGAATCCATCTTAACAGGCAACAGGAATCGAGAAGGTGACAAGGAAAGTAGCGACCTTGCCCTTTCGTCCTAGACCCGCAGAACCTTTGTGGAAGAGAGCCTTAGACCGCAAACAACAGCACCAATGTCTGGCAACAGATGTCAATGGTAAAAAGGGCAAGCTTACGCTGATAAGCAGGAGCGAGGGATGCTCCCGCACCCGTGGTACCGGCCTTGATTCCAGAGAAGCCAAAAGCCAAGCGGTTCATCACAGCCGGTGAGTCGAAGGGAGAACCGATAGAACCCGGCTGTGTTGAGTGAGAATCGGAAAGTGGCATGTTTTCTAACCAGATTTGATGAACTATGAAAGAACTGTAAAGGTATTAAGGGGAGACCAGCTACAAAGGTGAACCGGCACCACGTGGGTGCTAAACTCAAGAGACTCTGATTGATCCCCATTTGAATGAAACTACAATTACCAGAAGGCCATGGCAGGGCCAGCGAAATAGGTCAAAGTGGTCATACAGAGGGTCAAGTAAAATCCCCGTACAATCGAAAGACTTTGATCTACAAGCAGTGCGAAAGAAAGGGAGATGAATCCCACAAACATTGAACTGTGTAAAAAGTAGAACATTGAAAGTAAGGAGGGGTCAGCGCCCAGAAGAGGGGGATATGCAGGGGTGAGCCACTATCAACCTTATCGAGAGCCACAGCAAACCCGGTGAAGGAGCCTAAGAATCTCTCTCCTCTATCCTTCATCCTTCTATCTCTCTCCTCTCTCTCTTCTCTCCTCTCTTTCAGGACTCGAAGGCAAGAGACTTTTTATTGAAAAGAGACCTAACCATCGAAGAGCATGACTGCTGATACGGAACTGTCAGCTTGTGCTGGGAAAGCACGAACGTGTGCTGTGCTCAGGAAATCTGTCTTGTCCCTTGCTCAAAACGTGGGGAAGGGAGACCCCTAGCAATCACATCCTGACTTATTATTTGTGAACACTTCTTTCTTTATTGAAACCCTATCCCACACTCTTCCTGTAATTAGTTGTGAGGAACTGGCAATAGTTAGGCCCTTTTTATTTTGACAAAACGCCACAAGGACTGCCTTATTTTTCATTTGATAGTGGACACCTGCTCCCAATATTAGATTTAGGTTAGGTGTTTTTTTCACCCTGCATTTATAGTTCAATAAACACCCTTCAACTGAGATCACTTGTGTCTGTCTTTACTGTTGCCACCATGAGTTCCCTACAGTCATAGGTGGACTTTTATTGGATTTGGACTTTTTCCATATGAGTATAGTCTAGATCTTGAACAAGTCTCATATGCTCTCACAATCTGGTAGCAGTTTGCGAAAGGGGAATGGGTGCCTCTTGTCTTTCTTCCCAGAGCATGTCCAAGACATTTCTAGGCTCCCTACCATAAAGTAGTTCAAAAGGAGAGAATCCAGTGGATGCCTGAAGGGTTTTCCTTATTGCAAATAGTGCCATGGGGACTATACGGTCCTAGTGCTTCCCGTCCTTATCTACCAACTTTCTTAGGATAATTTAGAATGTTTTGTTGAATCTTTCACTCCAATCCGTCTGGTTGGGGATGGTAAACTGAAGTTCCTAAGGTGGTAATATGGAGCAGCTCCTTGACTTCACCCACTGGCTTGCATGAAACTGGGTTCTTGATCCGTCAGGATTTCCTTAGGAAAGTCAGCCCTGGAAAAATATGGTAGGAGGTGCTTTAGAATCTGCTGGGTGGTGTTGTTCCGCATAGGGAATGCCTCAGGGTATCTGGTTGCTTAGTCGACAATCACGAGGACATATTAGTTACTGTGAGAAACCTGAAGATATCTCACTCGCTAGTCCCCGGGGATCTGTCGTCTAGGTGGCCGGGACACACCATCGGTTTTGGATCCAGTTCCTGGGGGTGGATCAGTGTGGGAGGATCACCTGGATGGGGGGTCTTGTGGGAGTGGGACATGGATGGTGAGACGCAGTATTCCCTTCCCTGTAACACCTTTTCCCCATCCTACCAGGTAGGATACTTAGGAACTGAGCTCCCCCTTCCCGACACACTTTCTCACGACAGTTCACTGTGAGAAAAAACAGGCTAACACCCGAGCCGTATACCTGACATGTCCCAACACAATGGTCAGGTAGAGTCAGGCAATAACTGATCACTATACACACCTGACTTCCGTCACACTTCCCCACACGGATATAAAGCGGAGCACGAAAGCACACTCTGAGCAAGGCACAGCACACGAGGAAGCAGCAGTTCCAAAATGGCTGTTTAATATGAGGAGAAAGACGGCAAGACCAAAGAGAGTTGCAAAGAGGGAAGTACCCTTGACCTTTTCAGAGGAAAACCATTACTTTCGCGAGTCTTCGAGAATAAGAAACATAAGACCTGGAATTAAAATTGAAGAAACCTGCATTGTGTGTCGGAGGTACCTGGAGCTCTCCCACATCGATGGCCAAGGCCGGGAGGAGCATTTGCTGCTTTGCTACTGTCTTTGGCTCCTACAACAAAGTAGCACCAGTAAAGTCAGCACAGCCGGTGAGTCATGGAGACTGATAGCAGACCGGTCTGTGTTAGAACCAAGGTTCCAAGCGGCAACATTGTATGAAGAAATCTGAAGAGACCAGTGTGTGAAGCGTACGTAACGACCGATGCAAATATAATTGAACATTAAAGGAGTGACTGACTTTTTGAAGCTAAGATAGATACCGTATACAGAGAGGTCCGGCGCCACGTGTGGGCTCATTCGAAGGTCTGTTAGGTATCCAACTGATAGGTGGCAAATGTAAAAAGGAATCGTGAAATCAAAGTGGTCCTGCAATCGGTCAAGCTAAACCCAGTGCACATTTGAAAAGTCTTCGATTGTAAATGTGAACTGAATACGGTCTGAGCCCGGCTAAGGGAGACTTATTGTGTAAGAGGAAGGATCTGAGCCCGGCTGAGGGGGATCCGGGGTGAACCATCAATCATCCGAGAAAGATTATTCTCTGAACATTGGAGAAGGGGATCCAGAGTAACGATTGTTGCATAAAAGGGATCTGAGCCCGGCTGAGGAAGATCCACGGTAAAGAGTGAATTACCTGAGTTAAGTACTTGTAAGAGGAAAGGAACTTTGTGTTTGTTTTGGTACATCAGACCCACTGAATTAAAACACTTGGATAAATAACGAGACTTGGGAGCAGAAGGCCCTGATGCTGGTTATAGAACCGTATCCTCATGCCGAAGAAGTCAGAGAGTGTGCTATGCTCGAGTGAACCGTCTTGTGCCATGCTGAAAATGTAGGGAAGAGAGACCAATGGCCTGAACATCCTGACATATCATTTTTGTGAACACTTCTTTCTTTTTCATCAACACTACCCCATAATATTTGTATTTAGAGGTAAGGATTGGCAATTGTTTTTTTTGTAATTTGTAGCACCTCAGCCTGCATCTTCCCCTGGCCAGGTCTTGGTCTAGCTGTGCCACCTTCAACTCGAGACGCTTCACTTGCCGATCAAGGACCCTGATGACTCTCATACTTTTGGACATAGACACACCCATTAGGAACACCTTCAGTGCATCCCACTCCTTTGACCTCTGCGCCGTCGAGCCCCAATTCTCCTCCAGAAACTGAGAGATACTATTATGCAGCGATGCCCTAAATCCACCATCCCCCAGCTTCTGATTGTCAAACATCCACATTGGAATGAGTGGGCGGGCCTCCTTCTGCCCCAATTCCACCACTATAGGCGAGTGGTTCGATAAGGACTGTAAGAAGGCATGGTATCAAACACTAAGACAGACACAAGTGATCACAGTTCATGGGTGCTTATTGAACTTCAACTGGGTTTGAAAAATTTCTATCTAATCCTGAATCTAAAGATGGGAGCAAGCTACGACCATCAAATAATAACGCAGTCCTAGTGGTGTCTTGTCAAAATAAAAGGGCCTATATTAATAAACCTATTGTCAATCCATAAATTCTAAATACAAATAGTGTGGGAAACAATGATATGCAAAAGAAAAAAGTTCAAGAAATGATATGTCAGGATATTCAAGCCGTTGGCCTCCCTTCCCAAAGTTTTAAGCACGTGACAAGGCAGCACAATCAAGCTTAGCACAGTCTCTGGTTTCTCTAGCACACGGATGCAGTTAAAATCTTAGTATCAGGGCCTTCTATGTCAAAGTCTCTTTCCCATTCAAAGGGCCTCATTACACGTTGTGCGGTAATGGAATACCGGTAAAGATTTACCGGTACCGTTAATTCCCTAAGCCAATCACGACCCAGACCCACCGCTATCTGCGCACCCGTTAATTACGGTGCCACTAATAGCGGCAGGGCCGCGGGCGCGCGACCCCCAGGCCGGAATTAGCGCCATGGCGCTAATACCAGGCCATCACAAGCCATTCGGACATGGTATTAGCGGCATGTAAAACACCCAAAAACCCCTTACCGGCATGGCGCTAATAACGGCATCGAAAAGCTCCCGTTAAGAGACCTGAGCAGTGTACCCATCAACTACAGGTGGACACAATCAGCACAGGTGCATGCAATGGAGACAGGCAGCACAAAATAGCACACCACACCCCTACCCACACCAAGATGGTCCCAATAGCAGCAGCATGACATGACAGCCTTGACTACATGATAGCAGTGCAGCACCAACAACAACAGCCCACACCAGAGGTGACCCGTAACAGGTACCCATTCCTCACACCATACAGGCAATGCCAGCGATCCACTGAGGAGGTGGCTCCCAACCCCTGTACGGAACCCACAGAACCAGCAGGAAGAGGACAACAAAATTGCACATCCCCGTACCTGCGTCGTGATAGAGCTGGCAGTCAGCCTTCCAATGACAGTGCTCCGCTGCCTAAGCAGCCTGTGTGAGGCACTCCTGTACAGCCGTGTCAAAGTGGCAAAGATAACCAAGCCATGTGTAGAGCACCAAAAAATGTGCATATGATGGAATGTGCCAATGCCACCTGAAATTGACATGCAACCACCAGAAGACCATGATGGGGATGTGGATGAGTACGGGTGGAATACCCCGGCAGGACATGCAAGAGGCAATACCAAGAGGGCACAACGATGTGCGTCAGCATCTGATTCTGAAATCCCATCAGGCATAAAGGTGAAAAGGCATGGACGGAGATGGATATTGTTGCCCTGGTGCATGTTTGGAGTACCATAAAGGACCCTGTCCGAGATAAATGACACATACGCAATGATGGAGACCACGCTTGGTTTCAACTTCAGAACAACTGTGTATTGAACAGAATGTGATAATAAATGCAACACCCCAAAACACCCAAATGCACCCTTACCCCCCTCCCCTCCAAAACACCCAAATGCACCCTTACCCCCCTCCGCCCCAAAACACCCAAATGCAACCTTACCCCCCCTCTCCCCCCAAAACACCCAGGTGAGTCTTATGGTGTCTATAATGTTTCCTGCACCACATGTGCCACCTGGTCCTTGGTGGAGCTAAGCATCAGGGCCCCCACCGACATTGGGTTGCTGTGATGCGGGGCGCCTCAGGTTGCGCAGGGAGCGGCGCAGGGGGCTGGTCTGCTGGGAACTCGCTGAGGAGGAGGTTCGCGGTCGATCCTGTGTCGGGGGTTGGTGATGCTGCTCCATGATGTCCCCAATACGTAAAATGGCCTGGCGGAGTTGGCCCATCTCCTGGCATATCCTGTCAGTGCAGGCCTCCATGGCCTCCTTTGTTTGCCCAGCATATTTTTGGAGGTCATCCCTTAGACGGCCTGTCTCGGCCACAGGCTGGGCAACCAGCGCAGCCATGTCTTCCTGCCTCCGGCTGATGGTTGCAAGGTCTGCCAGGGTGGTAGGTGCTGCTGGGCTGAACGGTGCGCCCTGGTCCATGCACCCGGCATCCGGTGAGGACAGCTGAGGGCTCCATGCACCTTCTACAGTGAGGTTGTCATGTGCTCCCTGGCTAGCAGATCCGGACGTTGCCCTCGGACTCCCCTCAATGGACCATGTTGGGCTGGGGTCATGGATGAGTTGTAGGACGTCGATTGCGTCCTCCTCGTCACTGGCCCGTACGGTGGCTGCTGCCTCCCCAGTGGAGCTGGTGGCTGCGGAGTGCGTGCCCTCCATGCTCATCTCAGCAGTGATGGGGCACACTTGCGTGGGTTCGGCTACAACAGGAGCCTTGCCCTCAGGCTGTGATGCAATGGTGCTCCTGCTGCCCTTGGCCCTCTGCAGATGGACTGTCCTCCCACTTCCCCTGGAGGTGGTGGCGGTGTCACTCTTCTCATGCATTCTGACTTTTTTGGCTGCTGGGGGAGTACGTGCTGCGGTGCTTGTCTCTCCAGTGTCTGTCGGTGATCCTGTGGAGGACATAAATAGGGTACATCATTGTTAATTGATCTAGGTGCCTCATGCAGAATGTTCACGTCATGCTGCTCTATGCATTGGGGCCTATTCATCAGTGAATCTTGTCATGGGGATGTCGGGTTGGTCATGCATTGATAGGTCAGTATTGCACGTGTATATGGTGATGCATGCATGTATGTGTGTGGCAGGACCAATGGCCTGGTCATCGACACGTGTATGGGGTACCCCCTCACCCTTCACTGTGCATTGTTTGACGTATTCACTCACCTCCATCAGATGAGATGGCCACACCATGCTCCATGTCTCCGACCCCCCCTATGGCTTCGACTCCGATGGTGGAGGCACATGTCTCCTCCCACTCCTTCATCTTCAGAGGTGATTCTGACCCTCCTCCTGTGGCCATTGCAAGGTTGCGGTTGACTAATAGGATATTCCGCACACGTAGCCGGAGGTCGTCCCACCTCTTGTGGCAGTCCTTCACGCTGCGGGTGGTAGTGCCCACCGCACTAACTTTGCGGGCAACTTCGTCCCAGATGGCCTTTTTCTTGATGATCGCCTCCCGGCGCATGTCATTGGCGAATACGACCTCCGCATTGGCTGCAAGTGTGCTAGTCAGCATTATGAGCTCCTCTGGTGTGAATTTCTCTTTCCGCTGATGATCAGAGGATTTTTTCAGGGCCTTTGACATCTTCAGGCAGTCCTGGATGGTTTTTGGTCAGAGTTCTCCGGTAAGATGTCCTGGATGCAGAGGATGGCAATGGATTGTGTTTTTAAAGATGGCCGCCGTTCTCTTTCCCGTTCCTGTGCGATGACGCTATTTCCGGTTCCGCTTCTTAACGGTGTCCGCTAATAGCAGTGACCGCTATTCGCATGTTGCGTGAGGGAGGAGGTGCTATCAGCACTGTGGTCGAGGCCGGTAATGGGCATTTTGTGGACTTTTGCGGCATGGCGGTAATGACATTTACGGCATGGCGCTATGCTCGTGTCCGCGAACTCGTAATGGGACGCAATTAACGGTCTTTTGCGAGGGCGGACATGATAATAGCACCATGCCGTAAAATTCCGATTTTTACCGCACAACGTGTAATGAGGCCCAAAGTCTCTTACTTCAGAGGGCTTGATGCGACAAACAAACATTCAAAGGTTCTTTTACACAAAGCCTTCAATTGATCTCCCTCTGTCGGTCTCGGACCAAATCCATGTACTCTTCCAAACTTTTTCTACTTCATCGAAATCAAAGACTTTCGAATGTGCACAGGATTTGACTTGACCCGTTGTAGGACTACTTCATTTCACATTTATTTGTTCTCTTTCCATTGATCTCCCTCTGCCGGACTCGGACCAACTTTATCTACTTTTATCACTTCTCAGCTGGTTACCTTATGGAGACCTTCGATTGAGCACCCATGCAGTGCTGGACAGCTCTGTCAAAGGTATTGTAGCTGGCTTTAAAGTTCAATCACTCATCGGCAGTTTAACTTCATTTGCATCTCTTATCACACACATTTTTACAATGTTAGTTCTAGCGCTCGCTATACAATGTTGCTGCTTGCAACCTTGGCTTCAACACAGACTGGTCTTGTATCGGACTCCCCAACTCACTGGCTGTGTTGCTTTCACTGAAGTAGCTTTATTCTTGGAGCCAAGGACAGTACCGCAGTGGCTGGAGATACTCCCCACCTTGATTACCGATGCAGGAGGGCCCCAGGTGCCTCAACACACAATGCAGGTTTCCTGGTCTTACTCTTTCTCTCGAGGTTTTGTGCAAATAACAGTTCCTTGTCGAAGAGGTCAAGGGAACTTCCCTCCTTACAACCCCCTTCTTTTTCACTTGTCCTCATCTTGAGTCTGGCGGCAGCCATGCCGGTAAATACTGGCATGGCTGACGCCGGAGTCATGAATTTACTGGCACCCGGCAATGGGCAATTACAGAGGCATTCCGGCACCGCCGGACCTGGTTATTGTCCATTGCCGGGTGCTGGTAATGATTGCTCCCCATTCCCATTGAGCCCCATACGGCTCAATGGGAATGGGGAGGTTGAATGCACCGGCACCATTCGTGAATGGTGCCAGTGCAGCCAACATGGTCGGCTCGCGGGTGCCGTACCGCCCGCCAGGTCAGACCTGGCTGGCAAAAAGGCTCCCGCAAGCAGAACTCGTAGTTTGACAGTCCGGTAATAACGGTACCGGCAAGCTTACTGGTACCATTGTTACCGGACCGGCAAACTTGGAATGAGACCCACTGTCTTTCTCCTCTCGTTAACGTGCCATCTTGGAACTGCTGTTTCCTTGTGTGCTTTGCCTCACTCAGAGTGTGCTCTTGTGCTCCGCCTTTTATGTGTGGGGAAGTGTGATGGAAGTTAGCTGTGAGTGATTGTTAATAATTGCCTGACCTCGCCTGACTATAATATTGGAACATGTCAGGTACACAGCTCGGGTGTTAGTCTGTTTTCCCATAGAGCGGGCTGTCAATGAGAAAGTGTTTGTGTTGTAAAAGGGCGATAGAGTTCTTAAATATCCTACTGGATAGGATGGGGTAAAGGTGTTGCAGGGAAGGGGATACTGCATCTCACCATCTGGTGTCCCTCTCCCTGAAGACCCCTCACCCAGGTGATCCCCCCCCGCACTTGTCCACTCCCAGGCACTGGATCCAAAAGCGATGACTGTGTCCTGGCCACCGGGATGACAGATCCCCGGGGACTAGCGGTTGAGACACCTTCTGGTTTCTCACAGGACCTATCCAAATATTCCACCCCAGCCACCCAAGAGAAGTTCTCATCCCCCACAAACGCATAATCTAACCGCAAGTAGGATCCGTGAACCAGTGAGAAGTAGGAGTAGCTACACTTCCTCCCGTGGATCACCCTCCAGGCATCCTTAAGGTGAAGGTCCTCAACTAACCCTGCCAAGGTTTTAGTCGCTGTACCCACATGCCGGGCTGTCACGCTAGCCACATCCAATGTGGCATCCAGCACACAATTAAAATCCCTGAGCCACAGGGTCCAGGCATCCCGCATGTGCTACATTGGGGGCAGAGGTTGCCAGCACAAATACCAATATGCCCGTCATCTCCCCCACAATCCCCACATAGCGCCCCTCCTTATCCACCAAGGTCTGTGACACCTTCACTGAGGCTGCATCTCTGATCCACACCAGTACTCCTCTAGCGTAGGTGGAGAAGGTAGTGCCGACCACCACCAAGATCGGATCTTACCTCTTTTGATGACATTGTTCATCCCCGGCACATTCCAACTGAGCAACCTCATCTTGGCCATGCCAACCAGTCATCACAGTATGCCTCCCACGATACAAGCATGTCAACTCTCCCCCCCTTTGCCAGTGTAGACAAGTGCAAAGCAATGAGCGAAACCCCCCTTCCTCTCCACCCCCAACAGCTAGCACCCACAGCCCCCAACATGGGACCCACGGCCCCACAAACCTCCCAATAGGAACAACCCACCAGTCCTCAAATTGAGGACCCCCCCTACACCCATATCCGACCGTAGGCCAGGCAACGGGGTCGGCCGGCAGAACACTTTGGATGGGGTCCTCCATCCAACTCAGAGAAACTACCCCAGCATATATGCCCCCCTAACTGAGACCTCCACCGCATACTGCATGCACATCTGAAACCCTGAGCAGGTTTCTGTCAGCTCTCCCTGCGCCAAGCCCAGGCGGCACCCTGATGCACATTACAAACACCTCCCGTCCCCACCCCTGGCACCCAAATAAATCAATGATCCTCAATGATCCTCAACCATTATTTTCCAACTCCTCTGGGCACGAGGTAGCCCCATCCTCGGCCATCAGCTTGGGCCCCCCTCCAGGCTGCCGCAAGCCAGTGTCTCTCTCAACTCCAAAGTTCCATGCATGCCAATGTAGATTCTCCCTGAAGAAGGGACCTATGTCGGGATCCTTGTGGGGTGGGCGATGGGCGCCCGCCCTGATCTTGAAGCACCGCTCCTTGCATGCCTGGAAGAAAAGCGAGCGGTCGCCCACCAGGAAGAACATCATATATTTCAGGCCAAGATCACAGAGCCTTCTTCTCACCGTGTCATGACCTTTGCGTTGCTTTTGGACCTCCTGAGTGAAGTCAGGGAACACCAGTATGTGCATGCCTCCCGCCTTGTGGGCTCCAAATCGACGGGCGTCCTGCAGTATTGCACTGCGGTCCCTGTAGTTTAGTTTATTCATTTGTATTGCACACCAGACCCGAGGGTATGAGGGCGCATGAGCAGTATGGTTATTCAAAGCTTGGTTACAGGTTGCTTATACATTACAGTATTACAGTATGACAATGGAGGAAAAGGTTTACAGGTTTACAAAAAGGCAGATATTTTACAAATAAACATACTTTACAGGATTGCAGCAGTGTGGTGGGTTAGAAGTATTAGTGGTCCTTGTTCTTTATCCACTGGATATAGTTGTGTCTAAAGTGTGTATAGAATTGGGGTGTCCTGAGGGATGGTGGTAGGGCGTTCCAGTGTTGGGATGCTTTCACTTGGAAGCTGTTGCCACCCATTTTGGTACGTTTGAACCTGGGAATGATGAGCAGGTTTGCGTTGGAGGTTCTGGTAGGTCTGTTGGGGGTGTATTTGCATATTCTGTCTACTAGGTAACGTGGGGCAGCGTTGTTCAGGCATTTGTGAGTTAGAGAGGCTACTTTAAGCAGGATTTTGTCTGAGGTGTTGAGCCAGTTATGGGATTTCCTGATGTTGGAGATGTGTTCTCTCCTGGGAATGCTGAGCGCTGCTCTGAGAGCGTTGTTTTGTAGCATCTGAATTTTGTTGGTGACTTGCTTGCTGGCTCCTACGTAGAGGGCATTACAGTAGTCCAGTTTAGATAATACCAGGGCTCTGGCTAGTGTAATGCAGCTCTGGGTGGATAAGAAGAGTTTGGCTGCTCTTATAAGCTTACATGTGTAGGCCGTGGAGGATTGCCATAGAGCTGACCTGTTTGTGGAAGGTTAGGGAGGAGTCGAGGTATATTCCTAAAGTTTTCACGTCTTTGGCTACCTTGATCGGGTTCCCGTCTATGATGAAGTTGGTGTAGTTGTGGTCTAGTTTGGTTAGGTTTGAGGTGGAACCAAGGATGATGAGTTCAGTCTTGTCATCATTCAGGCATAGACTGTGCGAAGCCATCCATGCCTGAATGATGAGGTACACCTTGTTCACCAAGGCCAAATCCTGGTTGTAATCTCCCGTCAGCGGGTTGAGGATCTGTGTATCAGCGTAGTTGGTGTAGGTGATACCCAGGCCGTCTAGATCATCAAACAGGGGCTTTGTGAACACGTTGCACAGAGTAGGGGAAACACAGGAGCCCTGTGGGACTCTGCATGTGATGGGGATGGGGTCGGCAGCGGCAGAGGTGGAGAAGACGCGCATGGATCTGTTGCTGAGGAATGACTCGATCCAGCCGATGGCTTCTTGGGAGAAGTGGGCAGCTGAGTCTAAATGATTACATAGGATTTTGTGGTCAATTAGATCAAATGCTGCAGAGAGGTCTAGTAAAAGTAGTAATGCAGTTTTCCCTTTGTCTCTAAGGGTGTCTATTTGGGCTTAAAGATCAATGAGGACCGTTTCAGTCCCATGTTGTGGTCCGAAGCCTGATTGTCGAATACCTAGGAGGTGGTTAATTTCAAGGTATTTTTGGATTTGTTGGTATGCTGTCTTGTCTAGTATCTTGAGCAGGAATGGGACGGTGGTAATGGGTCTATAATTGGTAGGAATAGAAGGGTCAAGGGAAGGTTTTTTAAGGAGGGGGAGGACCCAAGACTCTTTGAGGTTACTGGGGACTATTCCTGATGAGAAGGAGGCGTTGATGAGTCTGGTGATGAATGGCGAGAGGTCTCTTGCCGCATCTTTAGTGATTTGTCGGGGGCAGAGGTCGCCCTTACAGTTGGATGGTTTGAGGCTGAGAATTATTTTTTCCACTTCGAGAGTAGAGACTTTGGAGAAGCTGAAGCGAGCGGTGTTGGGTGTGGGGTATAGGGGTGAGGGCCTCGGGGAGGTGTTCGGTGAGGTGTTAGTGGGGTTGATTGGTTTGGTAAGGGATTCTTTCTTGTTTTTAATTCTGGTTTGAAGACCTGTGACTTTGTTGTTTAGTGCATTTTGGACATTAGTGCACCATTGTTTGTCCTTCACACAGGTATCTGGAATTCGCACCGGTGTTTCCAGTTCTTTGATGATTGTAAACAACTCTTTGGTACTGGAGTTGGATTGTGCAATTCTCTGGTTATAGGATTCTTGTTTGGCAGCTATGATTTCTTTTTTGTAATTGAACGTTATTTTATTGAGCATTAACTTGTTGTGGTCTGTGGGAGTTCAATAACTTTGCAATGACTGCCTGAGGGGGGGCTCTGGGTGGCGGTCTCATGCCCAGGACCCTGTGTGCCCTTTCGAAAGTGAACCTCATTGATGGGCCTCTAATCTTGAGGACATCTGTGAAGAAGCGCTCAAGATACATTCCATGCTGGGGCCCTCCTCCCTCTCGGCAAGCCCCAGTATTCTGATGTAGCTTCAGCGGGAGCATCCTTCTGCATCCTTCGCCTTGACCTCGAGGGCTCTTGGGGTTGCAGCCAGCGTGTCCATTCGGGTCCACAGCTCCACGACTGCATCCTCCACCTCTCCAACCCTGTTTTCAGCTTCTGTCACCCTCTTCCCTATTTCTCGGAGGTCTGCGCTTACCAGGGAGACATCAACTGCCACAGACCTTACCCTCCAGTGAGAGTCCTGAATAGCCACCATCAGTTGTTTCATGGAGACTGTCTCCTCTTGCGTGCCTGGGTCCAAGCCATCCTCTGCCAAGTGTGGTGTTGCCCCTTTAAGGGTCTCAGCACGAGGCAGAGTGACGTTGCACTCTGCCGTGTGCCTTTAAATAAAGGGGGCGTGTCCTGGCCGCGTGGGGTGACCGGGGAGCCGAACTAGGCAGACGTTGTCCTGAGTGAGTCTGTGGAGGGAGGGGGCTCACGGAACATCGCGGGGCCGCACAGTGCTCCACAACACCAACTGTGACCTGTGTTTGATTACCTTATTCATGTCTCCCAAGCATTGTTGCACATTCTGCTGTCCCTTCACCATTGTCTCACTTGGCCGTGGTCTAGCCTCCTCTGCATGGCTTCAAACCCCCTTGACAGTCTCTCTGCTGCGGAGTCAAGTGAGCAGCTGTGACTAGTTCTCCCTCACTTAGACCAACACCCCGAGCACAGTGTCCAGAGGTGTGTGCAATCCTGTCACCCTTTAGCATCAAACCTCTTGTAGGGGCAGCCAGTGAACCAGCTACCTTCTGTCAGCCTGGGCAACCCCCAGTGTGACTAGTCACATCCAAGGCTCACTGCCACCTTCAACGTATATAGGGCTGTGACCAGGCTGCGGAGCCCACTGAGCCTGGGATCTCAAATCAGGCTCCCCCTGACCTGCTATCTTCAGGGTACTGGGATCCATGCTCCCTCCTCAGCAGCACACCATAGGCCTCCCAAGGGCTCCAGCACCACCCCTACAGCCGTCGGGGGACCGGGATCAGTTCCATTGCAGCCGATCTCCCGGGCTATGGATCCGTGTCCGGGCCTCTCACTGCACAGGGCGCTCCTGCACCCGAAATCGCGGTCACAGGCCGCAACTCAGCGTATAATGGAGTGTGGGCTCCAGGCTCCCCCAATGGCCCTCAGGCTCCAGGGACCCCCCAACGAGGGTCACCTCCTGCATACGGGTCTCTGCACCGGTCCGGTCCGCAGGGGAGTTGCTAGGTCTGGAAAAGACCTGGGGCTACGCTGATGTCGGAACTGTTGGGACTGGGGGCTAGCTAGTCTTTTGGCTGTAGTTCCGGAGATTCTATCCGGGGCTGCAACCAAAAGATCAGGGGCTATAACCCCCTAAGCCCCCCCTTAGCAACGCCCCTGCCAGTCTGGTTCCCTCCCCGACACAGGTGGGCACTCTGATCCCTGCAGACCCCAGATGACTCCAGTCAGCAGGCTTCCCGCTCCGCACTATGTGGCTCCACCTCAGCACCAGACCGGCTGTCAGCCACACGAGTCAACGGGATCACAGCAGCAGCCACACAAGTTATGCTGCAACCATTCCAACTCACAATGCGTCAGTGGAGTCGTCTTCACAGGCAGGATCAAGGCAGGATTTACGGGGTGATTTCCCTCAGTCAAACGGAGCTCAGAGAAGCGCTACCACCCAATACATAGAACACACATTCAAATATCATAAAAGAACAAACATTTCATCACTTTTTAAAATTATAGAAGAAGAAAATGCCTAAAGAAAAAAGAAAGAAAGAAGAAAAAATAAAATAAATAACCACTATATTAATAACCATCTCACTTGGGGGGCGCTGTTGCGCTTGACGGAGTATGGCTGCCTGAAAAGGAGCTCCGTGCTGGGTGACTGCATCCTTGGCAATATATGCACCAGTACGACGAAATGTGCTAATGGAAGACTGTGTGTTAATTGCTCAGAATGCTCTTCAGTCACCATATGAATCTTGGACTGCAATATCGTGTCGTTCTGCAGTTTCTGCAGTTTTTTGAAGGACCGTGGGATGTCGTCCCCTGGATCCAACTTCCACGTCCGGCGGGACCCGCCTCCTGCACTGGGAGGCTCTGTGGCTGTGAGGGCTGCTGTGGGGGAGGGGCGTGTGGTTGTTCGCTGTCTGTTGGGCACGACACTTGCCCCTTATCCCGGCGGGGGCTAGTGAGTTCCTTTCGGCTGCTGCCCCAGGTGCTGCTGCCCCTCCCTCGGCATCATACGGCATCCTGTCGTGGTCGTGGTCTGGGCCAGAGCCCGGGTCTACTGAGGGTGGCCCGGAGGTCTTTATTGCGGCGGTCCTCCCGACCGCGACTTGGGGGGTGGGCTGCTCGCCAGACCACTTGCCCGCTCTACCGACGTGGGAGCCCAGCCCGTACTCACCCGATCTGCCCTTGGAGAATCACAGCCTTGCTGGGTCCTCACCTGGAAAGAAGACGCCTCCCTAATTACTACGGTGAGTCCACTGCACGCTTCATATGTGGGCTCATCCCCTCCCTCTTGCCACTGGTGCCGCGAGCGTGCGGCTGGGTCCCTACTCCAGTCTTCTTTGCCATGACTGTTTGGTCTACATTTTCTGATCCGGGCTGGGGCCCCCTGCATACTCTGCCACACATCAATGAGTAACGATGCTCACACCAATATCATAAAAGAACAAACATTTCATCACTTTAAAAAATATTATAGAAGAAGAAAATGCGTAAAGAAAAAAGAAATAAAGAAGAAAAAAATAAAATAAGTAACCACTATGTTAATAACCATCACACTTGGGGGGGTGCTGTTGCTCTTGATGGAGTATGGCTTCCTGAAAAGGAGCTCCATGCTGGGTGACTGCATCCTTGGCAATATATGCGGCAGTCCGACGAAATTTGCTAATAGCAGATTGTGGGTTAATTGCTCGGAATCCTCTTCAGTCACCATTTGAATCTTGGACTGCAAGATCACGCTGTTCTGCAGTTTCTGCTGTTTTTTTGAAGGACTGTGGGATGTCATCACCTGGATCCAACTTCCACGTCCGGCGGGACCCACCTCCTGCACTGGGAGGCTCTGTGGCTGCGAGGCCTTCTGTGGGGGATGGGCGTGTGGATGTTTGCCATTGTTCGCCTCGCTGTCTGTGGGGCGCGACACTTGCCCCTTATCCCGGCAGGGGCTAGTGAGCTCCTTTCGCCTGCTGCCCCCAGATGCTGCTGTCCCCCCCGGCGTCCTGTCGTGGTCGTGGTCTGGGCCGTAGCCTGGGTCTACTGAGGGCAGCCTGGAGGTATTTATTGCGTCGGTCCTCCCCACCGTGACTTTGTGGGGCGGGCTGCCCGCCGGACCGCTTGCCCGCTCTACCGACGTGGGAGCCCAGCCCATACTCACCTGACCTGCCCGTGGAGAATGACAGCCTTGCTGGGTCCTCACCTGGAAAGAAGACGCCTCACTAATTACTACGGTGAGTCCACCGCATGCTCCATCTGGGGGCTCATCCCCCTCCCTCTTGCCACTCATGCCGCGGGCGTGCGGCTGGGTCCCTACTCCAGTCTTCTTTGCCATGACTGTTTGGCCTACATTTTCTGATCCAGGCTAGGGCCCCTGCATACTCTGCCACACATCAATGAGTAACGGTGCTCACACGTTCCCCTTCGTCACCGGCTAACCAATGCCGTGGGGGCTGGGGAATTGTTGCTCCCCCTTCAAGACCTGGCAGGGCACAATCAAGTGGATACGCATGGTATCTGCTGTAATAGACAATAGCGCTTGATCTGCCACTACTATTAATGTAATTCAATTATCAACTCTAATTTCTTAGAGTCCTCGCATCCAAGAACTACATAGGGAGCCTCCCTAGATTGCCTGGGTCCCTCGGCGCATATCTTGGTCCTGTCTCATGTAGCATTGTCGGGGGGGGGGCTGCACATCCATACGCGAAACAGCCTGCTTATGCCACCCACCAACGGTTCGTACCATACTACTGGTCTCCCCTACGTCTCTGGATATGGATGCTCGCAAGTCTGTTCAATACCTGCTTTAGACAGACTACTTATTTTCTACTTCTGCTACCAAACAACTTCATGCAGGCCAGCTTGCCTCCTCCCCACCACTTAAGGAGTGCGCAACCATCTTGGCTTTCACCTCGAGTATACCTACAGGCCCTGAGGTACACTGCACATGCCCCCTTTTGGGTCCCGGTCTCTGAGACTTTACACTGGGTCTACACACAAGACTCTCAGGCACCATGGCCCTGCCTGAGGGTCCGCTCCAACATTCATTGCGTAACCTGACACAGGCTCGCCCACCACAGCCGGGCTGGCGATTTATTCAAAAACTGTGATCTGGAGTTCTCCGGCTCTTCACCCCAGGCCACTCGTCCTTATATTCTCTTACAACTTAAACGAGACGCATGATCTGTGAGACCACCTGCACTTTCCCTGTACTGTTCGATCTCTGAGCAGGGAACCCGCTGGGACCATGCCAAAAGGGGCCAACAAAAAACAAAGTTCCATCAGCATGTTCGCGAAAGCTCCATCCAAGCCGACTGAAGTCGTCCCGGAATCTGAGCCTACCATGTCAGCACCTCCGGAATCCGCTGAGTCGCAGAAGATGATGGAATTCATGCGAGAAGGGTTCACCACCCTCCACTCCAAACTCATTGATATAAATGGAACCATATCGTCCATCAAAGCCCACATGGAGAAAACCGATGGTCGGGTCACAGAAGTCGAGTCTAGGGTGGGTATTGCAAAAGATGACATTGCTGCCCTCCGGGCGGAGGTCTCCACACTATCCAGACAGGTGCTTGAGGTTGCTAAAAAGAACGAGGATCTTGAATCACACTCAAGGTGTAACAATCTTCGCATCATTGGGGTCCCAGAAGACATAATTTAAGGCAACATGGAGGACTATGTTGAACACACCTTATTAGCGTTGCTGGACTCCCCGAAGCTCTCCCCACAGTTTGCGATAGAGAGGGCCCATCGTGCCCTGACCGCCAAACCAAAGCCAGGTGCACCTCCACGCCCCATCATTGCGAGAGTTTTGAACTACCGAGATCGAGATACATTGCTCAGGGCTGCGAGGGCTAAAGGAGAACTCTTCCTGGGATCCTCCAGGATCCACCTATATCCTGACTTCTCGGTATCAAGGATCGAACACTCAAATCAAGTCTTTTTCTTCACAATTTCAGAAGAGGCATCAAAATGTATTGATGAGCATTTCCCCGGCTGATGTTACCTACCCTGGTGACCACAACCATGTTATATACAGTACCGGAAAATGTGTGACAGGTCTCAGTGACCCCCTGGTCCAGAACTCCTATCAGTCTAACCTTGTGCTGAATGTTGATCTCTACTCATTCATTGTTTGACCGCACTGTTATGCTTTAACCACCTGTATTGCCCAAAACTGGTGTTAAGTACCATGACAATCCTTAAATTGTTCCCAGCTTCGGAGGTGCCTCCACCCCGGCCAGTGCACCGGCCCCCAGGCATTGATGCCGCAGTTTTTGTTTCTATTAGATGGGAGTTGGGTTTTCACTCCTCTGATTGGGAGTGGGCTGTGGGTGGGGGTGGGAAGGGATGGGAGTTTTGTTGGAAAATGCTTGACACGCAAAGAAGAAGTAGAGTGTGTGATTATGTTAAGTTGTATGCACTTCATTGAGGTATATGATCACTGTTTTTTAGGCTCAGACCCCCGTATTATGATCCAACACCTTGTGATACTCATATTTCGTGACTACCTCAATGGCTGATAACAACATGGTTTGCATGAGCTTGAATGTAAGGGGACTAGGGAATTACAGGAGGATGCGTAATGTGCAATTATATGTTGAATGACATGGTGTGAAAATACTTTTCTTACAGGAGACACATGCTTGTGCTGAGGGGTGTGAACGATTTGCAAAGGTATGGGCCCCCCAGAGATATTACACTGATTACTCCACCAAAATAGGGGAGTCATGATTCTGATTCACAGGAGTATTAAGTTTCAGCACAGTGTGACTCATGTAGACCCCTTGGGGCGATATGTCCTTCTCTATGGTGCGCTGCATAACAAAGAGATTGTGCTACTCAATATCTACTGGCCGAACATTGATGACCCCGGGTTCTATACGCACCTGGCTTCCCTGCTTGCCAGATTCCCCCTTGTGCCGATCCTCTAGGGAGGGGATTTCAATACCATCCTCGACGTGCACTGGGATAGGTCAGGTACCAGGCCCTGTCAACTTTCCAGAGCGGCTAAGGTTATTATTGATGCTCAGTCCCAACTGGCGGTCTCGGATGCATGGAGATTAGTGTACCCTGATTCCCAAATGTATTCCAGCTACTCTTCTGTACATGATTCACATTCCAGGATCGATAGGTGGCTTATATCAGACATAATTATTAGGAACATCACACATATGTCAATTCTCCCCAGGACGCACTCAGACCATTCCCTGGTGACCATCTCCCTTAGTTGGGGTACATATCGTATTAAGACTTGAACGTGGAGAATGAAACCACAGTCTCTAACAGACACAGCCTTTATGGCGGACCTAGAATCCGCTATCAATGAGTATTTTGAGCTAAATACAGGTTCGGTCTGCACACAAGCCACCCTTTGGGAATCATTCAAAGCTTACATCGGGGGCCGTGGCTACGAGGCCATGGAGTAGGACGTGTTTCCTACAGGGCTCCGGCTGATCCGTGAAGAACCTGATAAAAGACTAAGTTCAGAGCAAGCACTGGCGCTCACAAACGGAGGAAAAGATACATGAATCTGCCGTGCGCAATCATGGGCAGTCTGGAGGCCTAATGGACAGAACGTCCATAGAACGGGCGTATCGCAAGTTTGCATCGGAAGGGAACGATCGGAAACAAGATGGCCAGCACGAACAAAGGACTGCTTCACAGCTGACGGTGTTGCAGAAGATCGCGAAGCCCGGCTGGGCGCCCGCACACTTTGCCTGCGTCTTGGCAGTGGGCCAGCGGCTGAGGCCAATTTACATAGAAACATTGTTGCAAGAGGAGCGCTGCTCATGCGGCAGGCGGAGCGACTTGGAGCGGCTCAGAGGCTGTGGAGCCGTGGTGGGGGAAAGCGAATGTCCCGGGGCAGAAGCGACGCTCGCAGTGGAAAGTGGGCAGATGATAATGTAGCGGGCCCCACGGAGGGGAACGTTGTATTCTGCGAACAGTAGATTATGAACAAAGTCGGACCGAGGGCAGCACGCATTTAATGAGCACCAACAAAATGGCGCCCTGCCAGCACAAACAAAAGAACGGGCGGTGGGATCCCTGAGGCCCCTGCCTTGCTACTGCAAAGTGCATTGATTTAACACCAGAGGTGGATGCGAGTTAATGGCACAGGGGGGGTGAGATTGGGAGCCGGACAGGGTGTGCCCACGAGTACTGCAGAATGCGCCTGCCGGGGACAGTGGAGTGCAGGCGCGGACAGTGCAATAGGCGGCAGCAGAGGCCGTACCGGCGAATACTGAGGGGTCACTCTAAGGGAAGTGCCCGGCAAGCGCATAGCCCCCCAAAGGTGCATGGGACAATCTATGAGACACCACATTGTCGGATAACGAGAAGTACTTCCTGGGGCGCAGCGCGCAACAGGCGAGCAACACTGAGCCCCAGCTGAGGATCAGGGCAACGTACTCCTCGGAGTAACCATCCGCCCGACTCACACTATAACACCTGCACGGTCCGGAGAGAAGGGGGCCATCGTGTGACAAGCGGCCCAACTGAGTCAGATAGCACCACAGGATACCACGCAATTGGGCAGGCTGCACCTGCGACCTAACTGTATGCACGGCCTCAGAACGCCGAGCCCGCAACGACACCCAGTGAGACTCGCAGGCAACTGGGGGTGTAGCCACGAACCTGGACCGGTAGGAGTGGGGGCACAGAAGGAAACAGAAATAGCCAATGCACAGCTGCGCAAGAGGACACACTCCACTCCAGCCGCAGACCCGGTGGCATTAGGAAACCCTCAACCCCAGCTCACCCAGGTCTAGTTGCCAACCAAAGACCTACTCAACGGAGGCCAAAAACTAGAACGTGGTGGGTCTGGTACACACAGGCCCAGAAACAGCAAGATGGCCAACAAATTGCCCAAGACAAAAGGCAAACAGCCCACGCTTGATGAATACGCCAGAACACCGACGGCGGCAGAGGGGGCCAAGAGCAAGGAGAGAACCCCCCACTGTGAGCACAGAGGCCATGAGCAAAGACCAGGAGATCCTTGCGGCAATTGCAGACTTGAAAGTTGCTTGGGAAACCAAATTGGAATTGGCCATGGTCAAATTGAAGGCGGCACTGGAGCTCAAAGTTGGGGCAGTACAGGAAGAGGTGAATCTCCTCCGACAAGACGTTAGGGCGCTAGCAGAACGAACAGGCGACCTAGAGAAGGAAGTGGCCCCGAACACAGCTGCATGCGCATCCCACAAATCGGAGCTCCATGCCCTAGATCAACGCGTGGGCAATCTGGAAAGTAGGGCGGAGGAAGCGGAGGGACGCGCCCGAAGGAACAACATACGCATTGTGGGACTGCCGGAAGGAGCCGAGGGCTCCAACCCCACAGAATACATCGAATCAATGCTGCTGCAGGAGATAACGGGCGGAGTGCTGTCCCAGGGGTTTGTGGTGGAACGAGCGCACAGGGCCCTGACGAGGAAGCCACCACCGGGTGCCCCCCCTAGGCCAGTGATTGCCAAGATCCTGAACTATCGAGACCGAGAGAGAATCCTAGAACATTTTCGGAAAGGAGGAACAATACAAAGGGCGTCAGTAAATATAACGGCATACCCGGACTACACTCTGCAGGTACAACGACGATGCATGAACTTTGGTGCAGTGAAGAGAAGATTGCGAGAAGCGGGTTACAAGTATATGCTGATTTACCCTGCGAAGTTGAAAGTGTTCCACAGAAACAGAACATTGTTTTTCGATACCCCGGAGGATGCGACAGAATGGCTGGACACGCAGAGCTGCCACCAGGAATTGGGCATCCAGAAGGAAGATGGCGCAGATAAGTTGCATGGAGACTGTGGTGCCTAGGGCACTACAGCCTCAGACACTGGGACTAGAATATAGTATTAACAACAGCCTGTTGGAATAGAGCGACCAGCACTGTATATATAGGATCCTTGCATATGAGAACTTAGTAAACGGAGCGGGAGCCTAACGGAACAAGCCCTCACACCCCCACAAACAGATCAGTTAGGTTACCGGTAGACCGGTGACACCCTGCTGGGTTCCTGACGCAGGACCAAATGCGGGGGAGCCTGAGATCCAGGGATGGAGCTGGGCACCAGTTGGGGACGGGTAGGGAGGAGGCAGGGAAGGGGTTGGGTGCAGTGTTTTGTAGTTGAGGAGGAAAGGGGGAGGGAGGGGTTGAAATGGTTGGAGAAGGTTTAAGTTGGGGTACACCCTGAAAAGATAAGATTTGGACTGTACTTGTGGAGGGAAGAGCAGGAACTTAATATGTCATGGGAGACCTTAAAGTAGTTACCTGGAATGTCAGGGGGCTCAATAGCTAATTAAAAAGAAATAAGGTTATGATGTACCTGCGTAGGCAGAAAATAGACATAGCCTTGCTGCAAGAAACTCATGTAATGCAAGAAAAGCTGGAAGTGGTCCGAAGGAAGTGAAGGGGGACTGTCGTGGGCGCAGTGTATTCAGCCTATGCCAGAGGGGTGATCACCTGGGTTGCGCCGCATGTCCCGTTTCAGTTGCTGCACTCCACGGTCGAGCCAGACGGGAGGATGGTAATAATGCAGGGGTCAGTGGAAAACAAGTAAATATGTATTATAAATACATATGCACCGAATCAGGATACAGCGGCATACTTCAGGACTCTATATAGCAAACTTAGCGTGAGCTTTGGGGGGGCGGTGATTTGGGGAGGAGATTTCAATTGTGTATTGGACCCGAAAATGGACAGATCAGATGCCAAAATAGATAGACCCACCCCAGCTGCCAGGGCATTGCAGTCTCTGTTAACGGATTTCGGGTTAGACGGTGCATGGAGGTCACACCATCTACAGTATAGACAATACTCGCACTATTCAGCCCCCAGAACTTACACACTAGATTGGATTATGTGTTTGTTACACATGAATTAATGATAGAAGTAACGCAGGCAGAATACAAAGCGAGGGTCCTCTGACCATTCGCCGTTGATACTAGTATGGCAATACCGATCCCTGAGAGCTAAGATACCGACATGGCGCCTCCAAGCAGAGGCGTTGAAAGATGATATGTTTAGGGAGGACATGAGAGAGGAAATAATAAGCTATTATGAGATCAATACGTGTAGTGTGAAGACAGCGGGTATGCTCTGGGAAGCTTTTAAACTAGTAGTGAGAGGGATAGCCATAGCTAAGTCCAAAGGGCTACAAAGAGGGATTCTGGCTGACCTACAGGAAGCGGAAACAGAGCTAGAAACAGCACTGAAAAGGGGAAGTAACACTAAGGAAAGTAATGAAACGATATTTAGGCTTCAGCAGAAATGCGCGGGATACTTGGAAAGGTTGTGTGACCTTAACTATAAAAAATACATAGAGAGGCAGCATGCAGGGGGAGACAAACCAGGGAGAGTCCTGGCATGGCTATATAAAAATGAGACTCCCTGACCCATAATCAGAACGATAGCGAAAGAAGATGGGAGTGTAGTAGACACACAAGAGGGAGTTAATCAGGAATTTGTGGACTATTACCGTATCCTGTATGGAGATGCGGAAGACAGAGACGGAAAGGAAATAAAGGAAACACTGGAGGATATTGGATTGCCGCAGATTAGTGCAGAAGAGCGAGAGGAGCTAGACGCACCGATCACTCTAGAGGAATTAGAAGAAGTAGGTAGGCAACTACCTACTAGTAAGACTACAGGGTCTGACGGACTCCCCAGCGAATTTTATAAGACGTACAAAAATGAGGAACTCCCCCCCCCCACTTTTAGAGATGCTAAATGATGCATATGAAGTCGGAAGATTACCAGAGTCCCTAAGAAAGGCGATTATCATACCGCTTCCCAAACCCAATAAGCCTGGTTGTGAGTGCAGCTCCTACAGACCCCTGTCGATGTTGAACCAGGACAGTAAAATATTAACAGGGGTCCTGGCAAATAGAATAAGAAGAGTCATTAACAAATTAATACACCCCGACCAGACAGGCTATGTCCCCAACAGGAACATATCCAACAATCTTAGGCGACTCCACCGGGTCATTGAACATGCAAACGGGGATGCGGGTGAGATGGCAATAGTTTCGTTGGATGCAATAAAGGCCTTTGACTCAGTCAAATAGCCATGGCTGATTGCGGCCCTGACCAATTATGGGATAGGACCGGGGTATCTTAGATGGGCCAAACTATTATATAGCGAGTCGCTGGCCAGGGTTAAAACAGGAGCGGTAATATCAGAGAGGTGGCAGCTCAGCAAGGGCACTAGGCAGGGATGCCCTTGGTCCCCCATGTTGCACATCTTGGCCTTGGAGCCCCTGGCGATATACTTGAGGCAGCAGTACGACATAATTGGCATTGCCATAAAGGGGGAACCGCATTTAATTTCTTTGTATGAAGATGATATGTTGCTGTATTTACGCTACCCTGAAGAAAACTTCCAGTATATCCTGGAGGTGTTGGAGCGATTTGCAAGGCTCTCAGGCATAGCTGTGAACCCCAAAACATCTTGTGTATTTCCACTGGACAGGTACAAAGGGATTCCATTAGAGCAGTTACCGATCCTGCAGATACCATGGGAGGTCAGCAGGTTCCGCTATCTTAGGATAGACATATATCATACGGTAGAAGCAGAGCATCAACGCAATACTGAGAAAGCTATTAAGAATATTGAAAATAGTATGAAGTTCTGGGCGAAGCTCCCCCTGGCGATGATGGGACGGGGGGCAATGCTGAAAATGGTGGTGTTGCCAAGACTGTTGCACTATTTTGGAAATATCCCATATTTGATACCTAGGCGATTCTTTGTTAGAATAAACAGCATATGCAGGGAATTCCTCTGGCATGGGACAAGAAACAGAGTGGCCCCCTGGAAGCTACAAAACACATACGAGAAAGGGGGTATAAAATTGCCAAACTATGAGATTTATTATATAGCAAGTCAACTACAATATGTAGCCAAATGGCTCTCTGAGGAGAAGACTTCGGAATCTAGGTTGTTCCGTTTGGACTGCGCCCCATTCTTCTGAAAAGAAATGATGTGGTTGCCCAGATCGGATATGGGAGAGCGCCCAAAGATGATGATACTCGGATGGGAGATATGGCGTAGGGCTTGTCAGATAATGGAGAACCCATCCCGTCTTCCCCGCAGATCCCGTTAGTCGCGCTAGCGGGGGAAGAAAAGCAATTAAGACTAATGATCAGGAAGCACTGGCAACCGGTGGGAATAGCAACAATGAGTGACCTGTGGCAAGAGGGATATATAAAGAATTTTGAGGGGCTGGTGGAGGAAACAGGGTTACATTTGGGGCAGTATATCACATACCATAGGGTGGTGCAGCGGATTAAAGAGACATGGTCCAAAGTGGTACTAGCAGATGAGCCGGATGCCACTACAGAGACAATATATGACATAGCAGAGGGGGGACATGAAATATCTAGAATATATGAATTGATGATGACCAAAGCCGGGAAGGAAGTGGTACAGTTTAGACAGGACTGGGAAGAGGAAGTGGGTACCCCAATGAGTGACGGGATGTGGGAGCGTGCTCAAGGGTACCACAAAAAAGTGTCAAGAAATGCTAGATTACAACAGATACAACTATATATAACCCACAGAGCATATATGACACCCCTAAGGATAGCCAAATTTAAAAATGCAAGACTACAGTCATGCCCCAAATGTGACAAAGAAAACGCCGGAATGGTGTATATGTTCTGGTCATGCCTAATAATAGAGAGATTTTGGGGGGAAATAGCACATAGGATGGAGGGAAAAGGGATCCAAATGGTGGTGGACACTGTGTGGGCTTGCCTAATAGGTGGGTTTCCTAGACCACGTAAACCCAAGCATGTGAGTAAATTGAAAGATCTGGCATATGTTTTTTGCAAAGAGAAGAATCGCTATGGGGTGGAAGGCATGTCACAGACCAAGAATGGAAGAATGGTGGAAAGATCTACAGAAATGGGCAGAGGCTGTAGTATGGCAGGAAGCAAGCAATGTCGGGGGGAGATGGGGGAGAGACGGGGACCTTGATTGCTTGGAAACAACTAATAGCTGAATTGTTCGGGCCCTCGCATGACGAGGCAAGCGACCAGGATCCAACAGGATAAAGTGATGTATATTTAAATGGTATTATGTGCACTGTAAGTTTGGTTTATGTTGGTTGTTGAAATAAAATTAATAAAAATTGTTTAAAAAAAAAAAAAAAGCTTACATCAGGGGCATAGCTATTTCCAAAGAATCGGGGATTCTTCGAGTGATCCGTAGGGACATCTCGAAGAGCAAAAATGCACTCTCCTCCCTTGAGGCCCAGTATGCCCTTTTGCCAACCCCTTATACCCTTTCCAATATTGGCATTGAACTGGATACATTCAGCACGCATGCAGAACGGGAAAGAAAATGTATCGATAACCCTTGTCTTGCTCGGAGGTATGGGGAGTGGGAGCGGCCTGGCCGTGTTCTGGCAAGGCTCCTTTGCCAGGAGATGGGATCACCCCACATCCCGGCTATAGAGAAACCTGATGGCACCTTGGCCCTCCTTCTGCAGGATATTAATGCAGAATTCTTCTCTTTATATGAATCCCTATACTCGAATGTAGATATTGTTCCTTCAGCTAAGGTTGACGCGTACTTAGCCAGCCTATCTCTCTCCATTCTCTCTGATGAGACTAGCAGCTGTCTCGACATACCTATTACGACTGAAATATCAGAGGCCATTGACTCCCTAGCTTCAGGCAAAGCCCCTGGTCCTGACGGCCTCCCGGTTGAATTTTATAAACAATATAAATCCTGACTGGTCCCCCAGTTGCTGGCACTGTGGTAGGAGTCATGTGAGGTGGGTAAACTTCCCCCCTCCCTTCACGAGGCCATTATATCTGTTCTACTTAAACCGGGTAAACCCCCCACTCAATGCGGGTCATACCGGCCCCTCTCTCTCATTAACTGCGATGATAAGATTTATCCCAAAATTCTAGCCCTGCGAATGACCCCATACATGTCCTACATTATCCACCCAGACCAGTCAGGATTTATCCCTGGGAGGTCCACCTCCCTCAACCTGCGACATCTGTTCAACATTATCAGCCGAATTGACCCAAATTCTCAGGCAGTGGCAGCCACCCTCGGCTTTTAGCTCTGTCTCATGGAGCTACCTCTGGCGAGTCCTTAAGAAATGTCATTTTGTGCCCCGTTTTCGGTCCTTGGTAGAACTGCTATACTCTGATCCGATGGCCAGGGTCCGCACCGAGGACAGGTGTTCACTTTTTTTTTGTATTGTCAGGGGTACGAGACAGGGCTGTCCCTTTTCCCCTCTGATTTTTTGCCATAGAACCTCTGGTGGACAGGCTGCGACAGATCCATTCTCACCGGGGCCTGAGATTGTCTGGGAAGCCAGACATCATCTCCTTACATGCTGATGACGCTTTACTCTTCATTCGCTCACCAGCACGCAACCTAGCTCCTGTCCTGGATGACATCATACACTTTGAGCAGATATTGGGACTCAGGGTAGACTGCTCTAAATCTACTTTATTTTCACTTACTGATGCCACGCTTCCCTTCCCCAATACTCTGGGGTTCACCTGGTCACAAACCGAAATCCCCTATCTCGGGGTGGTGATCGCCCGCCACTCTAATTTAGTGTTTGAGGCTAGTTATCAGAAATACTTAACTACACTAACTAGGAAATGTCTGGGCTGGGCAAAACTCCCAATTTCCCTAGCTGGCAAGATCAGCATTTTAAAAATGATAGTGCTCCCTCAACTCCTTTATCGGTTCCTTAACCTACCCCTGTGGCCCGGTAAAGAATTCTTTCAATCACTAAACCGCACAATCAATACATTCCTGTGGCACTCAGGGGCAGTCTGCCTTAAACTTGATTCATTGGCTGTTCCCATGCATGGCGGCGGCTTCGGTGCTCCCCACTTTGAAAGATATTGGTTGGTGCAATTCGCTTCATACTGGTTTATCATTGCAAACCCTCCTTCACATATTAGGCTTCAGCGTTTTTTGGTCGAGGGGCGAGATATCCGCTCTCTGGTCCTTTCTCCCCCATGTCTTAAATGTGACCCACTCGATCCTGTAGGCACCACGTTCCTGGCTCTGGCTAAAATATGGAAGATGCCCAGCACTTCTCGTCCCTTTCACAGCAGCCTACCTCTCTGGAATTTCCTCCCAGGAGCCACCTGCATTCCCTCGTTGATAGTGCGCCACTGGGCTGCTACAGGCTTTGAAACCATTCAAGAAGTCTTCGACCAGGGTAGCTTCCTACAATGGCCGGACCTACCGGAAACCTTATGGTGGAAACCATCCTCCTGGCTTCAATACTTGGGCCTCCGCCGATTTCTCAAGGGGAGGTTCTTGAATTTTCCCACCATACCGCATGATGACCCAATACTTGCTGAATGTCAATGCTTCCAGGGGCAAGGTGTCCAGATTATACGCTTTACTACAGTCCAGAGATACTCCTCCGTATGATAAACTCCAACGCTACTTAGCGGAGGACCTGGAGATTGATATGATGGGCGCATATGGAACCGTATATGCGCCCACACCCACAATGTATCATTTAATTCCCACTTCAAACAAATACAATTTTAAAACGTTACATAGATTTCACTATGCCCCAATTAGATTACACCGCATGTCGCAGGACCACTCCCCCAGATGCCCCAGATGTGGCTTCGAAGATGCAACATATATAGACATTATCTGGTCCTGTCCGAGGCTGGCTCAATTCTTTGAGAGGGTCTGCTCCACCATGTCTGATATCCTTGATCACAATATTACCTGATCCCTCCTAAAGTGTCTCTTTCATGATTTCCCTGGTCTTGGTTGTGACTCTAAAAAACTGGCGGGGCTCTGCATGCTCCTTGCAGCACATTGTATCCTGTTATATTGGCTCCGGTCTCGGGCGCCTACACACTCAGTGGCTCAAATGCTGTGGCCTGGGCCTCAGACACAGATGAAGCCTGGGTCGTTCAGCAGCCCTTGATGTCTAAACCCAGGAACATCTAGTCCCTGTTCCGCTCTTACATTTCCTTTATCTCAGCCATTGATTATGGCAGATCATCTGCACCTTCTTCTCCTATCACCAGCTCTACCTGAACCAGAGGCACTGATTGTTGCTTTGTGTGGATCTCAGATGTTGTATGACGGGACAGTCCCCTTGCCTGATTGTTACTACTGCATATCAACTGTTTGTGATAAAATTGTAATTGCAGATATTACTTATTGCTCGCTCTTCTATTGTTATGTCAAGCTCAATAAACAAAGTTAAAAATAAATAAATAACAATCACACTTCAAAAATTTACAAATTCATAATTCATCTAAATTAAGAAATTTAAAAAAGGTCATTACGGAGACTACTGAGGAAGTAGTATTCCCCGACAAACACTCCTGCCAAACTTGGTCACCCCGTCCCACTTCTAGGGCAGGCCAACATTTTCTTAAGAACGTACATCTCTGCCCCTTAAGAGCAGGACTAAGTATCATTAGATGCCCAAGACTTTCAACCTCACCAGTTACATTACAAAAGCGGCAATCCAACTGATAATCTTCCATCTAACTACATCTATTCAAAATGTGTCTTGTCCTATATAGATTGCAACGGAAATGCAGAAAGGCTCACCTAACCCACTTGGCAGGATATATAGCCAAGAATGGAGCCAGTGTGATCTCCCCTCAGATGATTCAAGGAGGAGTATTCATGTATTTTGTCAGTGGTACACACTATTGGAAAGTGTGAAAGCAAGGTGATTACAAGAAATGGACACCACAAAGTGAGTTGTGTGAAAGTCTCGTTCTGTTAGAGACAAGAGACTGCCAAGGAAAAACAGGAGCAAACATGGACTAATGACACCGGTGCACAGAGGTAGCCTGTGTTGGCCAGGAAGTCCAATGAGAGCAACTGAACATCACAAAGTGCCAAGGCTTATCGGTTCCGTGACCTGTAATGGGTAGACTGAGTGGTCCTACAACTGCATCTAGACCGAGTAACCCCTACTATGAGAGAACCAGGGAAAGTCAATAGACGGAAGCTGTTTTGTCTAACAAGTGTTAAAGTGATTAAAGAGAAGGGCAAGCTAAGTGAATTGTTGAAAAGCCTGAAAGGTTACCAAGTGGATTTGGAATCATCATTGAGTGCTGAGAAGAGCTTCCTTCTTGATGAAGGAAACCCAGAGACTTTTTTAACTGTATTGAACTTGGGAAAGGGAACCCCAAAGTCTTTTTGCGGAACTGTTTTGAACCTGGGGAAGGGGAAGCTTAAAAATATTCCAGGAGCTGGAAGAAGCACTGAACATTATTTTGAACTCTGTTTCTTTGGTTGCTGACATCCCTACACATTGTATATCTTTAGTCGTGAGGGCAAGTATATGTTTTGGACACAGAAGGACTTTTGAGTTGAACTTAATGACACAGGCTATCCTTAGTTTCTTTAGGTAGGGAAATCCCACCTTATCATAGGGCAAGACTTACTCCATCCTGACATTTAAGAAATAAACCATTCTTAACACTAGTATACTAATTTACGCCGTTTTACTCGTGCACGCATCAGTATTATTGGTGTGGCAAAGAAAGGACTGTCGCTTATCAGATCAGTTGCTCGAGCAGCAAAGAAAGAAGGCAGAATATTGACATGAACGGATGGTTATGTGGGAAAGAGTGCCTGGATTGGAGGGCGAGATCACTTGACAGTGGAACAAGTTTAAGTTTGAGCTACGAAAAAGGACTACTTTCTAGGGAATTATAGTTTATTTGTGCTCTATATGGTTATAATGTTCATTTGCCGCTCGAGAAGTAAAGTTTAAGAGGATGCATAATACAAGAATCAGTATATGTCATAGAATCAGTATTGTTATTGAGTATTCACAGTCATAATAAGTTTTTGCTATTAGGTGTCACTTGCGACACATATAATAGCCCAAACTATTGCATTCAAATACTGATTCATGTGTACATATTGATTGAGAATCGATTGATTGAGAATTTGTTAGGCGCATATCCGTCCGGAAACAAGCAGAGGGCCTGCATCTAGGCGCAGATGTTATTTTCTTGCTTACTTTAAGTATGATACACAGAGTTCATGATTCACTGAAACAGCTACGTTTTCAGCTTTGAACAGAAGGTAGCGGTAGAAGAGATATTCAGAGGTTGTCAAGCTCTAGGGATCCCTCCCGTGCTTCCTCCTCACCTGTGTCTTCCACAGAGTTGTCCTGGGCTTCTGATTCCTTCTTCAGACAAGGTTTCCGGGGTTCCTTGGGCTTCTTCTGCTTCTTTTAATGAAGGTAGGGGCAAGCTCCCTCAGGGGCCACCTTGGCCTGCTGACTCACCCAAGTCTAGGGGAACTCTGAGTAGCAAGCCCCCAGTTTCAGGGAAAAAGCCTCAGTGGCACAAAAAATCCTGGATGTCTTGTGGTTCAGAGACAACGTAGAAAGTACTTGGCTGGAAGGAATAGTCCAACTGTGACAGCCTCTCTCCTCTTGGAGTACTGATTCTAGGTGGAGCTGGGGCTCCTTTCCTGTCAGAGCGACAGGCTTCACTGGTAAGGGGTTAAGAAAAGCCGTTCCTTACAAAGTATGTGTCTGGAAAAGATCATGCGGCTCGTGGAGACAGATGCTGGGTGCCGAGAGTAAGAACTTCAAGGAGAGTCACAGAGGACTGCTTTAAGGAAGGATGCATGTATTGTGGAATCAGAAAATACAATATTAAGGCTTTTACACCATGCAAAGAGAAATACACCAACACAGGCTTGTAAAGATTCCCAGAATCTTTATTGCAATACTGAACAGTTTATAAAACAAAGTACACAAATAGCTATTTGGCCGTCAGTACATCACAGAGACCACCAACAGGTTCAATGTGAGCAGTGAACAGGAATTGCTAGCTGGACATCAGCATATTTATACAGTTTCTTCATAACGATGTCAAGCCTCCTACAAGTTAATCATGTACTGGGCTAGGGTTCGCGCCAGGTTCATTCCTAATTTACATATCTCGTGCATGCTGTTTACTTCTTAATACATTTACTAACAAGCACTATTATTCTCTGGGTTTAACTTTACACTCTTTACACATTTGCTTCAATGCAGGTCAAACAGATGTTTCGCATGTCATGTTTAAATAGCGTTATTGTTCTTGTATACTTGTAGGTTAACATCGCCGATTCAAGTAATCCCCTGATCCAGAGGTCAACAAAGGACAAGGTCTACATGACCCTAACATGTAGTCTGCAGGCAGGTTGGACATTAAGTCTCCTACAGAGGTTAAAGAGGTTAAAGTAAGAACAAGAGAACACAGGTCGGCCATTTTAGGCCACAGGGTGACTGCACGATAAACTAAAATGGCGGCTTTAACCTAAAATGGAGGCTTGATTAACTTAAGGTCACGACCTTGCAATACGGATTTCCTCGCAAAGCGACTGGGCATAGGCCAACATATACAATGAGGACGAAACAATATTATATCAGTTTTAACAGTATAAGCAACAGCGAGAGGACAGCAAGGTAGAAAGGATAGTCTGTGTGAGTGCAGAAAGGAGAAGAAGAAAGTGGAATCAGACAAGGATACCGAAAGGCAAGTGTAGTGTGAAGGAAAGATGCATTTTCGCAGGTGCATTAGCCTGCTGAGCTAACTATATTACATATTAGGTCCTTAGATGGCTGCATTAACAGCTAAAACTAATAGCTTATTTGAAGTGTGTACTAAATGCTGAAACAGAACTTTATAGATGGATTAGTAATGCTTTCGTAGCACCTACATACCAAGCATAGTGAGCTACATTGAACGTGCTGACCTCAAAGGGGTGGAAGGTTACATTATGCACAAGTGCTTAGCTTGCAAAGGCAGGGCAGAGGCCCAAGTTTAGTAGCTAATAGAGACCTTTTTAGTGCTAAAAGCATTATAGCGCTTGGATATCCAGTCTTCTAATATTATGACACTCGCTAGCAGAGTGCAGGCCCGGTAACGCTTGCTCACTAGGGGTTAATTGCAATGCACATGGCTTCAGCTTCCCCTGGAATATTCTTTCTTCGCAACCGTGGCACTGCCAGCCTCCGTAAACAGGCCCTCATTCGCATGAGAAGGAACAGCACGACCTTGCACGCGCTGATAAGAGACATTCCTGCGATTTCGCAGATGAGCTCTCTGAGGTTTGGGAGGGGAGAGTAGCCCTTTCCAGCAGCCCTTTGGAAAATTACTGAGCTGGGTTTTTCCATCAGTAAACATTTTTTGCACTGAGAAAGTTCTGGAATATTGCGTCACGCTGATTGACAGCACGAGAGTACAAACTTGCATGCACGCATGAATCAAGGGGGATTCTTCTGTGGACTTTCATCAAACAAGTGCCCGGAGCTTGGTGTTCCCATGCGGCTCCTTGTCACGCTCCCACTTAAGAACTGGCTGAAGGATATGAGGGGGGGCACCTGGTGATGAGTAGCAGTTTGTTTAAGATGAGCATGGGTCCCCAGCGTTTAGATACAAGGAACGTGAGACTGTGTTCTAATTATTTATGATTTTCTTAACTTGCATTTTATTCCCTTTGCTGCTAAAATTACTGTCTTTTTATATTTTGCCTTTCTTTCAAATAAATGCTAAGTTTTATGCTGAAGTGTCATCTCTCCAGTTGTGAGTTCATGACCGTCGCGCAGAGTCGAACCTGTTTGTGGGAAGTGTGAGGTGTGTTATAGTATGTAGGCTGGTCCCAAAATGGTGCTTGCAGCCCTTCACAATTCAGTAAGAACACCATGTAAAGAGTAACCCAGGCGGGAGCATAGCTATAAGGCTGTAGACTGACTACAACACTGGAAAGATAAAAAGGATGAAATACCAAACAGATTGCGGTAGAGAAAACAAGGAACCGAGATCCCAAGAGAGGGATTGAGTACAGATCTGAGGATAGTCCGAAACCATATGAAAATGATACAGGCGAATACTAGGGAGATAGGAGAAAGGTAAACGGGGGGTAAGAAGTAAACAGAGAAACCTGTAGAGATGCAGTCAGAAAACAAACAGGGAAAGGGCATGCGAGGCGAAGACAGGGACAGGCAGAGAACCGTAGCAGAGAAGGAATAACTAAGTAGGCGATAAACGCTAGGACTCCAAGCAGCAGAGTACGAGCAAGGTGAATTCCCCAAGATGGATACAATGCAGCGAGCGTAGGTCACCGCCCACCAATATAAATACGGCAGTCATGTTGGGAGAAGGCTAGAACGCAAGGATAGATAGAACAGAAGCACTGCCCTTCTGAAACTTCCACTGCTGCCAGCACTTCCACGGGCAGTGCATGACAGAGGTTCTGCCTGAAGTGAGTTCCAGAGGCGGGGCAACTGGATGGAAAAACAACGATCCCTGCGGGTGACAAAAATGAGAGGGAGGAACAACTAACAAGTTTTGGCCCGGTGAGAATAAAGCTCGACATGGCTGATGGAACTGAATTTTAGACATCAAATATCCAGGGGCTGATCCCTGTATACACTTGTTAATCATACACAGTACTTGGAATTCAATTCTCTTCCTAACCGGCAACCAGTGCAATCTTCTCCGATAAAAAGAGATGGGGCCCTTTTTGGCAAATAAAAAATCAGTCTAACAGCAGCATTCTGAGCTACTTGAAGAAAATGAAGTTGACTCTCTGGGACACCCAACAAAAGAGTGCCACAATAATCAAGCCTGGAGTTCAACATGGTCCCCACAACCAGGAGCGGTCCGGTTTAGTGACCAGCACAATAGGAGAGGACCATGGGCTTGAAGATGGTTCAATAATATTGGCTTTCAAAATGTTGTTGACTTCCTCGATCACTATTTGTTTGCTTGCTTCTGGGAGTCTATACGGTTTTAAATGAACCACTTTACATTTTGGTGTTCTAATGTAGTGGTATGTGCCTTTCATTCTTCCTGGTTTTTCGGGAAAGGAAACTACTACGTTTTTTAAATCTTATTGTTGTTGGATGGATAGCTCGGGAGGAATTCGTTCAAAGTTATCTATCTATTCAGGAACTAGACTGGCTAGTATTTTGGCCTGGGTGGCTGACGGGTTCTCTCTCCAGTCTTTCAAGAGATTTACGTGATACAACTGGATTTTATGTTTCCGTCGGGTTGGGCTATTTTTAAGTACAGGTTCCCATTTGCTCTATGATTTCATAAGGTCTGTGCCACTTGGAGACAAGTTTGTTTTCTGAGGTGGGCAAGAGGACCAGTACTTTCTGTCCTATGGAGAATGATCTTAAACTCACTTTTTGTGTCATAAGTAAATTTTGGGGACTTTGGGCCTTTTTCATATGTGTGCAAACCAATTCTTGCACCAATTTCATATGTTCTCGCATTCTGATGGCTGTTTGCGAGATGGCAATGGGGGGCCTCCTCTTGTTCTTCCCAGGTTTCCCGGAGCATGTCCAGGACATCTCGGGGCTCTCTTCCATGGATCAGTTCGAAGGGAGAGAAACCTGTAGAAGCTTGGGTTTTTTTTCCTCACTGCAAATAGTGCCCAAGGGATCATTCAATCCCAATCCTTTCCGTTTTTGTCTACCAATTTACATAAAATCTGTTTTAGTCTTATTGAACCTTTCTACCATGCCATCTGTCTGAGGATGGTATAGAGAAGTTTGGAGAGTGTTAATGTGGAGTAGCTCTTTCACTTCGGCCATAAGTTTACTCATAAAGTTTGAACCCATGTCTGTTAATATTTCTTTGGGAAAACCGACTCTGGAAAAGAACGGTAGAAGTTGTTTGAGGATCTGCTGCGTGGTATTATTTCACCTCGGGAAGGCCTTGGGATATCTGGTGGCATAATCCACAATTACAAGGACATATTTATTACTTAATCGAGATGTTTCTAGAGGACCAATTATGTCTCTTTGCTCAGTGGAGCGGAGCGGGTGAGAGCAGCCGCCGGTGATCTCTGGGCAGCCAAGCCCTTCCTGGCCCTCTGGGCCTCATGTGAGTTATTTGTTGGGTATTTTTGAATAATCTGCTGAAGCGCTCTGAGCGCATTGTGTGCCTGCTCCCCCCTCCCCCTTCAGCCACTTCCTGGTCCTCGTCCCTCTGCCCGCCTCCCTTCCCGCCCACCCCCCCCTCTGATTGGCTGTCTTCTGAGTCCCTTCTGGACTACACGATGGCTGCTCCCCCCGCTCGCTTCTTTGCTCAGCGGAGCGGGTGAGAGCAGCCGCCGGTGATCTCAGGGCAGCCAAGCCCTTCCAGGCCCTCCATGCCTCATGTGAGTTATTTGTTGGGTATTTTTGAATAATCTGCTGAAGCTCTCTGAGCGCGTTGTGTGCCCGCTCCCCCTTCCCCCTTCAGCCACTTCCTGGTCCTCGTCCCTCTGCCTGCCTCCCTTCCCGCCCACACCCCCTCCCCTTCCTCTCCTTCTGCCTTATAACGGTTCCCCCCCTGGGCAGCCCCCTCGGCTAAGAGCCCCTTAGGCAAAGGGCGGCTCCTGCGGGCGCGGCTCCCATTGTGTCTGCAGGTGTCCGCAGGGGACGCCTGGCGCCTTCCGCCGCTCCCTCCTGTGAGCCCCTCCTGCTCTCCCGGCCCACCCCACCCGTACTTGTTCACTGTTCGCCGGGTGTCTACACCTCTTTGTTTGATAATCCTTGTTAACTAGGGATTTTCTCCCCTCGCAGGATTTTCAAACTTAGGTGGCCTCTCCACTGTGTTCACTGTGTTTCTGAACTTGTGGTAAACTAGGGTTTTTCTCCCCTCGCAGGATTTTCAAACTTAGGTGGCCTCTCCACTGTGTTCACTGTGTTTCTGAACTTGTGGTAAACTAGGGTTTTTCTCCCCTCGCAGGATTTCCAAACTTAGGTGGCCTCTCCACTGGGTACCTGATACGCATTACTGTGTTCACTTGTGTTCTGAACTTGTGGTAAACTAGGGCTTGCCGCTCTCTTCCTGTCCACTTGCGTTTGCCCTGTCTCCCCCCCCACTCCCTTCTATTCCATGGTGCTCTCTATCTCTCCTATCTTTTCTAACTGCTTCTCCATTGACTATCCTGCTCTCCTCACTAAATCTGGTAGGAAAAAGTTTAAAAAGGACATCCTGGTCTCCAACCCAGGCCTCCCTATCGCTGACACCTACACTAGTGCCTCCTCCAAGGAAACTCTCACTGACATCCTCTTTTTCGTGCCTTCATCTGACCTATGGACCCTTCATATGGTCTCTGTGCTCTCTCCTTTCTCCTCTTCTCCCATTAATGGTGGCACCTGTTGGGATGTCCTCTTGGCCTCCTTCCACTCCTCTAAGGCCATCATTAATGTCTATGCTAATGGAACTGTCTTGGTCCAAGGTCCTCAGGCCAACCTTCACCTCTTCGATAGACGCTTCCCGCGCCTCATCAACTTCCTTTCCTCTCCTGCTGTCCCCCCTCCTCTATCCTCGGCTACCTTGCCTCCACCCTCCCTCCCTGCCCCCTCTCTCTCTCCCTCTTCACCTCTGCAGGGCGTACCTCTGATCTGTAGCCCTCCCCGGAAGTCCTTCAAAGATGGCAACCTTCTCCACATTGCCACACTCAACTCTCGCTCTGCTGTCAAACATTCCTCTGATATCTGCTGCCTTCTTGAGGAGCTGGACGTTGACGTGCTCGCTCTCACTGAGACATGGTTCACGGCCAGCTCTGTCACCAGCTTTGACACACTCTTACCTGACGGTTACAAGATCCTCTCCGTGGCCAGGCCCAACCATGTTGGGGGGGGTGTGGCCCTTATCTTCCCTGAGTGGATTCCTGCCACTGTTACTCCCACGCAGATCTACTCCTCTTTTGAATGTCTTGTCTGCCGACTGTCTCTCTCTCCTAGCCATTCCCTTACCGTGGCTACTACCTATCGGCCACCTGGTCAAATCTCCTCCTTCCTCTCTGAGCGGGCGGACCTCTCCTCCTCACTCCTGTCCTCAACCACTCAACTCCTTCTTGGAGACTTCAACATCCATCTGGATGCCTCCTGTCCCCCCTCTGGACTCTTTCGCGACCTCTGCGACTCTCTCTCACTCTCCATCCTCCCGTCTGGGCCGACTCATTCTCCAGCATTGGATCTTTCATGGATTCACATGCTTAGAATATTCCCCGTCGTCAGACTGGGACCCCTCGGTACACATATATAGCCTTTTCCTATAGGAAAACTTCTGACACTTTTGTGTCCTATCTACGTCCTTTTGGGGCCCGCCTACGCATGCTCCGTAGGACGTTGCGGTATAAAAGCCCCGCCCCCGCGGCTCCCTTCAGATTTCAACCGTCTCGAAAGTAGTGGGATCTCCTCGCGTCGTCTTACTATTTTGTACAAGGTTGTGTACTTGAAGTTGGAGTTAGGAGAATTTTTCCTTCATGTCGGGAAAGGCGCTGTTCCGCCCGTGCGCGACGTGCGGCTTGAAAAAAGTTCACGAGGGGGATGGACATATGGATTGTATATACTGTCTCCACCCTCATCATTCGGTTGATAACTGTGACATATGCAAAGGATTTTCTCAAAAGACCCTCAAAGACTGCAATCGACGGCATGGTTGAATGATGGAGCTGGGGCATACCCCCCTTCTGAGGTAGGCTCCACACAATCGGCAAAAACATCACACTGCGCTGTATCGTCGGAACCACCGGCGAAGAAATCTCGACCGACGGAGAAAGAGTCATTGCGGAGTCATTCAGCGAAAGAATCTTCGACAAGAAAATCGTCATCTTCGTCAAAAACGCATGACAAGGAAAGGCCGAAATCCTCCTCGGGCGATCACCACAGATCGACCACGAGTCGAGAGTCGGGTAAAAGCAGGCCAAGTGCAGAAAAGGCGGGACCGCCTAAACCACCTGCTAAGCCACCGTCGTCGACGGCGGTCCAGTCAACGGCCTCCTCCCTCCCACTGACGCACGTGGTACCTACCGTCCCGCCGACAACGACAGCGACGGTGGCCTAGTCGACGGAGGTTCTACAGGCCTGGAGGCCTGAAGTTTTCGATCCGATCCCTCCGGATACTTTACTGCAGGAACAGGCAGTGTTGCTGTCCTCGGGAGAGGACGAGAGCGGGGGAATAGCTGGCCCGGCAGACCTCGGGCTACGAGTGGTTGACAAGTCGTCGACGAGGGGATCCGGAATTCCGGCGGCTACCCCTCTTCTCAATCCTCAATCTGTTTTGTCGTTGGAGATTCTGTCCACGCTTCAGTCTTTATTACAGTCGTTGGACCAGAGACTACCTCAGGTAAACCCGCCACAGTCACCCGTCGACGAGCCGGGCCCATCCCGTCCACCGACTCACTTACGAACGCCAGTTTCAGCACCACAGGCACCCCAAGAGGAAGGTGAGCTGCCAGATTCAGAATCGGACAGAGGAGCCATGTCGGATATCGCCTCATCCCCCTCCAGGGATCCAGCCTGGGAATCAGAGGTGGAATTAGAAACCCCAAGGAGCCTGGCTCACCCGACCCCCCCAGATGATATTGCACCATTCCATTCTATGATGGAGAAGGCGTGTAAGGAATTCGGTTTGTCCCAGGAGGAACAGAAAAAGTCCTGTTTTCTTTTCGACCACATGGGTAAGAGAAGGAGGTCAGTGTTTTCAATACCCATACTAGATCATGTGTGGAAGGAGGGTTTGCAGACAATGCGTCACCCCTTTTCGGAACCGGCGGTAAAAGGTTGCCTTGAAAAAAAATTCAAGGCTCCAGAGTCTACCCCCAAGTGCTTATCCTCCCAACCAACGCCTGAATCGGTGGCGTCGGCGGCAGCGGCGAGGAAAGCTAAGGCCCAGCACAAGTGCACCACTCCGCCTGAAAACGAGGCAAGACGTCAGGATGCCTTTGGCAAAAAAGTGCTATCTGGGGGAGCAACTACAGTAAAGGCTGCAAACTCTCTGGCTATTGTAGCCAGATACGACAGAGAAATGTGGCACAGGCTGGCTCCGTTGCTGGATCATCTTCCGGAAGAGCATAGGAAGGCGGTGATGTTACTCGTCCGAGAGGGTGAGGAAGCCTCCAATCACGCAATAAACATCGCAGTGGACCTCGCTGAATCGGGCTTCAAGCAAATCAATAATGGGGTCGTGTTATGACGACAGTCATGGCTTAAGTGTACCTACTTCAGGCCGGAGGTACAATACAAAGTATTAGATATGCCCTTTGAGGGAGACCTTCTATTCGGAGAGAAAGTAGATGAGGCCCTGAAGGGAATGAAAGAGGACTCCGACACGGCACGTTCATTGGGTGCCCTCCAGAGTGGCCGAAGCTACAAGTCTTTTCGTCCCTTTAGAGGGGCTTCAGGTAATTCCAGATTCTCTGCGTCAGGAGAGAGATCCTTCAGTAGGTCGGCGTACCCCTCCCAGGGATACAGGCGTGCTTCTCAAGCAGCAAACCGACGCCGGAACTTCCAGACCTCCAGGAAGAGACCATCCTATCAGTCGTCGTTGAGAGAGAAGCAAAACAAAGATCAGCAATGACGAGCAACACACTGTTCTGGGAGGAAGAGTATCGGCTAATGTCGACGAATGGGAACAAATAACGACAGATCAATGGGTGCTGGACACAATAAGGAACAGGCATTCTCTACAATTCAAGCTCAGCCCTCCACACATTCCACCTGCGTTCGTCGCTCATTCCCATCTGAGGGTACTGCAACAGGAGGTAACACTCATGTTAGCAAAAGGTGCGATAGAATTAGTTCCAGCATCACAGAAAGGTCAAGGGGTTTACTCAAGATACTTCGTCGTGAAAAAGCCAGACGGAAAATGGCGTCCCGTTCTAGACTTACGCGATCTCAACAAGTCCTTAAAGAGCCTAAAATTCAAAATGCTCACACTCCAGGAAGTGATCCGAGCCGTTCAAGAAGGGGATTTCCTGGCGTCCCTGGATTTGCAGGACGCGTACTTCCATATTCCAATGTATCGGGAGCACAGGAAGTTCCTGAGGTTTGTGATAGGGCGGACTCACTACCAGTTCACGGTTCTTCCCTTTGGGCTCAAAACCTCCCCCAGAACGTTCACGAAATGCCTGGCCCCAGTAGCGGCCTGGCTAAGAAGGCAGGGCCACCATGTATACCCATATCTCGACGACTGGCTGGTAAGGGGATCCTCCCCAGCGTCGACCAACACAGTTTGCAAGCCACCATGCAGCTTCTACAACAGCTGGGATTCGCCATAAACTTCAAAAAATCCTCGTTGATGCCATCGAGAACATTGGTGTTCCTGGGGGCACAGTTCGAAACCCAGTCGGGGCTAGTGAAGCCTTCCCTCGACAGAATCTCAAAGCTCAACCAACTGGCGGGTTGACTACGGCGAAACACCAAGCTTTCAGTGAGAAATAAGTTTCGGTCCTAGGGGCCATGGCATCCTGCATCCATCTGGTGGCCAACTGTCGCCTATTCATGAGGCTAGTTCAGGAGTTCCTGGCGGACCGGTGGACACAGGCCCAAGGATCGTGGTCAGACAAGATAATCATCGACGACGACAAACTGCTTCGGGCTCTTCAGTGGTGGCAGAGTTTCCACAACCTGAACAGTGGTGTACTCCTACAGGAGCCGGAGTTCCAGCTAACCATAGTCACGGATGCGTCTCTAACTGGCTGGGGAGCTCACATGGGCACTCTTCAAATGCAAGGTCGTTGGTCTCAAACGGAGTCACTCCTACACATCAACGTGTTAGAGCTCAGAGCAGTGTGATGGGCCTTGAAGGCGTTCCTACCACACATCAAGGGATCGAGGTTACGAGTACTGACGGACAATACGACGGCCATGTTTTATTTGAGAAAGCAAGGGGGGACGCGATCCAGGACCCTTTCCATGGAGGTCCAGAAAGTGTGGCATTGGGCATTAAAGCACGAGATATCCATCGTGGCTCACCATCTCCCGGGAGTGAGGAACTCGCAGGCGGATTCCCTCAGCAGAAGGATGGCCCAGATACACGAATGGGAAATGGACACAGTTCAGCTGACGAAAGTTTTCGAGAAACGGGTCACCCCCCACTGGACGTCTTCGCAAAGAAGGAAAACAAGAAATGCGAGCCATTCGCAAGCAGGTGGCCTCAGGAGGGTTCCATGGGGGAGGCGTTCTCCTTCCCATGGACGGACAAGTTCCTTTACGCTTTTCCTCCGTTCCCCCCTTATACGGAGGACGGTGCAGTGGATACGCAGGTACAGTTGCCGGGTAATTCTAGTGGCACCATACTGGCCGAGGCAACCATGGTTTTCCGACCTGCTTCGCTTGTCGCTGGAACAACCAATAGCGTTTCCGAGGGTCCCGAACCTACTGTCCCGGGACAAAGGTATGGTGTGGCATCACGACCCGGACAGTCTCAACCTCACAGCCTGGCTCCTGACCTTTCGGAATTTGGTACCTTAGACGTTTCGGAGGATTGCCAAAAAATTCTGCAAGCGGCTCGGGCCCCTTCTACCAACAAATCTTACACCTATAAGTGGCGAAGGTTCTGTGAGTGGTGTCGAGGACAACAAGGACTACACCCGTTAAAGGTGACTCCGGAGCAAGTTCTGCCTTATCTTCTTCACTTGGCAGAGGGAGGTTTATCTTTCACATCGATAAAGGTGCACCTGGCGGCCATCTCTAGGTTCACAAGGAAGAGACAGTCTTCTCCTTTATTCAGCGACAGGTTAGTGAAACACTTCATGAGGGGTTTATTTCGAATTTTTCCCCCAGTAAAACGCTTTCCACCAACATGGAGTCTCAACGTAGTGCTGGCAGGCTTAATGAAACCACCCTTTGAGCCTATGGCCACTTCGGCCATGAAATTCATATCGTGGAAGTTGGCGTTCTTAATTGCTATCACGCCAGCTAGGAGAATCTCGGAACTGCAAGCGTTGGTCGTAGACCCTCCATACCTAAGATTCTTTAAAGACAAGGTGGTTCTGGCAACTAATCCTACTTTCGTTCCGAAAGTTCCTACAGTGTATCACAAACACTCGTCCATTGTCCTCCCTACTTTCTTCGCGACCCCATCATCGGCAGCGAAAAAAGCTCTTCATACCTTGGACGTTAAGAGGGCCCTAAGGTTTTACCTACATCGTACACAAGAACTCGGGTCTACTCGACAACTGTTCATCGCGTATGGTCCGTCGACGAGAGGAAATGCAATTTCTAAGCAAGGACTGGCTCGGTGGGTCTCGTCGACGATTGCGTTTTGCCAGTCCAAGGCCGGAAGGCCGCTGCAAGGGCATCCTAGAGCCCATTCTACAAGATCAACTTCCTCTTCAGAAGCTTTATGGGCAGGGATTCCGCTAACGGACATATGTCAGGCTGCGACATGGTCGGTGCCCCACACGTTTATCCGCCACTACTGCCTTGCGAGGCAGCATGCGGACGAGGTGCAGATGGGAAGAGCAGTCCTGCGCCATCTGTTTCAATAAGGTAAGCTCTGCACTGTGGAGAGTTTTTTCTACCTGTTGGTGACCATATGCTTTATGGAGGTACAGATATATGGGTAAACTTATTTCTTGTGTACCTATGCATTATGTATTTTTTGTGGGTGTATGTTGCATTGCATTCTCACCGCCGTCTTCCAGTTTACTGCTATACAATCTATTCTAAGCATGTGAATCCATGAAAGATCCAATGCTGGAGAAGGGAATAGTTTCTTACCTGTAACTCCATTTCTCCAGCATTGGTATCTTTCATGGATTCACATGCGCCCGCCGGCCTCCTCAGGATGCAATGTATATGCTTGATAGGTTTAACCCTTCCTACTTTGGAGGGGCCGAAATCTGAAGGGAGCCGCGGGGGCGGGGCTTTTATACCGCGACGTCCTACGGAGCATGCGTAGGCGGGCCCCAAAAGGACGTAGATAGGACACAAAAGTGTCAGAAGTTTTCCTATAGGAAAAGGCTATATGTGTACAGAGGGGTCCCAGTCTGACGACGGGGAATATTCTAAGCATGTGAATCCAGCGGCGGCACACTCTTGATGCTCTGATCTCCTCGGACCTTCCCCTCTCTGTCCCTCTCTCCACTCCTCTCTCTTGGAGTGATAATTTTCTCCTATCCTCCCACCTCACCCTCCCTACCCCACAGGCAAAGCCACAATCTTCACTGCCACCTACCTTCTTGGTCATCCGACCCATGAAGCGCGTGTCAGTTGAGGCTTTTGCTGCCGCCTTCTCGCCCCCTCCTCTACCTTCGGCTGACTCCCACCCTGACATAGCCCTCTCCACTCTCCACTCTGCTATATCTGATACTCTTGATATCCTTGCCCCTGTCATGAGAATCCGCCTGAAGCCCAAAGCCAAATGTAACTCCTGGTATGACTCGGATCTCGTCACCCTTAAACGCAAGTGCAGGGTGGCAGAGAGGAAATGGCGTGCTTCATGTTCATCCTCTGACAAACTGGCCTGTCGACTGCTCCAAAGGCAATACCGGCTCTCCGTTCTCTCCAAGAAGAGAGCCCTCATCCAAGCCCGCATCTCTGCGGCATCTAACAGTTCGGCCGAACTCTTTAAAATCTGCAAGGGGCTGGCCAACCCTGCTGCAGTCTCTGCTTCTCCTGTCCCCTCCCAGGCCCTCTGCACAGCACTGGCTTCTCACTTCATTTCTAAAACGCAGGACGTCCTGTCCTCACTCTCCTCCTATCACCTCCCCCCCTCTTTTCCCTGCTCTCCCTCTGGCCCTTCTGCAGCCACCCCCCCTCTCCCATTCTCTGCATTTCCCCTTTTTTCTGCTGATGAGGTTTCGAGACAAGTCCGATCTATGAAAGTCTCGTCAAAACAGGTCCACCCCTGCTCCTCCAAAACTATCAAGAACCACATTGACTCCTTGGCTCCTGCCCTTGCTGATTTCTGCAATCAATCTTTCGCCTCTGGAGTCTTCCCATCCCCTCTCAAGCACTCCCTTGTGCACCCCCTTCTTAAGAAACCCTCTTCCGACCCCTCCTGCCCAGCTAACTATCGCCCAATCTCTATCACTCCCTTCCTGGGCAAGCTCCTGGAGAAACTGGCCATCTCCCAGCTTAATCTCCATTCTGAATCTGTTGACAGTCTTCATGACCATCAGTCTGGCTTCAGAGCTGCCAGAAGCACAGAAACTGCTCTCCTGAAAATCCGTGAGGACCTGCTCTCGAACCTTGATTCTAACATTCCATGTGTTCTCATTTTGCTTGATCTCTCTTCTGACTTTGATACTGTCAACCATACCATCCTGCTCAACCGTCTTCATGATAACCTGGGTATCACTGGTCAGGCTCTGGTGTGGCTGACCTCTTTCCTCTCCAATCGACCCTCCCAGGTCCAACTGGGGTCTTTCCTTTCTGACATCTTTTTCTCTACCTGTGGTGTCCCCCAGGGATCTAACCTCTCCCCCTGGCTTTTCAACCAGTATCTGGCACTTCTCGCCCACCGCATCGCTGCTCTCTGATCCAACTTTCAGTGCTATGCGGATGCTACCCAGCTCATTTACAGGCTACCCTCGGCCTCCTCTTCTCCTTCCCTCATCTCTGACTGTCTTTCCGGTATCCAGGACTGGTGTGCCGCCAATGACCTCTGCCTTAATGCCAGTAAGACTGAGATTCTACTCATCGGCACACCCACTCCCTCCTTCCCTGCAGCTCTCTGGCCGGCCTCTCTTTGCCCTCTTCCTGCTCCTACCTGCAAGGCAAAAAACCTCGGGGTCATCTTCGACTCCACACTCTCCTTCTCTCCTCACATATCCGACGTCTCTAAGAAGTCACACTACCAGCTACACCTCCTCAGAGGTATCCTTCCTTTCCTCTCCTTCCCCCAGAAGCTCACTGTCTCTAGAGCCCTGGTTCTCTCGAAGCTGGACTACTGTAACAGCCTCTATCTAAATCTGCCTACCTCTACTCTCCGCCCTTTGCAACTCATCCAGAACAGGACTGCGAGACTTGTCCTTGTCCTAAAGCCCAGGGACCGTATCTCTCCAGGACTGAAATCACTACACTGGCTCCGAGTGACTGCGAGGATCAAGTTCAAAACCCTCTGCATTGTCCACAAGGCCTTCTGGGGCCTTGGGCCAAAATACCTTCAACTCTCTCTTCCTGAATATCTTCCTTCTCGAGCTCTTCGCTCATCCGCCTCCAACTTGCTCAGGGTCAGTCGCTTCTCCAAACAACGAGTTGGTGGCAGATCTCTCTCCTCTGCAGGGGCCTCCCTTTGGAACAGCCGTCCAGCCTCCCTGAAACTTGAGGAGAACAATCTCCGGTTCCGGAAGCACCTCAAAACCTTCCTCTTCGCCTCCGCTTTCTCTCCCCCTCTCCCCTGCTAAAGATACTGAAACTGCACTGAATCTGCAACTGGGCCACTCCCCGTTCTCGGTCCTTGGCCCAGCCACTCTCCCCTGCACTGCCTCCCTGGCACCCCCTGCACTACAGGACTGTGTCTGTATCCCTACAGCCCCCCTTCCCAGCACTTGTCTGCACTTACTCGCACTTGCCACTAGCTGGCCCTTGTTATTTTTCCTGTGTGCTATTAACCCTGTACTGCACTTTCCCCGCTCCCTTTCCCCCTTGCACTTCTCCCTTTCCCCTCTTCCCTTGCGCGATCTGAATGACACCTGGCCTAGTAGGATCGTTGTCTGTCTCCCCTTGTCCCCCCCCCTGCCTCGTTGCGCCTTGAAACACGTGTGTATAGGCGCGTTACAAATGCCATATCATATCATATATCATGTCCATAGTGATCCTTGAAAAAGTGACTTCTATGATAGGCAACGGGTTCAGAGGGGCAGGTAATGGGATGTGTGTACTGGTCTTTTGACAGATATACATGTCTGGATGAAGGTTTTTATATCAGCGTGGATACCTGGCCAGCAAAATGTCCCACTAATGTGCACCTGGGTTTTGGATTGTCCTAAATGCCCCCCGGTCAGATGGGAATGTGCAATCTCCAGTATCACCTTTCGATGGCTTTTAGGTATTACCAATTGTGTTTTTACTAGACCTTCCGTAGATGCTCTCTTTTATAAAGCAATCCTTGTTTTAGGAAGAAAAAGGGACTCCCTTCTCTAAGCCTTCTATCTCTGGGATTGCCTGTAAAAAGGCTTCAGCAAGAGCTGGATCATTTTTGCTGGGTGAATGCTAGGTCGGTATAGATGGTGGCCTCCTCTCCCTTCCTTTCTTTGATGTTAAGAGATTTGTCAGCTTCCCCAAAGCCTAGGCTGCCTCTGTCTGTTTCATCTGGTTCACTTTCTTTAAACTGAGCAAATAGGGCTCTTTCTAAAATTCCCTGAGCAATTTGATCTCATCGACATACCTCAAAAGGGACTTCACCATGATTCTGTAAGAGAACCTTCACATCTCCCCAGGAGTCAGGATCAATAGCGCCGGCCAAGACGTCTATCCCGAATGTCCATGCTAGGACAGATTTCAGGGCCAATCGGATGTAACACCCCGGACTAGGAATCAGGACCAAGTCCGTAGGAATCATTCCTCTTTTCCCAGGAGGGATAATAGCTTTCCTACTACTGCATATATCAAACCCGATTGATTCCTTGGTGGCCATGGAAGGGGTAGAGGCTCTTTGAGTACGCTTTTCAAATTGTAGGGTTTGCCAATTAGTTTCAATTGAGTCACATCCCACTGCTGACACCATGTGTAAGGAACTCATGGTGGCAACAGTAAAGACAGACACAAGTGATCACAGTTCAAGGGTGTTTATTAAACTGTGTATGCGGGTTGGAAAAATGCCTAATTTAAGCCTAAATCTAAAATGGGAGCAAGCTACGACCATCAAATCAAAATAAGGCAGACCTAGTGCCGTCTTGTCAAATAAAAGGGGCTATACTAAGAAAAACCTATTGCCAATCCTTACGCTAAATACAAACAAAGGGTGTGGGATAGGATTCACAGGAAAGAAAGAAGTGTTCACAAATAATAAGTCAGGATGCAGCAGTCGGGTCTCCCCTTCCTCATGTTTTGAGCACAGGACAAGGTAGGATTCTGGAGCACAGCACGCACTCAAGCTTTCCCAGTACGAGCTAACAGTTCTGTTCTCAGCTTATCAGGGCCTCCAGTGGTTAAGTCTCTTGCCTCCGAGGACCTGATGTCTTTAATAAAATAACAAACAAAAGTTATTTTAAGCTTGATTGTTGGGTGATACCATTTCACCCTGGGATCCCCCTCGTTTGGGCTGAGATCACTCTCGATTGTTGGGCGCACAGCTGACAGCCCTTTCCTTTCCCACAGGGATAAAAGGTGGAGCAAGAGGACACAGGAGGAGCAAGGCGAGCAAGGACACCACGACAAGATGGTTGATCAGGCGCAGCAGTTTAAATGAAGGAGAAAGGTGGCAGGAATCGAGAGGGTGGCGAGGAAAGAAGTGACCTTGCCCTTTTCGTCCAAGACCCACGGAACCTTCGTGGAAGAGAGTCTGAGACCGTGAACAATAGCACAAGTGTCTTGAAGGAGATGTCAACGGTGCATGGGGCAAGCCTATGCCGATAAGCAGGAGCGAGGGAAGCTCCTGCAACAGTGGTACCGGCCTTGACTCCAATGAAGAAGAAAAGTCAAGCGGTTCATCACAGCCGGTGAGTCGAAGGGGAAACAATAAGAACTGGGCTGTGTTGGGTGAGAATTGCAAAGTGGCAAGTTTGAACCAAGATCAATGAACTGTGAAAGACCAGTAAAAGTGTAAAAGGTGGAGATCCGCTGCCAAGGGAAAGTAGCACCACGTGGGTGCTGACTTAAGAGACTCTGAACGATCCCTATCTGAGAAAAACTACAGATACCAGAAGGCCGTAGGAGGGCCACCGAAATAGGTAAAGGGGTCATACTGAGGGTCAAGAAAAATCCCTGTACAATCGAAAGACTTTGATCTACAAACTGTGCGAAAGAAAGGGAAGCAAATCCTACCAATCTTGAAGTGTATAAAAGAGATGGCAAGAGGGAACCCGCCTGAGGGATGTCGTTGAGATGGGGCAAAGTCTAAAGTCCAGAGAAACAGGATCTTGTCAAACGTGAACGCGTCCGAGGAATGTCCATTACGAACTGTTTGAAAAGACATTGAGAAAACAAGGGAAGTAAATACTGCTAAAGAGAAGAGAAGGGACTGAGGCAACCGAGGGAGATCCGGCTGAGAAGAGAAGGGTCCGAGCCTGGCTGAGGGAGATACGGCTGAGAAGACAAGGGTCCAAGCCCAACCTAGGGAGATCCGGTTGAGATTTAAGAGGGGACCGAGCCCGACCGAGGGAGATCCAGGGGTGAAGCCTCCCCCAAGTATTGGCAGTCCAGAGGAGTCTGAGCCTGACTGAGGGAGATCAGGCTTAGATTTAAGAGGGGTCCGAGCCTGCACAAGGGAGATCCAGAGGTGACGCCTCACCCAAGTATTGGCAGTCAAGAGGGGTCCGAGCCCGACCGAGGGAGATCCAGGGGTGAAGCTATCATCCAAACTTCATAGAGAAAAGAACTGAAACGTAAATTGTGGAAGATAAGCGAAGGGTCAGCGCCCAGAAGAGGGTGTCCCAGGGGTGAAGCCATCACCCTATGTAAATAGAGGTTGGGGTGAAACCCTCACCCTGTGTGAACAGTGGTTAACAATTGAGATGGGTCAGGGTCCAGAAGAGGAGGACCCAGGGGTGAACCATTATCACCCTAAGGAACTTTCATTTGGTTAAAGGAACTTTTCTTTTATTACTTTGAACATGTCAGGCCCTTGAAGGCAAGAGACTTTTAAAGGAATCAAGACTTAGCCATTGACGGCCCTGATAGCTGAAAGCTGAACTATCATCTTGTGCTGGGAAAGCTCGAGAGTGTGCTGTGCTCCAAGATCCCACCTTACCCTGTGCTCAAACCGTGGGGAAGGGAGACCCAGGCTACTGACATATTATTTGAGAACACTTCTTTCTTTTCTTAAGAACTATCCCCTACCCCTTTTTATGAGTTGTAAGGTTTTGCAATAAGTTATTAGTATAGGACCTTTTATTTGACACAACACCACTAGGACTGACTTAATTTTCATTTGATTTTCAACGCTTGCTCCCATCTTAGATTTAGGTTTAGATTAGGCATTTGTCCAAGCTGCATACATCATTCATTGTTCATTATAAACCTTTGAACTGTGATCACTTGTGTCTGTCTTACTTTGTGCCACCATGATCTCCTCACATATGATCCAACTGATGATAGTTGGAGAGCACACTTACACAAAAAGAATCCAGATAGAGATTTCCATGTCCTATCCTCAGAAATCTTGGGGTCAAGAAACAGATCCTATCAGTCCCCTTTTTCCATTGAAGGGGAGAAATGTATGGAGAATATGTCACCACCCGTCCAGCCCTTGAAACGAGAATGGGAGTCCAATTTTTTCCCCTGACCTCTCAAGCCATTTCACCCATCCGAAAGGATGTTGGGGGCAAAACATACTGTCTTTTTTGTCCACAGGATTATTTTCTACAGGGAAGGGACAAGGCTCTGATCTCTGTGCAAAGAGTGAAATATCCCTTGGGTTGATCCTTCTTTATTTTGCCTTGTAAAGAAGGTAAGGTAAAAATATTACCTCTTATCTCTCACGAAGATGAATTGACCTTCGTATTTCTGAACTTGTCAACAAACCCAGTAACAATCTATATGGGAGGCCGAATAGGAATTCTGGCATATGAAACCATGTGGAGAACACTGAGACAGAATCTCCTATGTGAGACCATAAGGGAAATATCCCCAGAGAAAGTATTAGGAGGAAACCTAGAAATCCCTTCTATCCGAACTAAAGCCCGAGAACACCATCATTATTCCTTAAAGGGAAAAGTAGAAGATGAACTAGGCAGAGAGAAGGGGAGAAACCCAAACGGCAATACACAAGAAGGACCATATATTAACCAGGTGGGCTAAAACCTGGGGACTGAGCATGTCATCAAAATTTTGTTTAGCCCCTTGAATAAGGACAGAAGATCTATATCCACTATCTCTCAGGGTAATTCAGAGACCTCCCAAGGTAAACAATGCCTATTCTTTGGGGGAATGGGCCACGTTAGGGAGATCTGCCCCGACAAGCTAGAAGAAGTGTTAATGCTCGCTCTAGAAAGAGAGAAGGAAGTGAAAGAACTCTTAAAATCATTTCCTCCACAAAAAAAGAACCAGGCATGGGTGGAATGCCCCAGCCATAATAATCCTGGGACGTTCGATGGAACGACCATTCCGGGTTCTATTCTGGAAAGCCTGAGCTGACAAACCGGATGTTCCACGAAGAAGTCTCTAAGTGAAACCCCTCCGCCTAACCAGCATAGGGGAAGAGCATATGAGAAAGTTGAGGGTATTCTCCCAGCAAGACTTCGAGAATCCCTTATTCAGGTGGCCAGGGAAGGGCTGGCGTTCTCACATCCCAACCCTGGGGGTGGACGAGCAAGGAAGGATCACCTGGGTAGGGCAGCCCAGGTTGTGCTCGGAGAAATGCCCCAGGTGAGACGCAGTGTACTACCGGGGAAGAAGGAGGATGGGATCCGTAAGACCTTTCTAGGATAATCCAATTCTAAACCCCTTCCTCACGATACATTTTCTGTAGCCAAAGCCAATAAACCATCTGTCTTTCCCAAAACATGTAAGAACCCAAAAATCAGTGACATGGGAAACTACATCTCCCAGAATCCTGTCTTCCTGTTACGTACCCGAATATCCCCATCAGTTCTTCTCCACGTCCCTCTGATTGTTTCCCACACTCACAACAGGCTCAGATAAAACTACTGTTCCCACAATCCCTCTTGTTTATTTTACAATAACAATCTGTCATTCTAGTTTGTTCCACACACCCTAAAAATCTCAACCTTCCGAAATTACCCAAATCCCATGAAACACCTCTTCCTTTCTATACCCCATAGAATACTCTAATTCTTTAATTCCCCCTTTCTGACATGAACACCTTTGCACGACGGACTGCAATAAAACTGTTTACCTGACGATCCTTTCCTTTCCCCACAGGGATAAAAGGTGGAACAAGAGGACACAGGACGGCACGGGCAGCACGACAAGGCGGCAAAGCAGGGGCAGCAGTTCAAACAATGGAGAACGGCGGCAGGAATCGAGAGGATGGCGAGGAGAGAAGTAACCTTGCCCTTTTCGTCCCAGACCCACAGAACATTTGTGGAAGAGAGTCTGAGACCGCACACTATAGCAGAAGTGTCTTGTAGCAGATGCCAACGGTGCACAGGGCAAGCCTATGTCGATAAGCAGAAGCGAGAGAAGCACCCACCTCCGTGGCACTGGCCTTGACTCCAATGAAGAAGAAAAGTCAAGCGGTTCATCATAGCCGGTGACTCGAAGGAGAAACAATAAGAACCAGGCTGTGTTGAGTGAGAATTGCAAAGTGGCAAGTTTGAACCAAGATCAATGAACGATGAAAGAACAGTAAAAGCAGGGCTCAAGTCGAGGGTACACACGGGGGGACTCAGTCCACCCACTTTATTCAGAGGGTGGACTCAGTCCCCTGCAGCTAAAATGAGAAACATTGAATGTCCTCTTTGAATTTATGAATTAAAGCTGTCCTCGGCAGTCGGCAGATTTGTAGGCCGGACAATTCACCACTAGACTATATAACCTGATGAACCAGATGAACCCCATTTCGGTACTGCAAGTTCCAGGGAAAGCATTTGGAGTTTAAAACATGCACACTTTTTAAAGTTTTCAAAAACACCATTAGAAAAAAATACCCTCTCTTGGTTTTGTGTGTGTGTTGATTGTATGAAAGACAAATGCCATTTGTCCTGTTCAATTTAATAAGATGTGCATATTTCACCTTTATATTCTAATTTGTGGCGATGCCACATCCCATTGCATTTGTTGATGAGTCCCCCCACTTTAATTTTAGGACTTGACCCCTTGAGTAAAAGTGTAAAAGTGGGTGATCAGCTGCCAAGGGAAACCAGCACCACGTGGGCGCTGACTCAAGAGACTCTAATCGATCCCTATCTGAGAAAAACTACAGATACCAGAAGGCTATAGGCGGGCCACCGAAATAGGTCAAAGTGATCATACTGAGGGTCAATTAAAATCCCTGTACAATCGAAAGAATTTGATCTATAAACTGTGTGAAAGAAAGGGAAGCGAATTACACTAATTTTGAAGTGTATAAAAAAAGCAGCAAGAGTGAACGCGACCGAGGGATGCCAGTGAGAAAGGGCAAAGTCTAAAGTCCTGAGAAACAGGATGCTGACATACGTGAACCTGACCGAGGAATGTCCACTATGAACTATTTGAAAAGACATTGAGAAAACAAGGGAAGTGAATCCCACTAAAGAGAAGAGAAGGGTCCCAGCCTGACCGAGGGAGATCCGGCTGAGATTTAAGAGGAGTCTGTGCCCGACCGAGGGAGATCCAGGGCTGAAGCCTCACCCAAGTATTGGCAGTCAAGAGGGGTCCTAGACCAACAGAGGGAGATCCAGGGGTGAAGCTATCATCCAAACTTCATAGAGAAAAGAACTGAAGTGTAAATTGTGGAAGATAATAAGTGAAGGGTCAGCACCCAGAAGAGGGGGGGACCCAGGGGTGAAACCATCACCCTATATAAACAGTGGTTGGGGTGAAAACATCACCCTGTGTGAACAGTGGTCAACAATTGAGAAGGTTCAGCGCCCAGAAGAGGGGGATCCAGGGGTGAACCATTATCACCCTAAAGAACTTTAATTTGGTTAAAGGAACTATTCTTTTATTACCTTGAACACATCAGGCCCTCAAAGGCAAAAGACTTTTAAAGGAAACAAGACTTAGCCATTAACGGCCCTGATAGCTGAAAGATGCTCCAAGATCCCACCTTACCCCGTGCTCAAACCATGGGGAAGGGAGACCCAGGCTACGGCATCCTGACATATTACTTGAGAATACTTCTTTCTTTTCTTAAGAACTATCCTGCATCCCTTTTTGTATTAGTTGTAGTTTGGCAATAGGTTTCTTAGTATAGGACCTTTTATTTGAAACTACGCCACTAGGACTGCCTTATTTTTCATTTGATGTTCGACTCTTGCTCCCATCTTAGATTTAGGTTTAGATTAGCCATTTTTCCAACCTGCATACATCATTCATTGTTCAATAAACACCCTTGAACGGTGATCACTTGTGTCTGTCTTACTTGTTGCCACCATGAGTTCCTCACAGCCCCTTCAGGTTTCTCACACGCTGTCAATGGTATTAAATCTGCTGTTAATTGGGTTCCTATGATGGTATCAGGAGCCCTCTTAGTACGAGACATAGCAGAATTAAATTGAATGCTTCCCCGTGGATTTACAAACTCGAAGAAAATAGAAAAAAACAGTAACATATGATCTGACCAATTTACTGGCATCTTATTCAGATGAAACATTGTAAGCCCTCTATACAAAATAATGTCCAGACAATGGCCCAGATTATGTGAGACAGAGGAGTTTAGTAGAATTAAATCATGAACTATAAATCATGAACTATCAATAATTCATTCAGTCTCTGCCAATCTGTGTTATGGGAGACATTACATGGCACATTAAAATCTCCAAGAATCAGCAATTTGGGGCTTTGTAGCGCCTCTGATGCTAGAAACAGATCCAAATGATGAAAAAAGGTTCCAGTAGACCCAGGTGGCCGATAACATAATGAACGCATAGACTTCAGAGTGATCATCCCATTTTAGACCACAAAAATATATTATGTTAAATGCAGATTTAAAGGCTATAGCAATCCCTATGGATAGGGGCTTCTGACAAGGGGCACACATGAATGACATTTGAGGTGGGATACACAGTGTATTAGGCATTGTTTGGTTATTGATCCCTCCTATTCCCTGCCTCTAGCCATGTTAATCCCTATGGCTAATCTCACCCATTCCTGCCCATCTCGGGAACTCTAAGCTCTTCTATGGACACAGGCATCTTGGATGACTGTCTCTAAGGAAGCTGAAGCCTGTTTAGCTCAATGGGGTTGCGTGTCTGCCTGAACCTAATGGGGCATTCCACCTCAGCACATTTAGCCTGCAAAGCTCCCAGCACCAGGTTGTGCTCTGACGATGCCTGCCTGCCACAAACTGATAAAGCAGAGTACCCCGGACCATTGCTCTGGTGTGACTGCCTGTGCGTTAAGATCTGATAATGTACAGGCCATGGGCTGGGTTTATTGTTATGCTCTGACAATAGACTGTGCAACAAGATCTGCACACTGCCTCTCAGAGACATGGGCACCTGGCCGACGCCGTACTTCGACATGCATGATGCTTTGCAGTTATGTAACAGCCTGACCTGTTTTACCAGCTTGTTCGCTTAATGTGCTATATATAAATGTTGTATCATTTTAAATACATGTTCTACGTTTAAAATGATTTGTTGAAAATGAAAAGTGTAAGGTCTTCCCATTAAAGGGGCAGGCCCCAGTGGCAAAGGGAACCAGTGCAATTACCGCCACATGAGTCGGTACATCGATGTTCGCCGGGGCACCACACATACAGTGTTCCCTCCCACAAAGGGTGTGACGTGGCCCGAGTAGAGTTTCAAGTACTTTTTTTTAAAGAGGAATCACGCAACAACATTGATCTTTAGTAAGAGGGGGTGTCGGGTGTATCAAGGTGAGTGCTCTGCAAAAACAGCGCCATCTGAGAGCCAGCCTTGGACTGGGGTGGGCCTTTGGATCCGTAACTATCCCTGTGCTGTGAAAATCGCAGGTCTGTGATTGTGTGCATGCAAAGAACGTGCTCCTGCCTGAAAGGGATCTTTTGTGAGATTGTGCAGGCTGAGACTGAGCATGTTCTGGGCTGATGTGGTTCTGTGACGGTGTGCGTGCAATTACCGTTCTCTGGGTTGAGGCAGGTCGGGAGTGTGTGTCTGTGTGTGCGCCGTCAGAACTACTGGGCTCAAGCAGGACTGTGAGTGTGCATTCTCTGGTCTCGGTCTGTGACTGTTTGCATGCTGGGAGTACTGCTACTCTTCACTGGCCCACAGAGTTTCAAACAGAATATGTTATGCAAACATACCATGTAAGAGCTTGAAGGTTTTACTTGAAACTAAAAATGCATGCGAGTTACTTCATAGTGTGATACAGGCATGGTATCAAGAGACGACACAGACAAGTGAAACACTATTTGAAAACCTTTATTCTCAATGGTCAGGATGGTGTAACTGTTAAAGGGACTTGCGGGTAGAGACATGCCCACACACCGAAGGGAGAAAAGTACAGAAGCAGCAGGAGTGCAAGGAGTCCTGCAGACAAGAAAGGATAGGCAACAAAGGCAGTGAACAGAAAAGGGCAGGGAGTACAAGTTAATCAAACATGTTAGGTTCCCTCTTGGGGTGTACGCAGATTGGGGAAGAGTTTCCCACAGAACCAGGGAAACTCCAGCCTTCTGAGCAGTTTACTATTACAGGGCCCCATTCTGAATGCTTATGGAAAGGAGCAGCAGCTGTGGGTGTCTGTGTCTGGACCCTAAGGCATGAACAAGGAAATAGTACTTACAAGACTGAAACCTGTAAGGGTCCAGCAGGAACTGAACAATGAATGCCTCCTGAAACAGGAACCAGCACACCGTTCGCAATGACACAAGGTACAATACTGAAACGCGACAAAGGAAAGGGGCAGAGATTGCCTGCTGGAAACCCAGCAGGCAAACTCTGAACAAAGGAATTACTCAAGTTACAAGTGAAGACAAGAACTGTAACATAAATATCCAGGGGGAAAAAGGAAGTAAAAGTGAGCAAGGTTCAGGGCAGAGAACCAGAAGAAAGAAGATAAGCAAGAAAACTAGAATCTAAGTGCTGGGGCAAGGAGACTGGAAACTGCAGACTGCTAACAAGGAACAGTAACTCTGGGTGGGAAAACGTGCAGGACTGAAGACAGATAATAAAGAAACTGTAGCTGTGAAGTGGGATAACCAGGGCAGGACTGAAGAATCAAGGAAGACAGTGCCAGGTATCATTAGGAATGGGCACAGAACAAGGAACTGAAGGCAGGGAACAAGATAATTTGTGTTAGAGTGCAAGGGGCTGTAGACGGGGAACAAAGGACTAAGCAAGGGGGGGCACCAGCTGCAGTGAAGGAAGCACAGAGTTGCAGGACAAAAGGCAGGGGAGTGAAGGCAGGGTAGCAGGGCTCTGGAACAAGAGCAGGTTTTGGAAATAACAGGACACAGCAGAAATCCAAGGATCAAAGGACTGGAAGCAAGCTCAATGCAAGAGACTTGTGCTCCTGTAGGTAGCTGCTTAAATACTGACCCGTCCTGTGCTGAAGCAGGCTAATTAACAGCACCTGGAGCAGCACACCTGAAGGTAATTGGCCTCCTCCCTCTCTGCTCCTGGGAAAATGAAAGCAGCACAGATCTCTAAGGTTTCCGGGGATTGTAGTTCTAAGACTGCTGCATAGGAATAGCCAGGGAATGGGAACTGCCACAAGGTGCATTATGGGACATGCATTTTGTGAAATTAAATAAGGAAGTTCCAAAGTCTTGCAAATGGAAAGTAAAGACAAAATGTCAATAGGTATTTTCCGGAAAGGTTTATGGTGATGAATGAGTACCATATAGTCCACAATGGGTGCCAATTGATGCTCTAATGGCACAGTCATGACAGTAACGCCTAACTTGTTCTCTAATGGAAAGAAAACTAAGCGAAGTCTAAGTATGTCAGTCCAAAACAAAATACTGTCTGTGTCAAAACCTTTGCTTGTCCTCACTTCTACAGAATAATAGAGTGATTGGGTTTTGGTCAACTCAATAGTGTTCAAAATATAGTTACAGTGACAATGGAGCCTTTCTGCAGCTCCCTTCCCCAAATTTAAGGCACTCAGGATTATAAAGTTCCACAAATCTCCCAGGTTTCACTTGGCACAAAGTTCACTTTATTTATTTAATTTATTTATTTATTGTCCATTTGTAAGGTGCTTGAACATCAAGGAATTGCGTTCAAAGCGCCCACAGGGCAAAGGGGAGGGAACAGGGGAACAGAAGGCAAATAAAATAACACTGATGAACAAAGACAGAGGCGGCCCTACTAAGCCTTGTGAGCATTCAGATCGTGCAAGTGCAGCCAGAGGGAAGGGACAAGGGGAGGGGGTAAGTGCTAGTGGTTCCTGTTAGGCAAGATTGTATGCAGTACCCTTTGGGTGCACTACAATAACCCTGACCTCCTGGCAATAGGGACCCAAACTTTGGTATAAGTCTGAACTACACAGGTTGGTAGTGTGGCTGAGCAGCCAGGTTTATCGCAAGAGGGGTGGGTCAATGTGAGCAGTAATGTTGTGACACAGAGTTTCACAATAGCAGTTATTCCAATAAACACTTATACTCAAGGTTTCTTGATAAAACAATTATTAATTTATTTCACAATCAGTTATATAAGCCTTCTTCACAAGGGAGCAAAACATGTAACAATTAAAATACACTTCAAAACACACTCTTAGTTTCTCTAAATCAGATGATACCCATTGGGGATGGCACACAGATACTTCCTAAACCCTATGGTGACTTAAATAGGTAAAACACTGTGGACATTGATTTATCACTGATACATTTAGAGCAATACTGAGTTTGGTGCAAAGGTTAGATAGGGGAATAAAACAAAGTTTAACAAATAATTCATAAACTGGTAAGTACTTTTGAAAACCTTCCAATGCAGAGTAAAGTAACCCATTCCTTGGGAAAAGGTAAAGCACAGAGTCAGAGGTAAAGAAGAGTCACTCAGGGAGCCAGGACAGCCAATGTTAATTGCACAAAATGTTGATTATGGGGGATCTCAATGCTCAGATTGAGCCGGTGTCCACTTTGTTTGATGCCACGTCAGAGGAGGATAATGTCTGGGGTGTGATTCCCCTGCTTACTAGCCCCTTAAGGAGGCAGTACGAGGCAGTGCATGAGATGGTCATCCCCTTAGCCTCGGTTAATCTTAGGGCGTGTAATGGACATTTTCCGGGTGACTGCCCTGCGGCGCATACTTTTGACAATGGTCGTTCGTCTAGCGAAATTGATTATATGTTTGTCAATCTGGAGGCCTGGAGATTTATTGAGGCATTGGAAATCACCAGGAGGGTGTAGAGTGACCAGCACCCACTATGTATGACGGTGAGCAAGGATTTCTGGGTGGGATATAGGAGGGAGCAAGGGCACCCAAGATGACATAACACTTGACCCTGATTTATTGGACCAGGCAAGGAAGAATGTGAGGTGGGGTCGCTTGGACCTGGAAGGGGTTCTCCTGCAGGTGTATGCTGCAATTTGACCTGTTCTTGAGGACTTTGCAAGGTCAGACCCGAGAGATGCTGCAGCCTTGATTAAGTTCCATGGTATTACCCAAATTGACCTTTTACAATTCACCTTTTGCACAATTGACCTAATTATAATGGTCCTAATTGACCTTCTGCACAATTGACCTTTATATTATTTTACTTATTGTATATATGTATTGGGTTGGTTTTGGATTATAAATATTAAAAGGGGATTGGGTGGGGGGTTGTGGGGGTTTTTGGATTGGGTGGGGGGCTGTGGGGGTTTCCCCCCGCATACATGTCCTAATTGACCTTCTAAATTAGGTCAATTCTCCCGAGGTCAATTGTGAAAAGGTCAATTAGTATACAACCAGTTCCATGAGGAAATCATGGGGACAGTAGGACCCTATTGTTCTAAACCTGCGACGAACACATATAAGTCTAGGGAGAAAGCAACACCCTGGTACGACAGGGAATGTGGGAAGCCAAGGGGCGCCTTATAGCTGCTTCTAAGTGTAAAGGGCCCCTGAGATGCATTGGGGTTAGACAGGCAAGATCCGCTTACCACACGTTATTGAGCGAGAAGAAAAGGGGCTGACACGAGTAGCTATGGGGGATCTCCTGGAGGCAATTACCTGTGGGGATTCTAGGGGATTTTGGTCCAAGATGGGAGGTGTACACCAGGGGAGCCAAACCCAGCTGTATGGTTTAATTCCAGAATCAGTATGGGCAGATTATTATGGTACCCTTTACCGCAAGGACCCCGGGACTTCGATGGAGTTCTGCACTGCTGGCGATTGCCCTGTGCTGGCCCCGGCTCTACCCCTATCTCCCATAATGCACACAGAGGCCCAGGCGGAGCGTGCATTGGCGTGCCAGAATCTGGGCAAGGCCCTGGGCCCAGATAGAGTCCCGATAGATTTTTTCAGGAATGAGTCTTCAATATGGGTGCCTTATTTGACCAAGTTATATAACGCTGTGTTGGCCAGTACCATGATTCCGGGGTCTTGGACTGGGGCTGAAATAGTCCCAATACATGAAAAGGGTGAGCGCAATGACCTGGGGAACTTTAGACCAATTTCCTTGCCGGATGCTGGGGGGAAGACGTTTGCCAGGGCACTTTTATTCCACTTGGATGAGTGGGTATTGAGTTCCGGTGTAATTGATCATTGCCAGGCGGGATTTTGTGAGGGCCAAAGTCTTCGGCTGCGCTTGATCTGTGAAAAGTATTCTGTTCTGAGAAAGCTCAGTGTCTATGCTGTGTTTGTGGACTTCTGCACCGCTTTCGATACAGTCCCACGGGCACATTTGTGGAATGTCCTGGAGGGGCGTGGGATCCCTGTGGCTCTGCTTACAGCAATTCAGAGAACTTGGCGGTGGTCCGCTGGAGCTAAGAGGGAATCACTTCCCGTAGTATTGCTATACAGAAGGGAGTCTGCCAGGGATGTGTGTTGGCGCTGAGGCTGTTCTGCATTTTCATTAGTGAAGTTTTGAAGAGGTTGTTGGCCGCCCAGACTGACGCCCCTTTGCTAGTAGGCAACAGGTTTCCTGCATTGTTGTTTTCCAGTGATGCTGTGCTCCTCTCTCTCACGCCGGCTGGTGTGTACAAACAATTGGAGATTTTTGTGTCTTTTGCAAAGAAGAATGGGCTTGCCTTGAATATCACAAACACCAAGATTATGATCTTCAATGCCAATTCCAAGAAGAAGCACAAGCCCTTATCTCTCTTTGAAGAGGGGGGTGCAATTGAGCAGGTTCAGTCCTATGATTATCTAGGTCTGAGAATTATGGCATCATGCAGTTGGAGAATGCAGGTTAAGAAGGCCAACCTCACATTGGCTAGATATAGCGGGGCCCTCAATATATTCACCAACGAACATGGGAATGGTGCAGTGCAGGTCTGGCTGGAGGCCTACAGAGCACACGCACGTCAGGCAGCATTGTTTGGGGCGGAACTCTGGGGGCACGCAGAGACCATGTGCCTTGCAGTGACTGAGACAACATTTCTGAAGAATATCCTTGGGTTGCCCACTGCGGCCCGAACATCCCAGTGCTTTTGGAAACGGGATTGGAGGGGTTTGAGATGATCTGGAAATTACGCCACTGGGCTCACCTCTTGTCTAATCCTCACCTTTGTGAATACAATGAGGCAGTTACAGATGTTTTGTCCCAGCAGGGGTCAGCTCCTTAAAGTGGGCTGCCCATGTGAAAGGATATCTGGGTTTGCTGGGTTTGGAGGATTACTGGTCAAATCCCTCAATCATCACACCAGTTGCAAAGGAAGCAATCAAGAGCGCAGCAGGGGCAAAGGCAGCTGGCCGGATATCTTTCAATAAAGACGCAGGCCGGCTGCAAAGAATACCTGGACTATGTCTCACCAAGGTGGGAAAGAGCATTATATTTAAAGTTTTGTATTGGAATCTTGCTGACATCTGTATTTTGACATAGATGGAATATTGCTGTTTCTGCGTCATGTATCCTTTGTGGTGAGTCTGAAGAGACAGTACAATGCCATTTGTTACTCTGTCTGAGTGAAAAGGTTGGAGTCCTGGGGGACGCCACAGGTGGTGATAGAGGTGGGAGAGGAGCAGGGGAGCCAACCTATGAATTTCCCGCGGGGTGCTCAAATATAGGAAGTGACATCACCAGCAGTTATATGACAGCATTTCCACATAGTCGCCAACTTGGTGAAAGGGGGCTTGAGGGTGCGCAGAACAATGGAAACATTGGCTAGCATGTACTGCATATACAAAAGTCATGTAAGAAAGAGGTTTAAGCCTTCCATTGCATTCCAGTAAGCAATCACTGCCCCTACTCCACCCCTCTATAATCATCCAGGTTGTAGTAGCCCTCAAAAGGCAGAGCAACACAACTAGGATGGGAGAACAAAATGCTCGCTAAACAGAAGGTACAGCTGCAAGGTGGAATACCACCACCAACACCAAAAAAAGTTCCCAATTTAAGGGAAAACAAGTAAAGAAGTTTCCTGATTAAAAAGGACAACAGTGCTTTGTCAATATCTACATCATACCCTTCATACCGCAACATGACCATCACCCCAAAGGTGGTCAAATGCCCACCTGAAGCTATGGCAGGTTTTTAGACCGTATTGCTGTACAAGGAGAACCGTCTGGAAGTTGGTCACTGCACTTTAGTGCATGAGACACTACTACCCCTGGGAACCGGGCAGATGTACTATTGGACAGCAATATTGTTTTAGGTCCACCTTCTGTGTGAATATGTATATTATGATGTTTACCCATTTGGTTTTTTTTATTAACATTAGATGCTATCAGTATCTTCGCTACAGTTTCCGTAAACCACTTGCATTATAGTGGCTTTTATACTCAAATAGAAACACATTAGAAATGCTCACTTTTATTTAGTATTTATGCATATTTATTAACCTGTAAAGATATTGTATGAGCATTAAGAATGGTATGGTCAAACACACAGTTCACTGTTGCTAATATTAGTGAGTAGATACCAAACATCCTACTCTTCTATTTACTTAGAACATATTAAAACTACCAAGCAAGATGTGTGTGATGCCGTCACCCAGTAAAACCTCAACAAATAATAATAATAATATATCAAACTTACAATAAATAGTGCTGCTGTAGATTGGTCAGCCTGGAGAACAGGTGAGCTGTTTTCATTGCAGCACCTTTCCCGTGCAAAATGTATTTTTACAGTCAACAGTTTGTTAAATAAATTCATCTGCAATGGCTTCAACATCCAGATGTGCAGCATCATCTTTGTGTCCATGTAGCAAAGCAACAGCATTTAATCGAGCCTGGCCCATTGTAGCTCTCAGATATGTTTTGATGTGCCAAAGGCAAGAAAAAGAACGCTCCGAAGAACAAGAGAATACAGGGATAGTTACTGCAATTTGAAGTAGTCGGGCCAGTTCTGGGAACAAATTGCGCATCGGATGACCCCTTTCACCTTGGAACAAGTCAAGGACATCCTGAAAACACATAACCGGAGTCTTAACCCTCTGTACAAGTTCAAGGAACATATTTCTATGTAGCTCTAGATTGCATTCATGGAAGTCAGTCTTATAAAAATTCATGACATATTCACTGGTGGCATTCCCTGTAACAAATCTTTCTATGTTAACCATATGGTCACATGCAGTTGTATTGAAACGTTCTGACAAAGCTACCAATGTATGGTCCATGAGTTCATAATAGCCTGGTCTATAGAGGTCTTTGGGAGACTGAAAAACATGGGGGTGCTGTGCAATTTTCCTTGCTCTTCTTTGCACAAAATGTTCCTCTAGTTCCACATCTAAATCATCGGCCGCTGATGTGGTTTTTGAGAAGTCTTCAAATCCCTCACGCAGTTGTGCAATTATCGTCTTAAGGTTTTCAATCATGACCGATGCTTCATAGAACCTTAAATTGACCTTCTGTAGAGCAGTGTTCACAGTTTCAACACGGGAAAATACCATATAAAGAAGATGAAGACCTAGAAAGGTTTCGAGTTTATGGAGTTGCAAGTGCAACCCATGGGCTTTTGCTCCTGCTTCAATGTGGGTATCGGCTGCAATCCCAGAAATTCTATTACAGAACTGTAGTTAGCAAGCACAGTCTTCAAAGATTTTGCTCGAACTGTCCATCGGGTAGGACAGAATGGAAGAAGTTTGACACTCCCTTCCTCTTGACAACGTTCAAAACAAGCAAGGCGTTTTGGGGGATTTCAAATGAACCCAATCAAGTCGTTTACAAAAACCAATAGATCCCTGAACTTGTCAATTCCCATAGCTACATCCTGAACTACTAAGTTCAGATTGCGTGCAAAGCAGTGCACATAAATAGCTTGTGGTGCCACCTCCTGTACCAATGTCTGCAAACCATGTCGACGTCCAGCCATATTAGAAGCACCGTCATAACACTGCCCCGACAGTTTTCCATTTTATAGCCAAACCTCAGGAGAACATCTTTTAAAATGGCAAACAGAGTTTGTGATGTAGTGCTAGACGTTTGATAAAAGCCAAAGAAAATCTCCTCTACCTGAAGAACCTCTTTTGCAATACGAAAGACTACAGAGCCCTGCTCTTTTATTGATGCACCAGCAGTCTCATCTAAAATAATAGAAAATAATGTTGCATCATGAATCTCTCATCAGGCCACGGAGCAAATTATGTGACATAATTTCCAGCATTTCATTTAATATGTCATGCGACATCCATTTGTACTCTGCTCTTTGAAGCCAGGTTTGTAGTTCTGGGACATCTCTGCTACGAAGCGACAGAATTGCAGTTAGATTAGAGTCCTCGTCAGTATGGCCCCGAATTGCAAGACCTTGCAGAGCTAAAGCCAACAATATGGTCAAGATATTCACCAGCGCACTTCTGTTATCCCTCATCTGCTTCAGGTGGCCCAACGACAGAGCTGCTGCAACATTCGTACCCCTTTCCACAGATGCTAGCGCCATTGCAGCCGCCCAATGAAGGTTTGAACTCTGATGGCTGTTGCATCTCTCTATGGCCTTCTTCAAATTTTTAAATCCATGTTTAATGAAAGCATTCCAGACATCCTTATCACGGCCACTTTTGGCCATGGCATACCCTTTTCATTAGCAGACTGGCATACGTTACAGAATATTTTTTCAACAGACTCATCGTATGTAAGCCAGTTATAGGTTTCTAACCATTTCCTTTGGAAAGTGCGGCCGTGCTGGGACTTTAAAACATTTGATTTGTTCATGTTTGTGGAGCATTCCTGTGTCACATTGCTGCCGCCAACATCACTGACTGTAGGTGCATTTGGTATATTTTGCACAGATTGTGCCTGGCTGTTTGATGCAACTGTGGAGCACGAAATTGCTGCAACTGCATTGTCAGACACATGGGACATCTGCTTCGGTTTCGCAGGGGTTATTGTAATAAACCTCTCCATGATGGCTTTGGGATTTCAGATGCGTATTTTCCAGGGGACGTGGGAGATGCGGTCGCTGCTAGGTATACTGTCTCAGAAATCGTTTAACTGGCATACAACTGCAAGAAAAACATTGGATGCTGTAATTCATGAAAAAAGCATCTCTAAAAGCAAGACATTTTCTTATGTTTCTGTTTGAGTTTCCTGACTTTACACTGTATTAGGTTCAGTTTATCATCAATCAATGTATCGCATTGTGCAAGTGACAGTTGCTAAGACGTTACCTCTGGGCCACCAGGTTCGCAAATAGTTAGGGATGTAACTTTATTTATTGGATTTATTTATTTAGCATTTGTAAGGCACTTATACATCAAGTAAATTGAGTTTCAAAGCGTCCACATGGAGGGAACATGGGAATAAAAAGCAAGTCTAACAACGAAAGATAGAGGCAGACCTACTAGGCCTTGTGAGCATTCAGAATGTGCAAGTGCAAAGAGAGAGAAGGGATGAGGGAGTGGGGGTAAGTGCTAGGTGTACCACAGAGGATCTTCTCTGTTGTTGTTTTGTTCAAAAGAGAAGTCTGCAGTATGTGTTACACTGTTGTCCTGCTTCAGGCTCACGGAACAACGTGAAGTGGAGTGTCAGGACATTCTCCATTCATATATCCACCCAAGCACAGACCAAAAAATGTAATTGCTATGGAGCAGAGTGCAACAAGATGCCCAAGGCAGCTCTGCAATCTCCAAGATGACAGCCTGACTCTATATCCTTACAAAGTGAAGCAGTGTTAACCATTCATGTTTATCTCCTCAGCCTTTAGCTTTACTACAAGGTGGCTCTCTAATAAAGTGACCTAGTGGGACCCTTTGCTATATTAAACACTGCTTCAGTCCTTACCTTGGGTGTGGGATGGAACAGTGTGATACCTCATGTCCTGGGCATATCCACAGTTACAGTAGTGGAAAATGAGTTATTTATCTAGCGCTTTCCCCAAAGCGATGTACACAGGACATATTCACACACACAGACGCACAATTACCACCCAACCGAAGTTGGTACTCATTTATCGACCTCTGTTGGAAGGATGAAAGGCTGAGTTGGACTTGCCGGATTCGAACCTGCAGATCACACTGAGTTTGCACTGCAGCAGCATGCGCTTATCAGAAGAAGGACACATGATATGGAATGCGAGGAGCCTGTGTGTAAATGACCCTGCACTGATAAACATTGGTCAAGCCAGCGGATTTAGAAATATGTTCACTTAAAAGGACACAGTCCCATCGAAAATATAGGAACAGGAACCCCCAGTGGAACAGGAACCCCCAGTCAACACCGCAGATCACCCCATACAGACCATAGCAAAAACTTTAAAAATTGTATTTTTTATTGTTTAGTCAAATTTCATTAAGAAGTTAGTAAATAGTTTGAAGTTCACACAAGGAAATAACATACAAAAATATAACACTAATAAAGTGCGATGTATCATAAAAGTGATAGTCACAAAAGGAGGCTGCAAACAATTCACTGCCAGTTAACAGTACAAGGGAAAAATAGCAATAATCCCTCATATAAATGTTCAGTTGCCAGGACAACATACTCCATCGGGGAAAAACCAATCTCTCGAGCAGGAGAAGCCAGGTCAACTGGGCAAATGTGGATATAGGAATTTAATTCATAAGTTGATTAAATCAACCTATCACATAGGCAGGAAAGAAAAAGGACAAATGTTTTGGTCCCAAATAGGGCAGTCCAATAATGTATTAGCACTGCAAAGCCTCACAATCCTAAAACCATACACTAAAAATCTGACATAGGATGCTATACGTCAACTACTAAAGTGGCATGCATAGATTCACACAAATACATATAAACAATGTAGTAGGCATGAGACCAAAAAAAGTAGTTTTGATGGAAAAAACATCTAACTGGATTGCAGATGATGTCCATCTTCATCAGGACGTGGCATTCCCGTACACATATTCTTGAAAATTCGTCTGTGTTTTTTATACAGATACACAGATTGTTGAACATTAAAAACAGCCTTTATTTTAAAGGTAGTATCAAACGGATAATAGTTTTGCCTAAAACAGAAAGAAAAAAACAAACATGTAAACAATGCAATGGTCTGTACACATAAAACCAGGTGATCTCAGGGTTAACCCAAGGGAACCATTCCCACACTTGTAGATTCAGACATATCTTTAAATTTAATTTTAATTTAATTTATTATTAATGTGTTACAGCTTATTATATGCTTTTCACATGACATAAGAAATTACATTCAGCAAAAGAAAAACAATTGATCATACAAATAAATACTAGCATATTAAATGAAAAAAGAAAAGAAAATGATAACATAAGGAGCAAAATAAGCAGAATAAACAAAGAAAAAGGAGAAGAAGAAAAAAGAATTGAGCATAAAAAGAGAAATGAGTTACATTCAAAGTTCAAAGTTAAAAGAATGTACGGATGTGTTCGTAATCCACCAGTGGATGTATATTAATTCTTTTACGTATTAAAGACTACAAGTCTAAATTGTAATTGCTGGTGGGAAAATTATAAAGAATTTTTGTTTCCTAATAAAAACTTTCTCATAGTAAAACAGAAGGAGAGCATCCAAGGGTTGACAGTTCGCTATATGTTTATGCCCAATAATTTCTCGACAGTCATCCAAACATTATACATGGCAATGTATAATTTCATTCCGTTTCCCTTTGCCAGAATTCATTACTGCCAACATGTTCCATGTTATGGACAAAATCTGTATAAAATGATGTGTAGACCTTTATCATATCGACACATCTGGTAAGAACATGTTTGCCCGTTTCTGATTTCATTCTGTCCTTACACAACCTGCAGAAACGTTCAGGTAAGGGGAGATTATTCTTAATCCCACTTATGGCCAGTACAGGCAACTGATCGATCCTTAACAAAAGGATAAATCGTCGTAGCCGTGGCGAAGGGCATAGATTCAGATATGGCAATGGCTTCTTGAGAGTGTAATTCATGAATTGCACAAATTTATAGCGCTTTAGGTTTTCCAAGTGTGCAAAATTGCTAATCCAATCGTGCAATTCAGATTTCTTGGCTAACGCTCTCAACACAGGAGTGGAGACCTCTTGTTGTTTTTGGATCCAGCCGATCTCTTCAAGATATTTGACGATGTTCTTTTTCATAAAAGGATATGAGGATGCTTTGTTGATTTCACAATGAATCGCCACTAACAATAGATTGGCTGTGTCCGGTGTTGCTTTTAGGTATAATTCGGCTCTCTTCCTGAGTACAAGAGACTTCCAGGAAGTAAGGCCGAGCTCTAATCTAAGGATGGCCATTGGGATACAGCCCGGGAGACCGAGTATTTTTTTCCAAAATTTTCCTTCAAGGATTTGAAGCCAGTCCAGTTCTATCAATTGCAATGCCTCCAGGCCATAGATTATCATTGGTGTTAAGACCTGTAGGTATAGTTGGCGTGCTGCCCAGATGGTATAGCCACAGTGAGTTGTAGAAAAACGATGAATAAGTGCTGTTACTTGAGCAGCTCTTGTAGTTCTAATTTGTTTACAAATGGTGTAATGCCCCTTGTGCTCAACCTCGACACCCAGATATCTATAATATGGGGTATATTTAATTGCCGTCCCGTATATGTTTAGACCGGTTCTTGCTATCTTCTTAGAACTGAACATTACCATCTGTGTTTTATTTAGATTAATAGCCAACCCATTGGCTTGAGTATAGGACCATAGTGCCTCAGCTGATCTACGAATGCCGCTGATAGTGTGGTCCAAGATGACTAAATCGTCAGCATATGCTAGCACTACACAATGGGTGGATCCAATCTTAGGGGGGCAGTTGTTTTCCAATGATAGTGCTTTAGGTATATCATGGACAAACAGGTTATATAGTATTGGTGCCGTAACACATCCTTGTTTCACGCCACAGTTTTGGTTGACCTTGCTGGTCATATTCCCTTTTGCGTCCAGCTTCAGGGAAACTGTGGTATTGTAGTGCAATAACTTGAGGTAATGTAGTATTTCTTTAGGACATCCCAGTTTTTCGAGTTTGGCCCAAAGTAGTTCCCTGGGGACTAAATCAAAGGCAGACTTGAAATCTATGAACAAGGCATATAGAGGTGGGTTACCTGGTGTTCTGGCCTTGTTACAGAGAATATCCATTACTACCAGGTTATGTGTAGTGGAATATCCGCTTCTAAATCCACATTGGAAACAATCAAGGATCTTTTCTCTGTCTGCCCATATTTGGAGTTCCTGAAGAAGATATGCTGCAAATATCTTGCCCGTGCAGTCCAGCATTGAAAGTAGACGGTAGTTTCCAGGGTCTGAGCGGTCACCTCTCTTATATACAGGGATCAGGATTGCTGTCTGCCAGGATTCGGGGATTCGGCCTTCCTTCAGAATCTTTTCAAAGAGGATCTTGAGTACCTCTGCCCAATATTCCGGGTTGCTCTTTAATACTACATTTGCTAAGCCGATGGGTCCCGGAGCTCTTGAGGATTTGAGCTTTTTTATCCTGATAATCAGAGATTCGACTGACACTTTGAAGGGGATCAGAGGTGGATCCTGGGGCATCCTCTCCTGTGGCTTTACCTGGTCCGTGCCGTTCCGGGCTTTCAGGAATTCCTCCCATTGGCTAATGCCAATTGAATTGGTTAAGGGGTTGCTGGTGTCACCCCGAGCCGTGCTCAGTAGTCCCCATATAGTTCGGGAGTTACCCGTGCATAACGTTTGGACTGTTGTTTGCCATTTGAGCAGTTTTATTGCATAGCGTTTCTGCTTTAGCCATGTTCTGTAGGCATTTTTTAGCTTCTTGCTAAGAGTCAGATAGTTGTACAATGTAGTGGAAGCTTTACGTAATTTCCTCAGGTCAGCTCTTAGAGTTTGTTTGGCATCTCTGATTTCAATATCAAATATATTAGTGGTCTTGGTCTCAGGGGCCCGCATGTTTGTTTTAATCGCTGCATAGGTGTTTGAGAATGCTGCGATCCATTCTTCGATCTCCTTGCTGGTCATGGCCAAGAGTTCTGTATGACACAGATTTGGATAATTGATTGTATGATCTATGGCTCGTTTAATATTGATATCAGACCATCGTATCTTGGAGAGAGCATGATTCGTCTTCAACTCACCAATAGGTTTATACGATGTAAATTGTGTAATATAATTGAAAGAGAGTGTGAGAGTAGCATGGTCGCTCCAGTCATTATCCTTGATCTTCATATCTGTGACCCAGGTGGTCATGGTAGGACTTACGTATATATAGTCCAATGTGCTACTGGATATGAAGTTTCTCCATGTTGATTTTCCCGGATAGTCACTGATGGTTCTGCCGTTTAATAGTTCAAAGTTCCATGCTTTAAAGAAATTAAACCATAGTTGTCCCTCCGCATTTACGCTTCCATGTTTCAATTTGCCTATTTTCTTCAGCAGGGGGTTGTTACTGGTGCTCGGCTCACCAATTAAGTGGCAATTAAAATCACCAACAAAGATAACCATATTTTTCTTCGGCTCCGTCAGCCAATTGATCAACAGATCGTGACAAGCTTCCTGGATAGTCTCGCTCTGAGAAGATTCAAATGGATTATATATATTAACCAGGAGGACATGCTCCGTTTTATCTTCGCCGGGGAGCTCCAGTTCCACTGCCAGTATGAATTCGTCCATTTTCGTATGGATGCGGATAGATCTTAGCGGATGCAGGATGCCAATTAATAGACCTCCATATGGTCTTCCCCTTAGTCCCTTTTTTTGCTAATTCCTGGTGTATAGTGTACCCATTTAGTAGGGCTCGGGAGGTAAGCCACGTCTCTTGTAGACATATACAGGTATTGCCCATTAATAAGGGCATTGAGCCATCAGGCGATAATAGATGGCTGAATCCCCGGCAATTCCAAGAAATGATGGTTTGATCTCATCGATTTGCTGTTGTTCCTGGTAGGGACTCTAATAGCCATTTGAGGACCTTCTGTATGTCTACCAACTGTACAGAGTCATCTTTAGGTGGCTGTATTATGGTCCTTTCTTCCATAATTGGATTTGGCATCTGGGTCGGCCACTGTGGATCGATGATGTTTGGATCAGCATCTATTTCCAGGTCAACTTCCCTCAAGTTGGTTTTAAAGTTACGCAGTAGTTCTGCAGTGGCTAGAAATTTGCAGTGAAGGGCCGATGTACTTGAGTTCGTCACTTCTAGTGGTTCAACAAATGCAAAGTCCTCAGATCGTAGCACTCTCAGCTGCGGAATGGTATACAGTCTGGTCATCAATGCTGATCTGGAAATCCAATCGTGGTTACTAGATTGATAGAGATTTTTAATCAGGCAGATTCTTCCGCCTCTAGGTACCATAAAGTTGCCCTTTTCCTCAGCTGGTGATGCTGTTGTTAATTGAGGCTTGTTGATCAAGGGTATTGAGATAGCTGATATATTGTTTGTGTTATTCTGGGATATATTTGCGTCCTGTTCTTTTTCACATAGAGAGGATTCTGGTTCTGGAGCCAATGTTAATTTAGGGGTATTGCATTTGTCATTAATAAGCCAACTAGTGAGCTTTCCTTCTTTTGCTGCAATGCGTTTGCGTGCCCGTGCCGCTCTCCGTTTGACTTTTCTCTGTCCTTTTTTGGGAGTGCTGCCTACTGTTGGCCTCAAGATTTCCTCCGCTGTCTCTGCTGTGTCTGGTAATATGATTGTTGCAGTTTGACGCTTTCTTCTTCCAATCGCCTTTTTTGTCAGGCGTCTCTGTTTACGTGAGAGGTAGATTTCCGAGTTATTGGTAATATTTGGGTCCTGGGTCCCAGAGTCAGAACCATCTTGCGTGTTAGTGTTGATGAGTTCCGGCTCGGTCTCCTTAGGGTTGTTTTTCTCAGTGTCGCTTGTTGCGAATGCAAGGGTAACGTCAAGTATCTTCCCGCACATCTTCAATAGGATATTTAATGCAAATTGTACAGATGCTACAGATGCTTGCAAATCCCCCAGGCTCGTACTGCCTTCTCTGAGGTCACTGTTGTTTTCGGATTCCTGCGAGTCTAAATGGACAGCAAGGTTAGGGGAAGCGGATAATCTATCTATCGCTTCCCGTTGTGAAGTTATCGTCTGGGGTTGGTAACTATTGATTTGATTGCTTGTGCTGCTTCGCGGTAGCGGAGTCATGGCTCTCTGCATAGATAGACAGAGGTCAAGCAACGAGTTGTTATCAATTATACTCTCCCCTAGGCACGCTGAGTTGTTCGTTCTGCTGTGAATACTTGGCTCCTTCTCCCCGCTTAGCGATGGGCTTATGGTATTTGGAGTAGGCGGAGGTGGAAAAAAGTCAGTGATCATACCTCTTTCCTTCGGAACTGTTTTCATACCCTTACCCTTATTCGGTCCTGTGGTAGAGGCTCTGCCCTTCTGATTCCGAAGGTTGTATCTCGTGGCAGAACACTTCTTGACAGTTAGCATAGTGATACTGTTCCTTCGCTTCCTTGTCGGGTCAGGGTAGAAGGGGAATGTACCGTGGGCAATATGTCCAATAAGGTTGTCTTTATCTGATATATAATGTTCCCTTGGTTCTTTCAAAAACGTTAGGGAACGCAAACGGGGTATCTTAGGGGTATTTGAGCAAATTCTCAGGTAGTTAGCGCCGTTGCTATAGGGACCCAAATAGAGGTTTCAATCAGTATGCACCACTAATGTGTCCTAGGCTCGGGCAGATGTCCGAAAATTTCCCTGATTCACAGTATATGTGGATGACTAAGGCCTGTGTCTTTAAGTTGCGTCTACCCTAAGCTCTGATTAACATGCCGTTGTTCTAAATACAGGCAAAGCAGGTAGGGGAGCAAGGGGAATATGCAAAGGTTCCCGTTGTGAAGTTGTCGTCTGGTGTACAAGGTTCAGGCGACTGTGCTGGATGCGATGTCAGAACACGTGTGCCAAATGATAAAAAGTCGAGACCACCGGGCAGTGGAGAAAACGGGAAAGGTGGGCCCAGGTCCTTTTGACAATTTGAGGGGGGGGTGCGAGAGGGGCCGAGAGCGAAGAGAATCCCTGCTCAGTCCCCCGGAACGCCACTCGCTGTGCTTTGCCTTCGCTACGCACGTCAGTGCAGTTTGTAAAAGCTCTGGGAGCTGTCTGAGCCTCAGGTTAGGTAGGCTCAGCTCCGCTCCACTTTTCGCCTCTCCCAGCTCTCCGCGATCCCTGTTTCGGCCCCGGGAGGGGGGGGGGAGAGGAGGGGTGAGAGGGGCTGAGGGCGAGGTGAGAGGGTGAGAGGTGTGAGCGGCTGAGTGCGAGGAAGATCCCGGCTCAATCCCCCAAATCCTCCGTATCACCGCTTGCAGTGTCTCACCTCTGCCGCACTCATCCGTGTCCGCATCCCCGCCAGAGGTTATGGGTAGCTCACCTCGGCTTCACGGCCCTCCACAGCCCTCTGCATCCCCCACTCCGGCGCGGCGTCCGTCCTGATTTCTGCAGCTGCGCCCGCTTCACCTCGTCGCTGGTTACTGGTTGCTGCTAGAGGAAAGTACCCTACGGCTTCGATACCCGCGTCAAGCCGCACCTACAGACACACACACTCAGACTCCAGTAGAGTGGCGTGACGAGGCCGCTTCCGACGCAAAATCAAGCACAACACAACAGTTGCTATATCAGACATATCAAGTGACTAGAGGGGAGAAAATGTAATTACCATAGTCTCAACCGCTGAGGGGGCGATGGCTCAGGAAGCCTGTCTAAAAAGTCCAGGAAATTACAGTCCGGCCATGCCAACAATAGATCACTAATAGATTACATCTGAAATAAAGAGAATAATTTTACAAAAGCTGAAAGCTTAAAAATGACCACGTATGGTCATTGAGGTTATCTGAATTCTAAATCGAGTGAAAAGATAGGGAAGCCCAAAAACCAAGTCAAAATGCGCTCAGTGAAGAGCCAGTCTTAACAGATAATGAACGGAAGCAGAAGAAACAAAAAACCAAAGAGTGAATAGAAAAAATGATAAATGAAAAACACATAAATGTTGAACTAATTATAGAGTGCAATAAAGAAGGTTAATAAAAAACACCCGAAATGTTATCTATATTCTAACACCGAAAAGAGTGCCAAATAAGATACATATGTCCGATATGGCTCACCTAGGAACTGGATGAAATTAGATATTGCCAGAAACAGAGCGATAATATGTCCTAAGTTTGAAATGTCACCTCGTGTTGAGTCGAGGTTCTTAGTTCCCGTGGGTTACAGTAGTGGATAATGAGTTATTTATCTAGCGCTGTTCCCCAAAGCAATGTACACAGGACATATTCACACACACACGCACAATTACCACCCAACCGAAGTTGGTACTCATTTATCGACCTCTGTTAGAAGGATGAAAGGCTGAGTTGGACTTGCCGGGATTCGAACCTGCAGATCACACTGAGTTTGCACTGCAGCAGCATGTGCTTATCAGAAGAAGGACACATGATATGGAATGCGAGGAACCTGTGTGTGAATGACCCTGCACTGACTGCTTGCACAGCGAATGAACATCTCAGTGGACAAAGTCACAAACTGCAGAGGAAAATATCTTACCACCTGCTGCCTGCACAAGGAACCAATATAATGTTTCTGCGAGAAAATGGGACAGTGCAAAAGGCATTCCATTAGCGCACAGTGAGAGAGCACGCCTTCAGATAATCCCTATCCATGTTAGCGTTGAAAGCAGCATAAATCAATAAAATGAATGGGTCGACCACTGCTGCGCTTTTATGGCAGGAATAAAACCTGAAGGAAGAGAAAAACTGTGAAATGCAAAGAAAACGAGAGATTCAAGAAGAAAGTTGCACATCTAAGTACGACATGAGGGAAACTCGGTCACTGGTTCAATCAGAGGCGTCACTAGGAGAGGCTGGGGGACTATAGCCCTGGGTCTTTTGGTTGTAGCCTGGATAGAAAGCTGAGGGGCTAGACCCAAAAGGCCAGATAGCCCTGAATCCCGACATTAGTGGCCGTAGCCCCGGATCTTTTCCAGACCTGGCAACACCCCTGTGTTCAATGGTGGGGCAGGATTCAGAGGTGCGGGGAGAGGAAGTGATAACGTGACACAGTGGTTGAGGAGGTCGGGCTATAATGAGCGATGGAGGTGTAGAACCAACTAGTAATAAAATACAAATAAAATAATAATTCTAGGTTATGAATTCCATACTCCTCTGGCATGAGTTCATAGTAGAATGCAGCAGTCAGAAAGGGAAATGGTTAGTGGCTACCAGTGGAAGACATGCTCACTGGTTCATGCTACATGGGGTGCTGTTCATTCTTTTTGACAGTGCAGGTAAGGGTTGAGAAGTGGGCAGGGGTCAGTGTTTACATGGAGTCTGGACTTTGAGGGCTGTTTCCGGACACAACACCGGTTGGTACTAGTCCTGGGATTCCCCTGCCGCAGGGGCGAGGGAGAGGTGTCTGCTCAGTTTGCACCTCTTTGAACATGGATGATGCCTCCAGAGAAACTAATGCAGACCATATTAATGGCGCTGGGCTGCAACTTGCGCCGACAACAGATCCAGCTCCCGAATTGTGGCAAATCTGCCATGGAGAAACATTTGGCTATGACATGATATGGCATTTATAGCGCGCCTATACACAAGTGTTTCAAGGGGCGATGTAATGAATTACTACCTGAGAGAATCGCATTGGTCTTGTCAGTAGGGTGGTGGAACACAGGTACTAGAAAATGTCCTTGGATGTAACTGTGGGCAACTCTGGTTGTGTGTACTGGCTGGGGTGCCACCAGGCCATGGTACGACTGTGCCCACGGTCAAGCAGGGAGATCCTTGCACCCAAGTGTATTGGCTGGGTGACACTCAGCCACTGTACGCCTGAACCCAGTGCCAAGACATGTCTCGAACAACACTTTGAGGCTTCCATAAATCTCTCCCTCTGTGGAGAGGCTGACGCCGAAACAGGACTTCCGTACTCTTTCACAAACTTAGTACTGCACAGCCCATCCCTCTCCAATAGACAAGTCCATTAAAAAAAGTTCTGCCCAACAATTTGTCAACGTACCCGATTTCCTTTTTCCCACCAAAAAGTAGTGCACTGCACATAATCTTTAATGTAACTGGCAGTACCAGGCAGGCATATGATGACATTACGCTTCATATCGTGACATTCAAAACAATGTACTTTCGTAATGCTGCTTTTGCCCTCCAAGCCGTACCGTTCCATAGTTGTTAAATGTGCCATATTTAATGTTTTTCGGTTATACCGAAGTATGAATATTTATACTCGAAAGGAAATTGGATACCGTTTGCCATATTTAGATAGCATCCTAATGATTTTAAAAGTTCACCACTGTCTGCAAATTGATCTCATAGCCCAACTTTACACTGCAGTCTTGTTTGTTTCTGTTCACTTATTTCTTAATGCGCGATTCCTAAAGTGCACAGCATTTCATTTTTTCCTATGCATGTTCCTTGACCTTCAGCGTTCCAAACACACAAAGGGCCTCATTACGACCCGGGCGGTAAGTGAATAACGATGCCGGTAAAGGATTACCAGCATCGCTTACCGCTCCGGACGATCATGACCCGCCAATCCGCTATTAGCGGCACCGTAATTAATGGTGCCTCTAATAGCGGCATGGGCGCGGGCACACAACCCTTCATGTCGGCAATACCGCCATGGCGTAAACAGGAGGACATCACAAGTCAGACGGCCATGCAAATAACTTCCTACTGAAGGCCGAAAAGTACCTTATCGGCATGGAGCAAATACCGGCATCGCGGACCACCCGTAAACGGCCATGTGCAGTGTTCCCAACTGCCACAGTTGCACACAATCAGCACAGGTGGAATAAATATATACTGGGCCAGCACAAAAGGAGCACACCCCACCCCTTCCCGCACCCAGTCACACACCAAAATGATTCCCATACTACTAGCAATGCTGGGGCTGGAGGACATGATTGCAGTGGAACTCCAGCTACAACAACAACAACAAGGACAACAACAACAACAACAGGCAGCACAGAGGAGACGCAGGAGGAGAACGAGTGTTAGGCAGGCCCAGCATGCCCCATCAGTGCAGCCAGTGGTACCACGCAGGCAGCCCCCAATCCCTCGCATCAGAGCCAGTCCACACAACCTAACCCCTGAGCAGATCCACGCCCTGTACCGTCTGGACCGGGACACCATCAACACCATTGTGGACATGATACATGACGGCATTGTCAGCCTGATTGAAATACACACCGCCATCCCACCCCTGCTGAAGGTAGTGTCTGTGCTCCAGTTCCTGTCCCGACCTGCACTGCAGCGCAAGAAGCAGATTTGGGCGGAGGTTGCGCAGAAAGTAGGTGCCGTTGGCACCACACCCCGCACTTCTAAAGATGTCCGTAAGCGCTGGGACGATCTGCGTTTACGTGTGCGGAGCATCCTCTCTGCCAACCGCAACCTGGGAATGGCGACAGGCTTAGGTGCGGACTCCCCCATCAAGTTGCAACCATGGGAGGAGATCTGCGCCAGCACCATAGGTACGGAGGCAATTGAGGGAGTGGGGGACATGGAACGAGGGACATGGAGCGAGGAGCCCCGTCATCAGCTGATGCAGGTAGGTGTTCCAAATGAAACAATGCTAATACCAACACAATGATGTCCACCTGAACTGACAGTGCAATGATGTAGTGCAGGGTCCGCCAGACAAATATGTACAAGACTGCCTACAGGCAGTGCACAGCATCATCTTGTCCACATGCATAATGCACCCCATATGTGCTTCAACCCAGACACTTCCTTGCATCACCCACCCAAAAGCCAAGCAACCCGTTTGTCACTCCCCCAATGTCAATCAACTGCCATTCCATATGAATGCAGCCATCCCAATGCATGCCTGATGCCTGTAGACTAATCACTAACCCTCTCCCTCTATTGGTCCCTCACAGGCACGCATTCACACAGTGGTGACGAGGACACTAGGGAGGATGATGCCACACCACAAAAGAAGGCCAGGGGCAAGGAGGGAGAACACCGCCCCTCGACTTCAAGGGCTAGAGGCCAACCTGCACCACTGCGGAAGGGCAAGAAAACCCCAGAGGCCACAGTACCAATGTGCAATACGGCCCCCACAACAGCACCCACACCAGCCACCAGCACCCAGGAGCCAGTGGCAGAAGGCACTGCATCGGCTTCCAGCAGCACAGTGGGGGAGACAGCTGCCACAGCAGCCGTGTCGGACGATGAGACAGATGTTCAGCCGCATGACACAACTACCGCCACAGGCGCCCTGCATTCACCACAACTCTCCCCATGCAGCTTGCACAACAACAGCATGCACGGGTTGTCTCCTGGGGATTCATGGCCCAGCAGTTTCAGCCCCACGCCAACTGGGCATGAGGAACAAACCATTTTGGAAACCCCTCACACATCCACCACTGTTCCAACCAGCCAAGAGGGGATCAGGGCTATTCAGAAGCGCCAGGAGGAGCTGACAGGGCTGTTGACACAGCATATCATGGAATGTGGCCGGGCAAGGGATAACATTAGGGAATGTGCTGCATCCCTGAAAACAGCAATTGAGACCACCTCAAAGGACATTTGCAGCGAATTGGCAGCAGTGCGGCAGGTCCTCTCCGAAATGGTGGCAGCAATGCAGGCCATGCGTCCGCCACAGTTGCCAGAACAGCCTGGGACATCTTCCAATGCAAGCTCAACTAGGACCAGCCCCATGTGTAGGTCTGGCCGGAACCTGCGCAGATCGGACAGGGGTGCACCAGGTGCTGGAAGAGGGGGAGGGCTGTAGGTACAGCCAGGCATACTGGTCCCATGTGGACTAATGGTGCACTCCAGTGCGCACTATGTGTGGGGTAGTCAAGGGGGGAGAGGGAGGGGGAGAGGAAGGGGGAGAGGGAGGGAGGGGGAGAGGACATGTGGGGGAGTTGAGGAGGGAGGGGGGAGAGGGCATGTGGGGGAGTTGAGGGGGGAGGGGGGAGAGGGCGTGTGGGGGAGTTGAGGGAGGAGGGGGGAGAGGGCGTGTGGGGGAGTTGAGGGGGGAGGGGGAGTTTAGGGGGAGGATGGAGAGGGTGTGTGGGGGTGAAGGGCTTGTGCACTTTGTTATATTTCTTTAATACACCTATTGGGAAATCATAATTCACATGTGCGGACATTGCTTATTGTGTACGTGTGCTTTATTGGTGAACAGTCTACAGTGTCCATGTCCCTGACACACCCAGTGCCCTGAGTGCCACCTCCATGTCACACTCCCCGTCCATGTGTGCTAGAAACATTGGTTGGTCAGAGTCTGACGCATGGCACGTCCCTCCTGTGCATCGCTGCCTCCCTGAACTGCAGCCCCATCTCCACCCTCCTCATCCTCATCGTCAGGTGGTTGCAGTTCAGTGTCAGGGGGCAGAGGCACATTCCGTCTGATGCACATATTGTTTAGCATGACACATGCCATGATGATCTTGGCTACCTTCTCATGGCCGTACAGGAGTGCCCCACCAGACCTGCTGAGGCAGCGAAACCGTGCCTTCAAGAGGCCAAATGTCTGCTCAATCACCACACGGGTATGTGTATGCGCACGATTGTAGTCCTCCTCGTGCCTGTTCTGCGGGTTCCGGACTTGGGTAAGGAGCCACCTCTTCAAGGGATAGCCTGCATCACCTGCATGTGGGCAACAATGTATATGTGTAAGTCATCACATCACATGGGACATGTATCAATGACACCATAGCATGCATTTATTTCCTGATTGCAACCACATATCCATGCATGAATGGAGACACACGATGTGACTGCTATGTGTGTATTCCTCTTATGGACAGGTGTGCGTGCCATCGTCTAGTGGGCGCAGGGGGTCCTATTCCTTGTGAGTGCTCATGCACTGTGTTAGTCCACGCCGGTTGTTCCCATGATCTGGCTGATGTGCAGTCATTTGTATGCTTTCATCCTGTCACCGTTGATGGCAGCCTCATGATGATCTCACTATGCACGACAAATGGTGACATGCAGTTTTGTTGGACCTCTGTGTCAGTGTAGTGGTTTATTAATGTATTTGGCCCTCATGTGACTCCTTTGTACGCAGTAATGGAGGACTGTCCATTCTGTTGATGGTATCTGGTGCTATGTATTGGCCATACTAATTGCTTGCAGCTGCATTGTGTTGCGGGGGATACGGTCTGATTGAGTACAGTGCACATGTTGATGGCTATGGAATGGTTGTAACACTGGATCATTTACATGGTAGGGCAGCTTACATCTCGCATTATGTGGTCAGGTGTCAGGTCCGGTCTGGCCTGCTTTGGGGTATGAGCATGGTCCATTCTCTCAGGCACTCGCAGCCAGGTGAAGTATGCATCTCTCCCCCCCATCTCAGCCAGGTGAAGTATGCATCCTCCCTCCCCCCATCTCAGCCAGGTGAAGTATGCATCTCCCCCCCCATCTCAGCCAGGTGAAGTATGCATCTCCCCCCATCTCAGCCAGGTGAAGTATGCATCTCTCCCCCCATCTCAGCCAGGTGAAATATGCATCTCTCCCACCCTCCATCTCAGCCAGGTGAAGTATGCATCTCTCCCCCCCCCATCTCAGCCAGGTGAAATATGCATCTCTCCCCCCCTCCATCTCAGCCAGTGAAGTATGCATCTCTCCCCCCCCATCTCAGCCAGGTGAAGTATGCATCTCTCCCCTCCATCTTAGCCAGGTGAAGTATGCACCCCCCCCCATCTCAGCCAGGTGAAATATGCATCTCCCCCCCCCATCTTAGCCAGGTGAAGTGTGCATCTCTCCCCCCATCTCAGCCAGGTGAAATATGCATCTCTCTCCCCCCATCTCAGCCAGGTGAAGTATGCATCTCTCCCCTATTCACCTACCCACATCGCATTTCCATGAGGCTAACATGCAACTCACTGAGAAGCAGGCTCTCTGCCCTGCATGTCGCTAAATGTAGCGTGGAGTTCCACAAGACCATTGAATCATGGGTTGATCCGGGGAATCGGGCACAACAATGTGTGATGATCTTGTTTGAGTCACATACCATTTGCACGTTGGTGGAGTGGTATAACTTAAGGTTGCGGTACGCTACCTCCATGGCATGTGGGACGACCAATTCCACATGGGTGTAGTTGATGGCAGCAATGCAACCAGGGATGCCCGCCAGTGAATGGAAACCAACTTTGGTGTTTGAGATCTCTTGGGCTGTCCGTGGTAAGAAAATGTGGTCGCCTGTGTGCTTCAGGAGGGCATCAAGCACTTGGTTCAGCGTATGTGAGAATAATGGTTGTGATATGCCATGCATGTGCCCCACTGTGTGCTGGTAGGTGCCTGTGGCCAGGAAGTGGAGCACAGACACTACCTTCAGTAGGGGTGGGATGGCGGTGCGTATTTCAATCAGGCTGACAATGTCGTCATGTATCATGTCCACAATGGTGTTTATGGTGTCCCGGTCCAGACGGTACAGGGTGTGGATCTGCTCAGGGGTTAGGTTGTATGGACTGGCTCTGATGCGAGGGATTGGGGGCTGCCTGCGTGGTACCACTAGCTACACTGGTGGGGCATGCTGGGCCTGCCTAACACTCATTCTCCTCCCGCGTCTCCTCTGTGCTGCCTGTTGTTGTTGTTGTTCTTGTTCGTGTTGTTGTTGTAGCTGGAGTTCCACTGCAATCATGTCCTCCAGCCCCAGCATTGCTAGTAGTATGGGAATCATTTTGGTGTGTGACTGGGTGTGGAAGGGGGTGGGGTGTGCTCCTTTTGTGCTGGCCCAGTCTATATTGTGCTGATTGTGTGCACCTGTGGCAGTTGGGAACACTGCACATGGCCGTTTACGGGTGGTCCGCGATGCCGGTATTTGCTCCATGCCGGTAAGGTACTGTTCGGCCTTCAGTAGGCCGTTATTTGCATGGCCGCCTGACTTGTGATGTCCTCCTGTTTACGCCATGCCGGTATTGCCGACATGAAGGGTCGCGTGCCCACGCCCATGCAGCTATTAGAGGCACCGTTAATTACGGTGACGCTAATAGCGGATTGGCGGGTCATGATCGTCCGGAGCGGTAAGCGATGCCGGTAATCCTTTACCATAATCATAATGAGGCAAGACGGAAGCAAGCATTAAGCTTTCTCTTCTTTATTTTCTCTCTCCAGCAGTTTCAACAAATAACATACATTTAGTAAACTTTCTTTTTTAAAATTATTATTTTTTTTTTTCGAAAGTCCCATCATTTCTGTAGTCCTCTAGTGCCTGGTCATGTGACCTAGTCCTTCCTTTTCCTCTGTACTTCCTCTTCTTTTCCTGCTCTCCACAAGATAAGTACCATAATATCGTAGCTGCGTAGAGTTTGCTAACAGAACGTATTATTATGTTGTAAACTTAACTAAATTCATTCAACAGTTAAATATGGTGTAATAGCGTATATAATCGAGCGCGCGAAGCAGCAGCGTTAGTGATTTTATATCTAGTACATGAAAGGGAGTCGGAGGCCCCGTATTGCACTATACGACACCTCAGGGGCCTACCGAATTCCCTTTCCAGGAAGGCAGCACAGCAGTGAGCACTCAGCCCCCACCTTTAGAAGGGCAGAGCTAAGCGCGAGGGGGAGATTTCCCCTCACGCAGAGCCGAGGAAAACAGCCCCCACCGTTGTGGAGGCGGAGCGGTCAGTCCATGTGGCTCGCGACGTGAGCGAAGTCTTAATTGAAAGCGGCCCCCACCCTCGCGAGGGCAGGCCCGGGCACGAAGCACGCCAATAGAAAGGCACAGTGCTCCGAGCGGCAGCCCCCACCCTCGCAGGGACGGGGCTCAATACATAACGCTCTGAGGGAGATTCAATCCCTTATCTCTATAACGTTACGGAGCAGAGTTACACAAATAGACGTGAGTAATAAACAGCCAGAAACAAGAGTATTCTTTTTTCCCCAATATTGAGAGGGATTACTGGCAAGATACATCCTGCAAACATACAGCATACTGTGCAGTGAAGGTGCAGCCTCAAAGCAAAGTGAATCGGTGGACGTGCCACTACACCTAGCAAGGTATTGATTCAGGCACCTGTCAGCACACAAAGAAAAAATGTCAAACTTCGAATGGAGCGAAGAGGAGCAAGAGGTAGTCTATCAAGAAGACTTTGCCTATAGCTTCAAAGAAGTGCTGGGAGATTCTCTGACAGAGGCAGTGGCTCAAGGAGTCAGACCTTTACAGGAAAGGCTAAATACTATAGAACTATTTCTGAGCCAGAAAGAAGAATGCACCAAGCAGGAAGAAAGCACGTCCATAAGGGCAACTTTAAAAGACCCTGAGGGGTGTAATAAGGCCGGGAAAAGCAAAGACTCTTCTGATCCCCCGGGCCAACTGAAAGGGGGGGATACAAGAGCCCCAGAGGCTACAGACACATTCCTCAGACCAAAAGAAGCGTTCATGAAAGATTCTCAGGTGCCGAGCCTCCAGACCCCCTACCCAGGAGAAGACAATATGGGTTATCCAGAGGAGGAATCCCCAGAAGGTTTCCCAGAAGAGGAGCCGCCGATATCCCCTACATCCACTCAAGAGGATGCAGATAATGAAGGGGACTAGGGGAGCCAACCTCCGCCTAAGAAAAGGCAACGAAAACTCCATCACATAGAGGAGGATGAAACATTAGATATGTTTCAAACGGAAGATATCAGAAATCCGAGATCCTCGGAGTGGGTACCTTCGCGAGAGTCGCAAAGTATATGACGCAAAGATTGCGGAAAGCTCTTGAAAGTTAGACAAAGACTGAGAGCCGAATGTCCAAGACCAGACCTGCCAGGCAAGGTAGCAGAAGCCCCCGAATTGGACCCTAAAATGTTGTTTGTCTCCAAATCCTACAGATACCCGAGAAACGGCATAGACCGCTCGTGGAGAAATTGCCAAGAAAAGCTCCTCGACCTAGCCGGTCCTCTGGCTAAAATAATGGACCTGGCCGAGCGAGCCAAGGATACAGGCGAGGAAGTAGACCCAGGAGTCCTGGCGAATTGGGCCCAGCGAGCTGTATGCATGCTAGGAAACGCAAATTGCGCAATTTCGTCTGAGCGCAGGAGATGTCTCCTACTAAAAATTGACTGTAAATTAGGAGATCTATCGTCATACGAAGCCGGCGAGGCAGCTCAGGGCCTTTTGTTCGGAGAAACATTCGGCAAAGAAATGGGGAAGTTCGTAGGGACCTACACCTCCCTAGAGAAAGCACAGGCATCGATGAAGAACATTTTTCCAGGGAGAGTTTTTGGCGGGACCGGTCGCTACAGAGGTCGCTCGACCGATCGGTACCAAGCATCTAGAAGGCCTCAAAACAACAGAAACCAATACTGGGAGTCCAGGCAACCAGATACCTTCTTTCCCCCAAGGCCGCTTCCCTGGAGGAAGGCGAGGCAGAGGAAGAGGACAAAACTTCCCCACAGGTGAGAAATTTTACATATCCGCCAGTAGGGGGGAGGACAGCTATATTCTGGGAAAATTGTCGCTCGCTTTCCAGCAACATCTGGGTCCTGCAAACAGTGAAGGGAATGCGCATAGAATTCACAGGGACCCCCGCCCAGGCGTAAGCGCCGCACCCTTTAGTCGCGACACAGACCGAGAAAGAACTGCTAGACGCAGAATTGCAAAGCCTGGCAGAGAAACGGGCAATCGAACCATGCATAACACCACCAAGATTTGTGAGCAATATACTCCTGGTTCACCGGAAAGACAAAGTGAGGCCAGTGATAAATCTAAAACACATGAACAGCTGGGTGGTCTACAACCATTTCAAAATGGAAGGAATCCACCAGCTCAGAGACACGCTCAGACAGAGCGACTGGCTGGTAAGGATAGACTTGAAATATGCTTACCTAACGATTCCTGTACAGAGGGATTTCCGTCCGTTCCTACCGTTCGACTGGGACGGGCAATTATGGCAGTTCGCAACGATGCCATTTGGGCTCTCCTCGGCACCATGGGCATTCACGAAGATCATGAAACCAGTAGCTGCGGCGATCAGATCAGATAGAAAGGGATTCGGATGATTATATATCTAGACGACATCGTACTGATGGCCAACAGCAGAGAGACCCTGACCTACCAGACCGACATGGTGGTGAAACTCTTGACCTCGCTAGTTTTCCTAGTGAACCAAGAGAAGTCAGAGATGACACCAGTGAAGAGGATAGAATTCCTGGGTTTTATTATAAACACCAAGTCGGCGACATTGGAACTTCCAAACAAGAAGATCAGAGGCATAAAAAGAGAAATAAGAACATGTGTCAGCAAGACGAGCATATCACTCCGCACCATAGCGAGAGTAGTAGGCTTACTGGCAGCATCAATACAAGCAATATTCCCAGGTCCATTACACTACCGAGCCCTGCAGAGGCTGAAGATACAACATCTTCAACAAGGCCTACACTACCACCAACTGGTACTCTTAAGAGTCCAGAACAGAGATGGAATGGTGGTTGGCGAACATGGAAGCCTGGAACGGGAGATCCATTTTTGGCGACCGCCCAGACTTGATAATAGAATCCGACGCCAGCAGAGCAGGCTGGGGAGCCCGTTGCGGAGATCTCCAGACAGGAGGGAGATGGAGCGCAACGGAACTCCAATTACACATAAACTGTCTGGAGTTACTAGCCGGATCCTTTGCGATCAGGCCATTTACGAAAGGGAAAGTGAATTCTTGCATTCTGCTGAAAATGGACAACATTTCGGCAGTCAGGTACATCAACCATTTAGGAGGAACGAGATCCAAATTACTAGCAGAAATAGCCAAGGATTTCTGGCATTCCTGCCTAGAATCAGGGATCTCAGTTGTAGCCGAATACTTACTAGGTTCGTTCAATGTAGTGGCGGACTAGAACTCCAGGCATGTCATGATCTCTGCATCCAAAAGGTCAGGGTTTTCCCAACTCCCTTGGAAGCAGATCCATAACCCAGGTTCCGAGTGCCAACCAGTCCCAATTGGGACCTTTTGGACCCAGTCCTGGCGCCAGTGGCACCAGGCTCATAAATATGCCCAGTCCCAGCGCTGGAAGCGCCGGGCTCATAATGCTTGGGTGGACTTACCTGCAGCAGACCATGCTGCTTACTTGCCTGCCAGTTGAGCCTCTGATCCTCTTCTGTTTGGAACTACTTTTCCTGTTGGGTGGGGCAGGAGCCACTCCCTAGATTCAGAACACTGGAACTCTTCTGGAAAGCAGGAACTCTTTTCTTACCTAGGCGTGGCTGTGGAAGGAGACACCTAAGCACTACAGGAGGCTATTTAAACCACACCCGGTGGATGAATCTTGCTTTGCGTTATTCTGCATCCTCTGCAGCAGAACGCTCATCGTGTCTTCTGCATCGGATCCTGGGCCTAAGGAAAAAGGCTTACCATCCTGAATCCAGTCTTCAGCAACACCTATAAAGACAAGAAAGAACAGGTTAGCATTCCGGCATCTGAAAGACAAAGGCTTACCTACTCTTCGTGCGCTCCGGAGGTCTTCACACTGCATTCCGGCATCTGAAAGACAAAAGCTTACCAACTCTTCGCACGCTCCGGAGGTCTTCGGCGCTGCATCCCGCATCTGAAAGACAAAACAAGGTGCGTTTAAAGACATTGAGGAACTTTAATACTCACGTGCCATTACTCCTTTCCACATCTAACCCAGTGGGTATTCCGGCACCCTGCAGCCGCTCCGAACTCGTACCTGCAAAATAAAAAGACAGTTAGAGCGCATCGTGAAGCAGGCAACAAGCGCTTACTTACGTGCTTCCAGGCGCTTCTATTCATCAAACGGACTCCATCTTCAACTCACTTCAGCCCGTCATCCGCCATCGCCGGAACCCTGCAAAACAAGAGACATCATTATTAAAGACTTTAAAGACAATAGAATTCCTCGAAACTTACCGTTCGTGCAGTAAACGACGGACAGCAGTCCTCTGAAGTCAAGAGGCCTGCGCTACCTATCCAGTGAAGAAACTGGTTACAGCACCCTGCCCCGAGGCAGATGGAGAGCTCGGCATTCACTTACCTAAGGTGAGAGCGTTAACCTTTGGGGGTCTACAGGAGAGCAAAAAAGGAAAGAGATAGGGACACCCCAATAACCCCAGTTCATTAATCCCATATTTTCTATCTGCAGACATCTCACTCTTGAAGTCAGGCATACAGTGCACAGAGGTCCAGCCCAAAGAGCCAACCGGGTGCTACACATCACCTTTGAAGATACGGTAGTTGCCCAGTCAAGACCGGCGCCTCTGCGAGAATCAGGTGAGCGTTACAAGGCATCTCTCAGATTCCAGCGACTGGATGCTGGACCGAGTGATATTTCAGAAGCTGGAAAAGCTTTGGGGCCCAATATACATGGATCTGTTTGCGTCCAGGCTGAACGCCCAGAAAGAGAGGTTCTTCAGTTGGAGATTGGACCCGGCTGCGGCCGGAGTGGATGCCCTCCTGCAAGACTGGAGAGAGCAGACACTTTACGCTTTTCCCCCATTTATAATGATGAGCCGAGTACTAGCAAAAGTACACAGAGAGGCAGCAAACTTGATAGTAGTGGCTCCGATCCGGAAATCACAAGCATGGTTCCCAGCATTCATGGAACTAATAGCAGATTACCCGAGACTCCTGCCCCAAGGAGAGAGCCTCCTCACAGACCCAGTTGGGTCATTTCACCCTCTGAGAGTCAAGGGGACGCTGCCATTGATGGTGTGCAAGATAGCAGGAGACGCTAGAATCTCCCGGGCATTTTGGCACAAGCTGCAAGTCTCATCGCCGAGTCATGGGCGCCGTCAACTCGAAGGAGCTACGACGCAGCTTGGAACAAGTGATCGACATGGTGCAGAAGGAGAAATATTCATCCTGTTTCTACCTCTCTAGTCGAGATTCTGAATTTCCTAGCAGAACTCCTCCAAGACGGGAAAGCATACAGAACAATAGGGGTATACAGATCTGCTGAAATTGCAGGTCACCTGCCCGTGGAAGGAGCACCAGTGGGAGAGAACGTAGCAGTAATACGGCTACTGAAAGGAATATGATTCAGGAAACCACCTCAGCCGAGATATGAATCTTTATGGGACGTATCAGTGGTTTTGAAGCTACTAGCGGAATGGCCTGATAACAGATATTTGTCGCTAGGACAGCTGTCAGAGAAACTAGCCATGTTATTATGCATGGTGTCATGCAGGAGAGTAGCAGACGTGAGAGCTTTAGAAGTGAATAGGAAAACGCACTGACCGAAAGGTGTAAGGTTTAACCTAGCTAGACGGACTAAAACAGACTCTACCACGATCATGTACCTGTATATGCAAGAACACCCGAAATGGTGTGTAGCAGCATGTATAAAGGAATACGAAAACAAAACAGCCGAGCTAAAACCGGCAGGGACAACCCAATTGCTGATTGCACGCAGGAAACCACACAGAGGAGTAGCAACAGCCACCATAGCGCATTGGGTCAGAAACATCATGAGTCTAGCGGGCATAGACATGACAAGATTTGGCGCACATTCGGTTAGAGGAGCAATGGCCTCGAAAGCGCTAGAACAAGGCGCAGCCTTACAAGACATTATGAAAGCCGCAGACTGGGCTAGCGATACGACATTCAGAACGTTTTACTACCGACCTATTAATGCAATGGCAGAAGTAGTAGTAAGAAGCTTTGAACAAGCTTAATGCTCGCCTCCGTCTTGACATAGAATGAAGATTCCCCCTGCTAATAGCGCAGGGAGCTCTTGATTCTATTAAAGACAAGGCGGCGAGCATTAAATTCCCAGCCCAAATACGCAAACATGAGTCAAGATATAATGTTGTAATGATGTACTGCATTAACCAACATGAAATTTATTTTCAGAAGAGGGTGTGTATTCCCGCCCTAACATGTACGATTGTTTGTTTTGACAATAGGAGATGAGCAAAAGAATAGCTGATTACTCGAGAAGCAAATTGCTCGGAGCGAGTCTGCAAGTTAAAATGCAGGAGACCAGCTCAGCATGAAGCAGGAAGTTCAGAGCACAGGTTGACCCAGTTGGTTACAGTTCAGAGATGATTGCAGTTCGAAGCAGTCAAAGAAGAGGAAGTACAGAGGAAAAGGAAGGACTAGGTCACATGACCAGGCACTGGAGGACTACAGAAATGATGGGATTTGAAGTTCTTTCGAAAAAAAATAATAACGATTTAAAAAAAGAAAGTTTACTAAATGTATGTTATTTGTTGAAACTGCTGGAGAGAGAAAATAAAGAAGAGAAAGCTTAATGCTCTCCTCCTTGTCTTTCATAGAATCAAGAGCTCCCTGCGCTAATTAGCAGGGGGAATCTTCATTATGGTATTATTATGATATGGTATGTATTGAGCGCAGATCTAGCAGCTTCGAGAATAATTAATTGTCCCCCTGTTAGCGGGACACCTTTACCCGTTCAGCGCCATGAGGGTGCTGAAGGGGAAAGGTGAGGTGGCCCGCTGCCAGGAGGCAGTTGTGCCCATCCGCCAGCCCATATATCCCGGTCCGGTGTAACGTCGAACAATGCTCATTGTCGAAAAATACTTAGGGTGCTACTGCGCCTGAATTTCAATGGCAAAGCAAAATCTGACAGTACATGTAACGTCGGATTTTGCTTACCCGTCAGAAAATGCTTTCTGTTCTACGGGGCTGTGCTACATTAACCCAATGTTACCAATGTTTGCTTACCTGTCAGAAAATGCTTTATCTTCTATGGAGCAGCGCTACATTAACCCTATGTTACCAATGTTTCCTCAAGTTCTGTATTAACCCCATATTATCTATTTTAACCCTATGTTGTGCAGGGCAGTGCAGCATTAACCCGTCAGAAAATGCTTGCGATGGCATTTTTTGACAGTGTTTTTTGTAGCCAACCCTCTGTTGTACGGGGCAGTCAGCATTACTAACCCCATGTTATCAATTTTAACCCTGTGTTGTACAGGGCAGTGCAGCATTAACCTTGTGGTGGCAATTTTGAACCCCATGTTGCTTCATTTATGGTGCGATTGCAAAATCTGATGGCAGGGTAATCCAAATCTGACAGCAAGTAAAAAGGCATTTTCTGATGCCCTGCAAAGCCACCTGTGAGGAACTGTGCCAATATAATCCTATGGTGGCTTGGCGCCGTCCTTCCCAGGCAACTGGATTTGTGCCTCAGCATTTTTAAAGCTATGATGCCACATTTAGGCAGCTTAAGCAAATTCTGACGGCAGCCTAAGCAAAATCTGACAGCACGTAAAATGGCCTTTTCTGCTGTCTTGCAAAGCCGCATGTGAGGAATTGTGCCAACTTAACCCTATGGTAGCTTGGCACCATCCTTCCTGGGCAACTGGAGTTGTGCCTCATCATGTTTAAGGCTATGTTGCCTCATTTAGGCAACCTAAGCAAAATCTGACGGCAGCCTAAGCAAATTCTGAGGGCATCCTAAGCAAAATCTGATGGCAAGTAAAATGGCATTTTCTGTTACCCTGCAAAGCCGCCTGTGAGGAATTGTGCCAACTTAACCCTATGGTGGCTTGGCACCATCCTTCCTGGGCAACTCGAGCTGTGCCTCATCATTTGTAACCCTATGTTGCCTCATTTAGGCAGCCTAAGCAAAATCTGACGGCAGCCTAAGCAGATTCTCACGGCAGCCTAAGCAAAATCTGATGGCACGTAAAATGCCATTTTCTGCTGCCATGCAAAGCCGCCTGTGAGGAATTGTGCCAACTTAACCCTATGGTGCTTGCCGCTGTCCTTCCTGGGCAACTGGAGTTGTGCCTCAGCATTTTTAACGCTATGATGCCTCATTTAGGCAGCTTGAGGAAGTTCTGACGGCAGCCTAAGCAAATTCTGATGGCAGCCTAAGCAAAATCTGACGGCACATAAAATGGCATTTTCTGCTGCCCTACAAAGCCGCTTGTGAGGAATTGTGCCAACTTAACCCTATGGTGGCTTGGCGCCGTTCTTCCTGGGCAACTGGAGCTGTGCCTCAACATTTTTAACCCTATGCTGCCTCATTTAGGCAGCCTAAACAAAATCTTGCGGCAGCCTAAGCAAAATCTTGCGGCAGCCTAAGCAAATTCTGACGGCAGCCTAAGCAAAATCTGACGGCACGTAAAATGGCATTTTCTGTTGCCCTGCAAAGCTGCCTGTGTGGAATTGTGCCAACTTAACCCTATGGTGCTTGGCGCCGTCTTTCCTGGGCAACTGGAGCTGTGCCTCAACATTTTTAACCCTATGTTGCCTCATTTAGGCAGCCTAAGCAAAATCTGACGGCAGCCTAAGCAAATTCTGACGACAACCTAAGCAAAATCTGATGGCACGTAAAATGGCATTTTCTGCTGCCCTGCAAACCCGCCTGTGAGGAATTGTGCCAACTTAACCCTATGGTGGCTTGGCGCCGTCCTTCCCGGGCAACTGGAGCTGTGCCTCATCATTTTTAACCCTATGTTGGGTTGATCTGACGGCGCATCTGCTTTGGATTCGCGGGTATTGAGTCCTTTCATTTTTTCTTTTATTCTTTTAGAGTATTAATGCTGTTTTTGCTTAGAAGTTTACACATTTTACTGGTAATGTGATGATAGTTTTGTAAAGGTAAATTTTAACCAAACACAATAAAACATGTTTTTTAAAAAAAAGTATGGAGTCGTTTCCTTTGCCCAGCTGTACAACTTGCAGGCTTGTCCGGGCCCATTTGTAATTCCAAGAGCCTCCACCCCCACCCTGTGGTGTTATCTATTGTGGTGTTATCTATTGTGGTGTTTGCCCTCCCCGGTCTTTCATTTTGCCTTAAAGTTTAGCCTCCCTGGTGCTTTTATTCTGGTTCTGGGCCCCTTTCACCCCTCAAGCCTCATGGGGGTCGGGGGGGGGGGGGGGAAACCCCTTTATGTAATGTCTTTGAGGCTCGGTCTTGTGGTGATGAGGTGCTGGTGGGTCCCCCTCCTTCTCCCTTGGGCCTCCTTTTGTGGGACCTCTGTTCTGCAGCTACTTGGGGATTCTCTCCTCGTGGCGGTCCAGGGGGCTATACCTGGCGGGTTGTCTCTCTCTCCTGGGCCAGGTCTGCGTGGCACCTAGTCCTTTACTCCCCCCACTTTTAGGGGGCAATGTCTCCCAGCGACCACCCCCCCTCATGCCTGGGGTGTCACCTTTGCCCCTCTTGATATTAGAGGCTTCATCTCCTGTGGTTGCCACCGTTCGTCTGGTTAGGTGTGCCTGATGGAAGGTCCACCTTAGTTCCTTCATCCTGCTCTGGGGAACCGGGGTGTCTGGCGTCACTCTTATGGGCCCTTGATCGGATCTCGCCGGGGCCTCCAGGGTGCGGTGCCTTGGCCCTTCCTGGCCTCAATCTTCTCCTGGATGGTTGGTGTGGTGGGCGTTGTGAGGTAGCCTCTGGGTATAGCTGACAGCTCTGTGGCCCGGAGCCTCCTCCCTCCCTTGCTATGTCCTACGGTATCTTCCTCTGTGTGTTCGCTTTAATGGAGGGGCTTCACCTGTTGCACTCGTCGGGGTTGCACTTGTCTGGATCCTTATGAGGCTCCACGGGTGCTCCTGCTATCCCCCTGTTGCTCTCTTCTACGTTTGCCCCTTCAAGGCTCCTGCTGTCTCCCTGTTGATCTCCTCTACGCTTGGCCCTTCAAGGCTCCTGCTGTCCCCTGTTGTTCTCCTCTACGCTTGCCCCTTCAAGGCTCCTGAAATCCCCCTGTTGCTCTCCTCTACGCTTGTCCCTTCAAGGCTCCTGCTATCCCCCTGCTGCTCCCCTCTACGCTTGCCCCTTCAAGGCTCCTGCTGTCCCCCTGTAGCTCTCCTCTACGCTTGCCCCTTCAAGGCTCCTGCTGTCCCCCTGTTGCTCTCCTCTACGCTTGCCCCTTCAAGGCTCCTGCTATCCCCCTGTTGCTCTCCTCTACGCTTGTCCTTATGAGGCTCCACGGGTGCTCCTGCTATCACCCTGTTGCTCTCCTCTACGCTTGTCCTTATGTGGCTCCACGGGTGCTCCTGCTATCCCCCTGCTGCTCTCCTCTACGCTTGCCACTTCAAGGCTCCTGCTGTCCCCCTGTTGCTCTCCTCTACGCTTGCCCCTTCAAGGCTCCTGGTATCCCCCTGTTGCTCTCCTCTACGCTTGTCGCTTCAAGGCTCAGGGCTGGCTCAGGCTGCTTTCCCACTCATAAGGCACTGGATGGAGGGAGAGGCTCTTTGCAAACAAAACTAGCTGC